>NC_057409.1:18502475-18817183 GCF_019320065.1 Cervus canadensis | reverse complement strand
AGAAAAGATAAGAACATTACAGCATAGGCTAACTACATATATATGGAATTTAAGAAAGATGGTAACGATAACCCTATATGCAAAACAGAAAAAGAGACACAGAAATACAGAACAGACTTTTGAACTCTGTGGGAGAAGGTGAGGGTGGGATGTTTCAAAAGAACAGCATGTATACTATCTATGGTGAAACAGATCACCAGCCCAGGTGGGATGCATGAGACAAATGCTCGGGCCTGGTGCACTGGGAAGACCCAGAGGAATCGGGTGGAGAGGGAGGTGGGAGGGGGGATCGGGATGGGGAATACGTGTAAATCTATGGCTGATTCATATCAATGTATGACAAAACCCACTGAAATGTTGTGAAGCAATTAGCCTCCAACTAATAAAAAAATTAAAAAAAAAAAAAAACTTTATTAAGGTATAATTAAAATATGGTAAATTGCACATATTAAAAATGCACAGTTTGATAAGTTTTGACATATGCAAATGCCCATGAAATTATTATCATGGTCAAGATAATAAACATAGTCATCACCCCTAAATTCCTTGCACCCCCTGCCACTACCCTGAGGGAGCCATTGACATTAGCTTGCATTTTATAGGATTTAAGTCACCAGACATTAGCTTGCATTTTATAGGATTTTATGTAAATGGTATCATATAGTAGGTTCATTTATTTTGACTGTTTCTTTTTTTTCACTCAGTATAATTATTTTGAAATGCATCCACGTTAGCACTTGGATCTGTAGCTCTTTTTTGTTGCTGTTGAGTAGTATTCCAACGTGTGGATACAGTACAGCAGGTTTGTCATTTACCTGTTGATGGATATTTGAGTTGCTTTTAGCTGTTACACATAAAAGTGATATGAATATTTGCATGCAAGTTTTTCTGTGGATATGTTTTTTGATTTCTCATGGTAAATACCTAGAAGTGGAATGATCGGATCATGTGGTTAGTCACTCAGTCATGTCCGACTCTTTGTGAAACCATAGAATGTAGCCTGCCGGGCTCCTCTGTGCATGGGGATTTTCCAGGCAAGAATCCTGGAGTGGGTTGCCATTTCCTTCTCCAGGAGAATCGTCCCCACCCAGGGATCCAAGCCAGGTCTCCTGCGTTACAGCTGGATTCTTTATCACCTGAGTCACTAGGGAAGCTCACGTGATTGGGTCATCAGTTCAGTTCAGTTTAATCGCTCAGTTGTGACCTCATGGACTGCAGCACACCAGGCTTCCCTGGGTCATAGAGTGTAAGAAACCGCCAAAATGTTTTCCAAAGTAGTTGTATCATTCCATATTTTCCTTTTTTAACAACAATGATTTATTAGTTTTCCTGATTCTTTTTTAAAATTTATTTATTTTTTGGTCATATCACAAGGCATGTGGGATCTTAGTTCTCAAACCAGGGGTGGAACCTGCATACCTGCCTTGGAAGTGGGGTGTCTTAGCCACTGGGTTTCCAGGGGAAGTCCCCATTCTATGTCTTTGCCAGCAGTGTATGAGATTTCCAGCCCCGCAAGTCCTCCATATTTTTGTCAATAATTGGTATAATCAGGCTTTTTAACTTTAGTCAGCATACTAATGGTGAAATGATATGTTACTGTAGTTTAAATTTGCATTTCTTTAATGACTAAGGTTATCAAACACCATTTCATGTATTTGGTGAAATATTTGTTTTTCTTTGGTGAAGACAAAGAAAATTGTTCAGGTATTTTGAAGTTTCATTTATATTAATTTCTTTACTTTTCTGTTATTAATTTGGCTTATTTTATTGCCTAGATACAAATCTTGGAGAAGGAAATAGCAACCCACTCCAGCATTCTTGCCTGGAGAATCCCATGGACAGAGGAGTCTATTGTTGGATATGTTTTACAAGCATTTTCTTCCAGTCTCTGGCTTGTCTTTACATTTTCATAAAGGTGTCCTTTGAAGGGTAAAAGCTTTTTAAAAAATTTTTTTGATGAATGAATGTATAATTTGTACTTCTTGCATCATATTATGAAATTTTGCTAAACCAAAGTTACTATATTTTCTTCTTTATTGCCTTCTAGAATTTTTATAGTTTTAGTTCTCATGATCTGTTTCAACTAAATTTTTGTATGTGGTGTGCAATAAGGACCAAGGGGTTCTGTATATGGCTACTCAAGCATTTCAACATCATTTGGTGAAAGATTATACTATGTTCAATTAATTATTGGACATATTGACATTTTTGTCAAAAATATGTTCATGACAGTATCTAGATTCTCTAATGGATTCCATTGATCTATTTTTACATCAATAACACAATGATGGATTGTTATAGCTTTATAAGAAGTCTTAAAATGAGGTTGTGATAGATCTCCAATTTTTCTCCACCTTTTAAATGTAGTTTTAGCCATCCTAGTTTTCATAGAAGTTTGAGTCCCCATAGAAACTTTATGTTTGAGTTTCCATAGAAGTTTTAAAATCAGTTTATCAATTTCTTAAAAAATGTCAACTAGGATACTGATTAGGATTCCAATGAATCAGTCCATCAAAGTAAAATCAGTGTTTTAACAATAATAATTCAAAGCAAAGGGAGTTTTTGATACAGGTGCTTCTAGGAGATGAATATTCAGCCGTCAAATGTGTTCAAACAGATAAGGAAAATGTCAGTGAATGTTTATATAAAATTACCACAACAGTTATTTTCAGTTCAGTTCAGTTGTGTCCGACTCCTTGTGACCCCATGGACTGCAGCACACCAGGCTTCCCTGTCCTTCACCAACTCGCAGAGCTTGCTCAAATTCACATACATCTAGTCAGTGATGCCATCCAACCATCTCATCCTCTGTCATCCCCTTCTCCTCCTGCCTTCAATCTTTCCCAGCATCAGGATCTTTTCCAATGAGTCAGTTCTTTGTATCAGGTGGCCAGAGTATTGGAGTTACAGCTTTAGCATCAGTCCTTCCAATGAATATTCAGGACTGATTTCCTTTAGGATGGACTGGTTGGATCTCCTTGCAGTTCAAGGGACTCACAAGAGTCTTCTGCAAAATCACAGTTCAAAAGCATCAATTCTTTTGGACTCAGCTTTCTTTATGGTTCAACTCTCCCATCCATACATGACTACTGGCAAAACCATAGCTTTGACTAGATGGACCTTTGTTGGCAAAGCAATGTCTCTGCTTTTTAATATGCTGTCTAGGTTGATCATAGCTTTTCTTCTAAGGAGCAAGTGTCTTTTAATTTCATGGTTGCAATCACCATCAACAGTGATTTTGGAACCCCCCCCAAAAAATAAAGTCTCTCACTGTTTCTGTTGTTTCCCCATCTATTTATCATGAAGTGATGGGACCAGATGCTGTGATCTTAGTTTTCTGAATGTTGAGTTTTAAGCCAACTTTTCCACTCTCCTCTTTCACTTTCATCAAGAGGCTCTTTAGTTCTTTGCTTCCTGCCACAAGGATGGTGTCATCTGCGTATCTGAGGCTATTGGTATTTCTCCTGGCAATCTTGATTCCAGCTTGTGTTTCATCCAGCCCGGTATTTTGCATGATGTATTTTGCATATAAGTTAAATAAGCAGTGTGACAGTATACAGCCTTGATGTATACCTTTCCTGATTTGGAACTTCTGACACAAGATGGTGGAGTAGAAGTACGTGTGCTCATCTTCTGCTGTGAGAACTCCAAAATTAAAACTCACTGCTGAATAACCATTGATAGGAGAATGTTGGATCCCACCAAAAAAAGATACCCCACCTCCAAGGGCAAAGGAGAAACCCCAGCAAGACATCAGTAGGGGTAAAATCACGTTTAGAATCAAACCCCATACCTACCAGTGATGCTTAGAGGGCTCAAACAAAACCTTCTGTGCACCAGGAGACCCCACAGAGACTGAATCAGACCTGCCTTTGAGTGTTTGAGTGTCTCCTGTGGAGGTACGGGTCATCAGTGGAGTCGGCACTCGGTGCAGCAAACCTGGGTGTGGCATAAGCCCTCTTGGAGAAGCTTGCCACTAACCCCACCATAGAGCTGCCAGAACTTACACAGGACTGGGGAAACAGACTCTTGGAGGGCACAAACAAAACCTTGTGTGCACCAGGACCCAGGAGAAAGGAGCAGTGACCCCACAATTATTTTAGTCTATATTTATTTTGTTTAGCCACTAATGTCAGTTTTTTTTTAATAAGACACAGATGAAATTTTTTGTATAACTAAAGGTTATTTCAAAAAGTTTAAAGGATTGTCTATCATTAAAATTAAAGATACTTGTTTAAGAAAGCTGCATTTGTCAAAATTTGTTTACTTAAAGCTGTCCAAATGGGGGTAATTTTATCCACAAACCTTCAGAAAATTAAGTCATTATGCACTCCCTAATTTAGCCCTAATAAAACAAATTTTTATGTCTCTGAAAATTATTTTAAAATTAGAGTTGTAGAAGTCACATACTCCTTATAAACTGTACAAGTTAGAACAAAGTGACTATTTTAGATTAACTTAAAATAAACACAGAATTTCAATATTCTATGACCCAAATAAATTAGAAATTTGGAATTTGGACCTAGTCATTTTGACTCTAGAACCTGTTTGCCTAACCATCATTTGAATGGGTTCAGCTTGTATTCTACTTTGTTTGCGAGCAAGGACCATTTCAGAATGCTTTGCTTCCAGGTCAAAATATCCCTTCTAGATATTTAATAGGATTTTCAGTTCAACATTGTGTATTACCTTGGCAATGACTAATTGAGAAGTGAAAAACATTTTGAGATAGAATTCTCCAAATGATGCTATATTTGTGGCTGCTTAATTTCACAATCCTGTGTCCAGTTCTTCTTGACAGGAGGTGACTTTGGTGACTACATATTTACTTAATTGATAACAGCATATTATTTTTATGAATTTTATGATGCTTGTCATATATCAGCTTTTTAAAATATACAAATTTGTTTTAATTTTTTTTATTCTTAATAACAACTCACATAACAGCAAAGTTACTTTATAATACAACTCTGTATTTATAACTTTGCATTCTTTTTGTAAACAGAGCCTCTACAATTGTGTATGTTTTAGTACTTACAGGACTGGAGCTGTCCTTGAATGTGAATTATTGACTATCTGATAGTATGGTTCATTGTTCTCTTTTCTTTATTTTCTTAGAGGAACTAGGTCCCATTCTTTTGTTAAAAATAATTGACTGGTAATGATAGTGTCTTAGTTATTTTAAATCTCTCCCCTTCCCTATTATATATATATGTGTATATATATATATACATGTGTATATATATATATATATAGGCTTCCCTAGTGCTCAGTGGTTAAGAATCTGCCTGCTGATGCAGGAGATGCAAGTTCGACCCCTGGACTGGGAAGATCCCCTGGAAAAGGAAATGGCCAATCCACTGCAGTATTCTTGCCTTGGAAATCCCATGCAGAGAGGAGCCTGGCAGGCTCAAGTCCATGGGGTCACAAAAGAGTCAGACATGACTTAGTCACTTAGTGACTAAACAGCAACAGCAAATCGTGATGATCAATGTGATTGACTAAGAATAAATATATGTGTGTGTGTGTGTACACACAAAACCTTCTCTGAATCACATAGTATCTGATGTCAAGGATTGCCATCACTATCCTTCAGTTCATTTTAATTCTGTCAGTCGTGCCTGACTCCTTGCAACCCCACGGACTGCAGCATGCCAGGCTTCCCTGTCCATCACCAACACCCAGAGCTTGCTCAAACTCACATCCATCTAGTCTGTGATGCCATCCAACCATCTCATCCTCTGTTGTCCCCTTCTCCTCCTGCCTTCAATCTTTCCCAGCATCAGGGTCTTTTCCAATGAGTCAGTTCTTTACATTAGTGGCCAAAGTATTGGAGCTTCAGCTTCAGCATCAGTCTTTCCAATTAATATCCAGGACTGATTTCTTCTAGGATTGACTGCTTTGATCTCCTTGCAGTCCAAGGAACTAGCAAGAGTCTTCTGTAACACCACAGTTCACAAGCATCAATTCTGCACTCAGCTTTCTTTATGGTCCAACTCTCACATCCATACATGACTACTGGCAAAATCATAGCTTTGACTAGATGGAACTTTGTTGTCAAAGTAATGTCTCTCTTTTTTTAATATGCTGTCTAGGTTGATCATAGCTTTTCTTCCAAGGAGCAAGCATCTTTTAATTTCATGGCTGCAGGCACCATCTGCAGTGATTTTGGAGCCCAAGAAAATTAAGTCTCTCACTGTATCTGTTGTTTACCTGATGCCACTGCCTTAGTTTTCTGAATGTTGAGTTTTAAGCCAGCTTTTTCACTCTCCTCTTTCACTTTCATCAAGAGGCTCTTTAGTTCCTCTTCGCTTTCTGACATAAAGGTGGTGTCATATGTGTATCTGAGGTTATTGATATTTCTTCCTGAATTCTTGATTTTAGCTTGTGTTTCATCCAGCCCATCATTTCACATGATATACTCTCCATATAAGTTAAATAAGCAGGGTGACAATATACAGCCTTGACATATTCCTTTCCCAATTTGGAACCAGTCTGTTGCTCCATGTCCAGTTCTAACTGTTGCTTCTTGACCTGCATACAGATTTCTCAGGAGGCAGGTCAGGCGGCCTGGTATTTCCACCTCTTTAAGAATTTTCCACAGTTTGTTGTGATCCACAGTCAAAGGATTTACCGCAGGCAATGAAGCTGAAGTAGATAACTTTTCTGGAATTCTCTTGCTTTTCCTATGATCCAGGGAATGTTGGCAATTTGATCTCTGGTTCCTCTACCTTTTCTAAATCCAGCTTGAACATCTGGAAATTCTTGGTTCACATGTTCTTGAAGCCTGGCTTAGAGAATTTTGAGCATTAATTTGCTAGAGTGTTATATAAGTGCAATTGTGCAGTAGTTTGAACATTCTTTGGCATTTTCTAACTATTGCACAATTTCACTCATCAGTATTCTTACTAATGGAGAAAAAGAATGTCAGAGAATTTATCATACATTGCTGATGCTCTGTCTTCTATGACATACAGTATTTGCTGACAAAGTTTTTATTATTTTGAATTTTTGCTAAGTGGAGTTATACTTATTGACTACACATTATGTTTTAATTGGATATATAATATTTGGGAAAAATATTTTACTCCTGGGATAGTATTTATCACTCAAGAGAAAATGTAATAAGCCTCATTAGTAACATAACTAAAAAGAAAAAGCTTTATTGAGTAAATGTTATAAAGTATTAATGCAGATTAATAAGAGTTAATTTTTGTGCATGGGCTGATGGGATAAAGGCCATTCTTTCTGACAGATGTGGCTTTCTGGTTTGATGTAGTCATGTACTGATCAACTTCTAGCCTTATGCTGATTGTTTGCTTCTGTGTGTGCTCAGTTATGTCCAACTCTTTGCGACCCCATGCCCCCCTGGGTGGCATGACCGTATAGACCACCAGGCTCCTCTGTCCATGGGATTTCCCACACAAAAGTACTGGAGAGGTTTGGCAATTTTCTCTTCCGGGGGATCTTCCTCACCCAGGGATCTAACCCGTGTTTCCTGTGGTCCTTGCATCGACAGACAGATTGTTTACCACTGAGCCACCTGGGACACCCTATACTGATTATATTCAGGTCATAAAGTGTCTTACTCTCGACTACCAGCTCTAACTCATGGGTCATGTGTATTCATGAAACTGTGTATTGAGAGGAACTGGGCAACCTGTGGGAAATTGTGCTCTCTGATCCATGCTCAGTACTCTCCATGGCCAGACTAGTCTGAATGACAGTCCATGTACTGATCTTGACAAACTCTGGGTTACAACAGCCATAGCATGGGCTGCTTAAGCCTTAGGGGTCAGAAGCCTCTCTTGGATACTTAAATTCTTTATATCTAACATAGTACCTGACTGATTAGGTGGTCAAAGGGCAACTATTTTTCACTAGATCCTCTGTAACTCTGCCTTGTTTTTTCCATAGTACCTATCACATTCCCGATCCAGGAATCGAACTGGGTCTCCTGCATTGCAGGCAGATTCTTTACCATCTGAGCCCCAGGGAAGCCTGACTAACACACACTTATCATTCCCACATGGTGTATCATTTACCTACTTACTATGTTTATTTTCTGTATACCTATAATAGCATGTAAGTTTCACCAAAGCAGGAATTTCTTATTTTCTTGCTATCTTCAGTGATATATTCTTAGTATTACTTAGAAGAGCACTGGGCTCATAGCCAACATTCAGTGCACATTTTAATTAATTAATTAATATAATTGGTGTTATTGCACCACACAATACATCAACTTTCATCCAGAAGTCAAACTGTAGTGTGGAGAAGAGAATATTCCATTCAACCACCATCAGGCAAAATCTGCATAAATTATTCCTCACCTTATACATAGCAGCACACAACTCTTAAACAGCTGCCTCCGCTGTCCTCTTTTTACTCTGCTAAGTACGAACTTGTTGAATTTTTCCAAAGCCCTTAAAATAAAACACCAAGTTTTATTCCTTAAAATTTTCCTGATGGGAAAACTACTCCCCATGCACTCTGAGTATGAAACCCAAAGACCAAAGTACCATCAATGGACTGTACCACCCATCTTCTGAACCACACATAGCACATTTTTTGTTTCTAAGAAGAAACAACCCAGACAGAGAAATTCTAACTTGAATGTTCACCTGCTTATTTCAGATGCTGAGTAACCATTGTAGGTAGGTGAGGAGTGGAGCATCTTGGATAGAAATGGCCCAAGGAAGCTAGAGAGGAGGAAAACTATAGGAAAGTATGTGTGTGTCCGCTCAGTCGCTCAGTCATGTCCTACTCTTTGTGACCCCATGGACTGTAGCCCTCTAGGCTCTTCTGTCCATGGAATTTTCCAGGCAAGAATACTGGAGTGGGTTGTCATTTCCTTCTCCAGGGGATCTTCCTGACTCAGGGATCCAACCTGCATCTCTTGACTCACCTGTATTGGCAGGCAGGTTCTTGATGACGAGAGCCACCTGGGAAGCCTCCCATCCCCACAAGTGTTTACTACACACAAACAACTTCAGTTCTATTTGACTTCTGAATTACAGAATGTTAAAATTCTTGGGGCTTGAGCCCTTGACCTTTGTATACTTCAGTGCTGCGTGCATGCTAAGTTGCTTCTGTCATTTCCAACTCTGCAACCCTATGGACTGTAGTCCACCAGGCTCCTCTGTCCATGAGGATTCTCCAGGCAAGAATACAGGAGTGGGTTGCCATGCCCTTCTCCAGGGGATCTTCCCAATCCAGGGATCGAACCCACATCTCTTACATCTCCTACATTGGCAGGTGTGTTTGAGACACCAAGAATTAGAAATGGCTTTACAATGCTTTTCAAGTTTAAAATAATCTTTAATAATATTTATTTTTATTCATTTAGCTGTACCAGGTCTTAGTTGTTGGATGTGGGATCTTTAGTTACAGCATGAGAACTCCCAGCTGTGGCATGTGGGATCTAGTTGTCTGACCAGGGATCGAACCCAGGCCCCCTGCCTTAGGTGTGAAGAAGAGTCTTAGCCACTGGATCACCACAGAACTCCCGAATGCTTTGCATTTTGAAAGATTTTTATACCAGTGTAAGCATTACTATTAATAAGGTAAAATGTGCCACTGGCCAGAGTGATTGAGTACTAAGAGGGAGAAAGAGAAGTTTCACTTCCCAGGAGCTGTCATCAGTGATGTACCTTTTCCTCATTCCCAACCAGCATCACCAGCATCGTTGCCAGCTATCGCTGTGGCCAGCAGAGAGAGCTTTTCCATTCTAACCACCCCTCACTTTGGTTGGAGCTGATTCTGGTTCTTTGCCTACAACCCAAAGATGTGCCGTCTACACTAACCTCCAGTGAAAGGCTCTGTAAAAATTAGCAAAGAGTATTTTTTTTCCTCTCCTCTTTCTACCTGTGGTTATGGTGTTCAAATCTCACACTTTCATTGTGCTTTTGAGATGTTGAGAATTTGGCCTGAGGCTGCATTGCATCAAAATTACCTGTGGTCTTTGGGGAACACAGATTGCCGGGCACAGCTGCAAATCTACTGTGGCAGGATCTCCATGCGTGGGGCAGGTCAGCAGGACTTTTTATGTGACCTTCCAGATATTTATAATATATTTCCCTGGGCACAAAAACCCTGAGAAATAATTGGAGAAAGCAGAATTTGGCTCAGCGATAAGCAGAAGGATTCAGACACTTCATTTCTTTGTGTTTCTTTCATCTACACAAACATGAAAAGCTGTGCTGTGCTTTCTGACACTTGTCTGATCTCACTTTTGGTCCAAAGAACTTATCTCTTCTGTGAGTCTATTTACACTGATGAGCTGCCCAGGAGTTTCTGTAGAAATACTCTTTTAAAAAAATTCATGTTAAAATTGTCATGCTTTTGTTACTCAAGAATCCTCTGGGAACTCAAGCTAATTGTAAAGATATAAACTCCTCGGGTTAGGATTCAGTCTCCTCCCTCTTTTTTGTGTGCATTCATGCTGAAAAATAAATATCAGTATGGTACACTTACGAAAAATTCACAAGCAGTTAAAAAATGCAAGAAGGAAAGGGTATGCTGATGTTTCCGTATGGAATAACCCCATGAGCTTCTGATTTGAAAGCCTCCCAATGTTGTTAGCCTTGGAATTCTACAACATCTGGATACTTACAGCTCTAACACAGCAGAGGAGTTACCTGTTTATGTAATACAGTTTTCAAATTCAGAATGAAATGAAGTCTATATTTTTCAGTTAAATTTGGCTGTTGAATTTAGGATTCATTTTTGGCTAGGAAAAGATTCCTGCAGTTAGCAACTATCCTGTTTTTGAAAGGGGAATTAATGGAATTAAAACAAAACATAGCTGCCTTTATCCCTTTTAAATTAATCCATCTTTCCAGACTGTCTTAAGCTGCAGTTCAACAGACAATAGAAGGCTCTATTGGGAAAGAAATATTATTAACATTAATTATATTATTAGTGGTTAGGTCAGAGAGAAATTGTGAAACAGTCAAAATTTGGTTTTGGTGTTATCAGCAGCTCTTTTTTAGTAGCTGGTTTTCCCATCTGTGAAGCCACCACCTGCATGCCAGTCTTCAAGTGCTGAATAGTTTCTTTTCTGCTTCTATTGTCTTCCAAAAAAGGATGGAGGAGGAGAAGGAAGAAGGAAGGAAGAGGGAGATGGTAAGATGAATTTGGTATCATTCATCCATACCTTCAATCCAATTTCATTCAAAATTTAGATTGTTTTTCTCCAAAGATAACTTCTACTTATATTGAATGATAAAACAAAACAAAACAAAACAAAAATAATTAGCAGCCGCGAGGCAGGAATCTAAGATAGGAAGTAACATTTTAGTTGGGAGATTCTTCCTAGAGTCATCCTTTGAAGGTGTCTAATTGCATTTGTGCCTCTTGTGTTTGAACTGTCCAAACTTCTAATGATAAGCATCTATCTGTCCAGGTAGACTGGACATGAAAATAAAGACTTTGTAAAATTATTGAAATGCTAGTAAGTCTTTCAGTAATTATCCTCTACCTGATTTCAGAGACCAGCATTAATGAGATATAATGGAGATTCCCCACGATAATCCCATCAAAGAGTTTTAAAAGGCAAGTCCAAGATGAAGTCTTTGCGTTTCTTTTTCCCTTTGAAAAAGCTTGTTTGTTCTTCATTAAAATGAACTGATGGCCTAATAATTTTCTGAGTTTGAGTAAAATGTGCAGTTTTCCTGCCCTTCCTCCTGGCAAATGCAAAAGTGCTGACAGATATTGTATCATGCATTATCACTGCTGGCTAGTTAAATATGCAGTTGTCAGAAATCTCAGCCAGCCCTTTTCCACCAGCAGCCTGTATTTTAATCAGGCAGATTTAAACATAGAGGAAGCAAGCAAAAGCAGATAATTGTCAAGATGGGTGGATGGTCACCTCTCCTTTCAGGGACCCCAGAATCTCCACGGTTGCCCTACATGCCTTCCCCAGGACTCTCAACCACATGCACACACAGAAACAGAAGAAACCAGACACATGTTTTCTTTACTTTTTCAAAAATCTCAGTATTATAATTAGCTGAATAATTATTATATAACAAGGAGCTGGGAAGTCTTTAGGGCATTGTTCATTTTTTAAAGTGTATTTCTTCTTCAGCTTCAGGGAGGTGCTGTTGATTTCGCTATACGCATATTTAAATCTGCATACATTAGTTGTTGTGTGAGTACACTTTTCAATTTACCATCAAGTGCATTCATATTTCCTAGCCTTAGATAGCTACAAAACAGCTCAAAGACAAATCATCAACCTGATATCTTCAACAGATTAAGGATACTGAGCAGATTCACTACTGAGGGTCTATTCATACTTATAAAATTCTCAACCAAGGAGGTTGCTAAAATGATTACAATTAACTCTAGGTTAGTCACAAATAAAATATTTTTTGACCTGGAGCAGATTATTCTAACAGGTAATACGCTTGAAGGTGTGAAGTCTTATGTAACAAAAATTTTATTAAATATGTATATAAGTACATGAGGTGTATAATTTTGGAACATGTCATTTCTGTGCGTTTTTTTTTTCCTCATCTGTCAAATAAGATTAGAAGAGGTAACCTCTAAGATGACTTTCAAATCTTATTTACAAATTTTGTTAGTGATTATATACTAGGACTTCAGTATAGTTTTTCAATAAATATTGATCGACTCTATCTGTATCTGCATAATAAATAGTGAAACACTTATAGGCAATATTTGGCCTTGACAACAGTTCTGTAAAGTGGATATTTTATCCCTATATTATCAAGAAGGAAATTGAGTGACTTTCCCAAAATTCCACAGCTCATGGCCGACACAAGTGAGAGTCAAACCGAAGGGTGTGTGTTTGTGTGTGTTAAACTTTGAGACCACTTTTTATCAAGTGCTTGTTATGTGCATAATGGTGTCTTGGATGAATATAAATAAGTGTCTTTAGGATAAATGCACATAAATAAAATAGAAAGTCCCTTTTCTCAGGAAATTTGTATCTTAGTTAAGGAGACAAGACCTACAGAATGTTAAATAACATTGGAAATAGATAATGCCAACAGTTTCAAAAGACTGAGCATGTGCATGCTTGCTAAATCACTTTAGTCATGTCCGACTCTTTCCAACCCTGGACTGTAGCCTGTCAGTCTCCTCTCTCCTCCTCCAGGGGATCTTCCTGACCCAGGGATCAAACCTGCATCTCTTATGTCTCCTTCATTGACAGGCAGGTTCTTTACCACTAGTGCTACCTGGGAAGCCCTTCAAAAGACTCAGAACAACTGTCAAACGAATGGGAGAGACAATAAATGGCATGGGTTGCTGTGGAAAGATTAAGGGGAGATTTGGAGGAAACTGATCAACCTGAGAAGAAAGATTGGCTAAGGGGTTCTAGACACCTCAGATTTGTTAATCTGGTGTTATGATTCTAGAATAAAGAGAGTCTGTTGGTTGAGCATATCATTTCTTTTAAAGCAGAGAATGCAAACCTTTCCTCAGAACTCGGAAAATGTCAGAAAATATTTCCAATATCAGGGGCTATTGTGGTGTTGGCCGGCACTGCCCTGGATGAAGGCAGTTGTCTCATCCCTGTGCAAAAATTAGGGGCCCTGAGGTGAGGGGCCAGGCAGCCAGTCCATCTCTGTCCCTTGCTCTCCCTTTAATGTATTATTTTTAAAACATTTGTGTGTGTGTGTGTGTGTGTGTGTGTGTGTGTGTGGACAATTTTTAAAGTCACTATTGAGTTTGTTACAATATTGCTTCTGTTTTGTGTTTTGGTTTTTTGACCGCTGGACAGCTCCCTGACCAGGGATCGAACCCGCACCCACCCTGCATTGGATGATTAAGTGTTAACCACTGGACCACCAGAGAAGTCCCTGAATGCATATTTTGTGACTCCTCCTTGGCTCTGCTGAAGTGAAATCCATGGAAAATCCACATCTTGGTATGTGTGCATGTTTTTACATCTGAATCAAGTGGATAGTAGTGCTTACTTGGAGCACTGATATTAAACTGAATGCCTCTTTATTGTTTAAATTATTAAAGCAGTTATTGCTTGAATTGTTTAAATAAGCATGTGTTATGTTTCTAATTTCAATGGCTGACATTAAAAAATTGTTTCATTATATCCTGTTGAATCTATTGAACTTCACATTTCTGAACAAACGAATATGAATATGTATCAAAGGAGTTCAGGATCCATTCTTATTTCAGAAAATTCTGTGTGTATGCTGTGTGCTTTGTCGTGTCCCACTCTTTGCGACTCCATGGACTGTAGCCTGCCAGGCTCTTCTATCCATAGGATTTCTCAGGCTGGAATACTGGGGTGGGATTGCTATTTCCTCCTCTAGGGGATCTTCCCAGTTCATGGATCCAACCTGTGTCTCCTGCATTGGCAGGTAGATTCTTTACCACTGAGCAACCTTCTAGGTGGCACAAAGTGAGGAGAAACTTGTGCAAAAGACACTCATGGCTGGTTAGCTCAGTTGGTTAGAAAATAGAGTTACTGCTGGGACCAGCAGATCAGCTTAATCCCTTAGTGGCCCTTTACCTTTGTTCACATCCAAGGGCTCAAGCTGCCTCCCCAGATAAGAGCCAAACAGCCTCTTGACAAAGTCGTGTCATTGTTCTTTTTTTTTTTTTTATTATTATTTTTTTTTTTCCAGTGGGTTTTGTCATACATTGATATGAATCAGCCATGGATTTACATGTATTCCCAATCCCAATCCCCCCTCCCACCTCCCTCCCCACCCGATTCCTCTGGGACTTCCCAGTGCACCAGGCCCGAGCACTTGTCTCATGCATCCCACCTGGGCTGGTGATCTGTTTCACCATAGATAGTATACATGCTGTTCTTTTGAAATATCCCACCCTCACATTCTCCCACAAAGTTCAAAAGGTCTGTTCTGTATTTCTGTGTCTCTTTTTCTGTTTTGCATATAGGGTTATCGTTACCATCTTTCTAAATTCCATATATATGTGTTAGTATGCTGTAATGTTCTTTATCTTTCTGGTTTACTTCACTCTGTATAATGGGCTCCAGTTTCATCCATCTCATTAGAACTGATTCAAATGAATTCTTTTTAACAGCTGAGTAATATTCCATGGTGTATATGTACCACAGCTTCCTTATCCATTCATCTGCTGATGGGCATCTAGGTTGCTTCCATGTACTGGCTATTATAAACAGTGCTGTGATGAACATTGGGGTGCACGTGTCTCTTTCAGATCTGGTTTCCTCAGTGTGTATGCCCAGAAGTGGGATTGCTGGGTCATATGGCAGTTCTTTTTCCAGTTTTTTAAGAAATCTCCACACTGTTTTCCATAGTGGCTGTACTAGTTTGCATTCCCACCAACAGTGTAAGAGGGTTCCTTTTCTCCACACCCTCTCCAGCATTTATTGCTTGTAGACTTTTGGATAGCAGCCATCCTGACTGGTGTGTAATGGTACCTCATTGTGGTTTTGATTTGCATTTCTCTGATAATGAGTGATGTTGAGCATTTTTCATGTGTTTGTTAGCCATCTGTATGTCTTCTTTGGAGAAATGTCTGTTAGTTCTTTGCCCATTTTTTGATTGGTCATTTATTTTCTGGAATTGAGCTTCAGGAGTTGCTTGTATATTTTTGAGATTAATCCTTTGTCTGTTTCTTCATTTGCTATTTATTTTCTCCCAATCTGAGGGCTGTCTTTTCACCTTACTTATAGTTTCCTTTGTGATACTAACAATGAAAAAAAAAGAAGAGAGAAATTAAGGGAACATACATTCACCATTGCAGACAAAAGAATAAATACTTAGGAGTAATTAAATCTGACCTAAAGAAACAAAGGACCTATACATAGAAAACTATAAAACACTGATTGAAAGATCAAAGAGGACCAAACATGATGAGAAACATAACCGTGTTCATGATTGGAAGAATCAATATTGTCAAAATGCTATTTCTACCGCAAAGCAGTCTAGTATGATCATGATCCCTATCAAGCTACCAAAGGTATTTTTCACAGAACTAGAACAAATAATTTCACAATTTGTATGGAAATACAAAAAACCTCGAATAGCCAAAATAATCTTGAGAAAGAAGAACGGAACGGAGGAATCAACCTGCCTGACTTCAGACTCTATTACAAAGCCACAGTCATCAAGACAGTATGGGTACTGGCACAAAGACAGAAATATAGATCAGGTGGAACAGAATAGAAAGCCCAGAGATAAATCCACAAACCTATGGACACCTTATCTTTGACAAAGGAGGCAAGGATATACAATGGAAAAAAGACAACCTCGTTAACAAGTGGTGCTGGGAAAACTGGTCAACCACTTGTAAAAAATGAAAACTAGAACACTTTCTAACACCATACACAAAAATAAACTCAAAATGGATTAAAGATCTAAATGTAAGACCAGAAACTATAAAACTCCTAGAGGAGAACATAGGCAAAACACTCTCCGACATAAATCACAGCAAGATCCTCTATGACCCACCTCCCAGAATATTGGAAATAAAAGCAAAACTAAACAAATGGGACCTAATGAAACTTAAAAGCTTTTGCACTACAAAGGAAACTATAAGTAATGTGTCATTGTTCTTAGTGGGAATCCAGTGACAAAATGTGGCTGGTTCAGTGAAATCTCCATCAACTGTGGAGGAAAGAACTCCTTGTATCTTAGGAATAGGAGTCAGTAATTACTTTGTGCTTGAAGAGAAGCAATTATTTCTATGGTACAATTTATGTTTGAAATACTTCTTCAGTATATTAAGTGGCAATCTATTTTTATAAACTATTTTGTCCACCCTTTATTGTCAAAAGTATTATTTGAAAAGTCTTTGAATGACCTCATTCTCACAAAACAGGTTGTCTAAGGTAGACTTTCAGATTCTAGTTCCCAAATCTATCCCCAAACATAGTCAAGATAGGATGAAGATAGGCCTATTTTTGTTCCAGTCTGATGGCATTTTTATTAAATTATGAACATCATTGCAAAAACATATTTGACCACAGAATGAAAAATTCACTTTTGTAAAGATGGAGTTTTCCCTATGTTAGTGCATAAATTCAAAGCCATCCAGTTAAGTGTCTGTAGAAATTTGGTCTATGGGATTTCAGAAAGAAAAGAAAAATCACAAAAAAACCCAAAACTGAAGCCAAAAGTTGTTTGGAAAAAGAATCATGTGGGCATATACAGGAATAATCTAGAAATGAGAAGCAATAGGAGCAGGATATATGTCTGGTCTGACTAGATATAAAGTGTATTAAATTTTTATATTGATTAAAATATTTGAAAAGAAAAAAGAGGAAAAAAGTCAATGGAACTGAATAGAGACTTGTGACTGTGATATGAAAATTTCATGTATAATGATGATGGCATTTTGAATAATTGTTGAAACATGAATTTAATCAATTATTAATGTTGGTTAGGCATTTGAAGAGAAAAATAAGAAAAAGTCCTATTGCATTTGATTTACTAAAATATTTCTGGTGATCAAAATTCAAATACAAAAGAAATATAATAGCATGCATTGTAAGAAATCAGATGACATATTTTTATTAAAATATTTTATTGAAATAAATCCAATATACATTACAAATAAATCAAAATTATTTCTAAAAACAGTTTAAGAATGCATTGGAAGAAATTATGAGAAATTTTTAAAAAGCCTTGGGTTAAGCATGTCCTGACACACCAAGCCACAAAAGAATATAAATTTAACCACTTAAAAATAAAACTTTCTAAGTTCTCCAAGTTATTATTTTAAAAGTCAGACAACTAATACAATTAGGCAAAGTGATTGCAACATATATGAAAAACAAAGGCAAATTTTCATAACATGAAAGGGTTCTGACAATTAATTTATAAAAATTCAGTAAAGTCACAAAGCTTCATGTTTCAGAAAACTAACGTTCCACCCAGCATTGATTTTTACCCTGTTTAAAATCACAGTGAATTAAGGCTTAGAAAAATAGGTGTGAAAGAAAATAAAATGAGGTTAAGTTTGATCTAGCAAAGAAATATGAGTTGTTTAATAATCATTTAAATAATTCAAATGTATTGAGTTTTGTAGTTACTGATTTATTGTCCTACCTTACAAATTCATTTCTTAGGTTAAATCATTATATTCCAAATCAGAAGCTGATGTTAAAATAGTATAACTAGAAGTTAAAACTTAAATTTAATGTTGCAGAATTATATTTATCAAATCCCTTTAACAGGCTTGAATATTTACATTTAAAACGGTCAGAAGTAAATATGTAAATGTATGTTGAAATGTGAAGTCAAATATTTGCAGTATGCTTGAAAGTTACTCATCCCGACCATTTATTTATCAGTAAGTATTTATTGCATTCTTAGAATGCACTGGCCATTATAATACACAATAAGCCTTTGCAAAATCAAAGTTTAGCTTTTATTTGCTTCAGTGGTTAATTGTCACAGTCTTTGTGGACCAGGACCTGGGCACTGGAGTCGCCGAGAAGAGTGACGCAGGGGACCCAAGTCTCAAGTGAAACAAGGGTGCTTTATTTGCAGAAACACCTGTTTATATATCTTCATACAAGGCAGCTTTAGGCGGTAAAAAAAATTGAACAAAAACAAAGCCAAGCAAATAACAAACTTCAAAGGGCCAGAAAGCATTCAATATCTTCAGTAAGAAGGGCATAACTGAATAGATTACATTTAAGTAAGGTCACTGAAGGGGGTCACTGAAAGGAATCCAAGCAGGTGCCCTCTCTCATGATCTCAGTCTTGAGAACTGCGTGCAGCTCTGCTCCTTCCTGTTTTCCAAGAACTGATAAGGAATAGAGAATCCTTGAGAAATGGCACACAAAAGAAAAGAATAACATACTGGATCCCTTAAAGCTGAACGTGCCCGGACAGTTAATATACATACAAGAGGAATACCCACAGATATAGATGGTTTGACACACTGTGGGAAAAATATTTTATATATGCTTTATATTAAAATAGAAGTCTTTAACCTTCTCAAAGGAAGCTGTTGTTTCATCACTAGTTTTGTCAATGACTATTTATACTAGGGGATTTATTTTTTCTGAAAAATATGGAAAGATATTTCTAATTCTAGGGACATTAGTATTACCTGTCTTTAGAATAAGAAAAGTTTGCTTATTTAGAAATCTGTGTTGTATCCTCTTTCATATATTGATCAATTATGGGTGTATATAGAACTAAGAAATTGAGTTTTTCTGGAAAAGTATGGGATACATATAAAGGTCTCAAACAAGATCCTCTCCTGGCAGCACTGACCTGTACAAGAAGGTATCTCAGACCTATATAATATCAGGGTTGTGGTTGGGACAGGGGAGGTCAGAGGTTATGGAGAAAACCTTGGATGGAAGAGAGAAGCTAGGAGAATGTCAGGTACGGCTACCTGGAGAGAGGACCTCCCTATGCTAACTGATTTGGACCACCTCCCACCATTTACAAGCCAAATGAGTGCATTTATAAGATAACTGGGTTTCAGAATTAAGAGGGCACTCAGCTTTACTATTTCTCATTCTGCATAACCCACAGAGTTTTATGCCTTGCTCCCACACTTAATAGGAAGAACCATTATGAGCTACTTGCATGACTTCAAACAACCTAGAAATGTCCTGTTTTCTGCAAGTAACTTTTTATTTTCCATAGGGAAAAAACCCCCAAAAAACAGAAAGGTAAATTTATAGCCATAGCCATGGTTGTCTGGGTTTTCTATTTGTGGCTTACTTGTTTTTTGGGAAGATTCCAAGGAATTTGGGTTCTATTGATTTAAAACTCTTCAAGGAAATTGAGAAAATAGAGGAAAAATATGAGAGAGGAAAATGCATTACTGCTTATCTTTTCATGGTGGTAATTATCTCACAGCAAGTAATGATTATTTGTCACCATCCCCAATCCATCTGGGCATTTGGGTCTGGGTGGGGACATGTGAACAAATTCCCAAGTTGAATAACTGTACCTAGAAAGCTTGAGAACTTTGAAGTGACAAAGAAAGATGGTTGACAGTAGTAGTTATCACATCATTTTCCTTACCCTGAATGGGGCCAACACACTTTTTGTAAAGTCCTCATGAATCTATTTTTATCAAGTTCCTATCCATATACACTCAATGATCAGGGACACTTATTTGGTCAATTAATCTACGGCAATTGAGGTAAGAATACACAATAGGGAAAGGATGGTATGTACGTATGTAGGCAGGTATTTTAAAACGATGTAAAGTTTCAGCTTTTATTATTTGACAATCCATGCTGCTGTGCTGGGTCTCAGAGCATGTGAGACTGATTCCAAAACCCTCTTGTTCTCCCTGCTGCTCTTCAAAGTCAAATGTTCTAAGGCTTGTCTTCCTGGTGCAGGACCCCTGGACTGGGGAGTCTGATGTGGGGCTCAGACCCTTCACTCCTTGGAGAGATTTTCTGCAATTAGGATTGTTCTCCCATGTGTGGGCTGCCCACCTGAAAATGTGACTCCTGACTCTACTGTGTCTCCATCCATCCACAGTAAGTATTTTAAAGCCAAAATATCACAAGCTTTTTGTATTAGGAAAGAAGAAATTCTGGGTACTGGTAATTATCTGGCCATCTTTGGATTGTGGTCAAATAGGCGGCTGGCTGGAGATGCTAGGCTGTAGTCCTGGGGAGCCTCCTTGAGGGTGTGGCAACCAGAAGGTACTACTGCATTCATTTCATATCTCAGTCAGTGTTATGGGGTCCAGGCAGGTCTGCGCTGGTGTCAACAAGCTCGATGGCCAGGTCTAGGTTTGTCAGGAATGATCATGTACCAGGCACTGCTCTGAGAGCTTTGCATGCATTTATTGATTTGACCGTCATCAAACCAATGGAATAGCTTTATTAAGCTTCCTCTCACAGATAAGAAACTTGAGACACAGAGAGTTTGGAAGTTTGCCCAAGGCCCCAGGGCTTCCCTGGTGGCTCAGTGGTAAAGAATCCACCTGCAGTGCAGGAGACGCAGGTTCAAACCCTGGGTCAGGAAGACCCCCTGGAGGAGGAAATGGTAACCGACTCCAGTATTCTTGTCTGGAAAATCTTGGACAGAGAAGCCTGGCGAGCTCTAATCCATGAGTTGGACAGGATTGTGTGACTAAACCAACCACCACCATCATGAGTGCTGGGAGTAATGACTGCCTGAGTTTTGGCAGAAAATCTGGTTGCAGACTCTGTGTTCATATTTACTGTTACCCATAAACAAGAATAATAAATTTGATTTTTGACATTCATATGGCTATTCTTTATTATATAAATAGAGAAATAAAGATAGTTTTTATTTTTATTTTACTTTTTTTGAGAAATAAAGATAATTTTTAAAAAATTATTTTCATTGGAGTATATTGTGTTAGTTTCTACCATACAGCAAAAATGAACTAGCCACACATACACATATACATATGCACATATTCCCTCCCTTTTGGACTTCCTTCCTGTTCAGGTCACCACCATGCATTAAGTAGAGTTCTCTGGGCTGTATGGCATGTTCTCTCTAGTTATCTATTTTATACATAGTATCAATGTCTATATATACATGTTTTAAGTAAAGAAACCATAATTTCTTGGCACTTGAGTTGCGAGATTATTCTCTCTTTGTCCTCCTTCTCCTCTCCCTTCCCATTCGACTCATCTTCCTTTCTCCCCTAGATTTGTTATCTGGAGAAAATCACGAGAGGCTATTTTAAAATGGTAACTTTAGTTCTAGAGAGAGAGAACTCTGGTTATATTTTTAATTATTGTTGCTTCAGAGCAGCCTTGCGAGCCATTTAGTCCACTTCATAGTAAATGAGGGAAGAAAACAGGTAGAAAGCCTGTTAGTGGACAGAGCGCTTCTGAACGCACAGACACAGCAGAGACCTGGGGACAGATGGAAGTGCTTCAGGCAGCAATTGCCTTACACGTTCCTCCATCCGCACCTCCATCTGTCAGCACAAGGATGTTACTATTTTGGGACTCAATTTATCCATTTGGTGAATCATTTTCAGGCTTGTTTCTAAGGTTAAAATGAAGTCTGTAACTCACCAGGCCTTTTCCTTTTACCTACTGAATCCCTTCTCGTTTTCATTAGAAGTAAGAATTATTGGGGTGAGGAGATAAATACACATGGGGGAAGGGTGTGCTTAGAGGGAACAGTAGGATATTAAAATTTGACACCAAAGCAGAATAAAAGTAATTGAAAAGAGGATTGACTATATCATGCCTTCTTCAGGGAACATATTATAATAATTTGAAAATGTAATTTAAGAATAATCCATGAGTAGGAGAGTCCAGATTCAAAACTAAAGGATCCATTTTCACCATATTTATAAAGTATTGTGAATGCAATTCCTGAACTTAAAAGGAATATTTAAGGAGTGAGTTCTTAGCCAAATGACCCTCTTTTCCTCTTAAACCTGAAGAACCTAGAGGTTAGACCTACCAAATGTCTCCATTCTATGCTTTTCTCTCCTGAATCACATAAAGGCCAGTGGTCAATGGGTGCTCCTGGTATAATGTTTCATGCCACTTCATTGAGAACTCAGATGGGGTTAGAAATGGAGAGGCTTATGGGGAGAAGGTGCCTGGGAAACATAATGGAGGAAGGACTCAAGATGTGGCAGGAAAAGGCTTTTGCCTGTGATGTAGACCTGACATCTGTGAAAGAAAAGACGGCAAAAAGCAGAGACAGACAAGGAAACTCTCAGCTTTGATGCAGGTCTGACAGTTTTGGTCAGCAGAAAAGGAAACTGAGAGCAAAGATGGCCTGTTAGCAGAGTCTTTTTTTTTTTTTTTTATTAGTTGGAGGCTAATTACTTCACAACATTTCAGTGGGTTTTGTCATACATTGATATGAATCAGCCATAGATTTACACGTATTCCCCATCCCGATCCCCCCTCCCACCTCCCCCTCCACCCGACTCCCCTGGGTCTTCCCAGTGCACCAGGCCCGAGCACTTGTCTCATGCATCCCACCTGGGCTGGTGATCTGTTTCACCATAGATAGTATACATGCTGTTCTTTTGAAATATCCCACCCTCACATTCTCCCACAGAGTTCAAAAGTCTGTTCTGTATTTCTGTGTCTCTTTTTCTGTTTTGCATATAGGGTTATTGTTGCCATCTTTCTAAATTCCATACATATGTGTTAGTATGCTGTAATGTTCTTTATCTTTCTGGCTTACTTCACTCTGTATAATGGGCTCCAGTTTCATCCATCTCATTAGAACTGATTCAAATGAATTCTTTTTAATGGCTGAGTAATATTCCATGGTGTATATGTACCACAGCTTCCTTATCCATTCATCTGCTGATGGGCATCTAGGTTGCTTCCATGTCCTGGCTATTATAAACAGTGCTGCGATGAACATTGGGGTGCACGTGTCTCTTTCAGATCTGGTTTCCTCAGTGTGTATGCCCAGAAGTGGGATTGCTGGGTCATATGGCAGTTCTATTTCCAGTTTTTTAAGAAATCTCCACACTGTTTTTCCATAGCGGCTGTACTAGTTTGCATTCCCACCAACAGTGTAAGAGGGTTCCCTTTTCTCCACACCCTCTCCAGCATTTATTGCTTGTAGACTTTTGGATAGCAGCCATCCTGACTGGCGTGTAATGGTACCTCATTGTGGTTTTGATTTGCATTTCTCTGATAATGAGTGATGTTGAGCATCTTTTCATGTGTTTGTTAGCCATCTGTATGTCTTCTAGCAGAGTCTTATGTTGGGCAGAAATGGCTTTAGAAGCTCTAGTAGCCTTTCTGTGCTCAGCCATTGGCTGGAAATTGTCCAGGAAGAGTCTTACATTTGCTCCAAAGCTGTGGTGCCTACAGAAGGTGCTGCAACTTAGAATGTCAGCTAAGTGCCCATCTTACAAGTTCTTTCTTGAAGGGAAATTGCAGGTTGCCACACCTATCACCTGTGGATTGTTGTTTTGCACATTATTTGTGTCTCTTGTTCACCTGACCACAGGCACTAGGCTGAATCATTTCCCTCCCACCATAGATATCCATGTTCAAATCTCCAAAACCAGTAAGTGTGTGAATAAGTTAAAAGGACTGTGCAAAGTAAATCAATTAAGGATATTGAGATGGTGGATTTTCCTGGTTTATCCAAATTGTCTCCTTTATATAACCAACAGAATCTCTATAGAGGAAGGTGATAGAGTTAGAAGCAGAGTAGGAGATGTCAAGATCAAAGCAGAGGGAGGGAATAAGCCAGGGAATGCAGATAGCCTCTAGAAGCTGGAAAAGGCAAGAAAGCGGATGCTCCCCTAGAGACTGCAGAATGAATGCAGTCCTGATGACCCTTTAATTTTAGGATTTCCAACCTACAGAATTGTAAGATAGTAAATCTGTGTTTTGTTAAACCATTGAATTTGTTGTAATCTTTTATAACTTTGTGAAGTGAAGTGAAAGTCACTCAGTTGTGTCCAACTCTTTAAAATCCCATGGACTGTATAGTTCTGGGAATTCTGCTTAGGAATTCTCCAAGCCAGAATACTAGAGTGGGTAGCCGCTCCCTTCTCCAGGGGATCTTCCCAATCCAGGGATCAAACCCAGGTCTTCTGCATTGCAGGCAGATTCTTTACCAGCCAAGCCACTAGAGAAGCCCAAGAATACTGGAGTGGGTACCCTATCCTTCTCCGGCAGATCTTCTCAACCCAGGAATGGAACCAGGGTCTCCTGCATTGCAGGTGGATTCTTTACCAACTGAGATACTACAAGGTATTTATAACTTATTTCCTTGTGCAATATGACCTTCTTAAAATAGCCCAAGGGGACAAATGCCTTGTAAATTTCTGAGAAATCATGATTATACAGATTTTTTTTTTTTTTTTTTTGCTCAGACAAAGCTCAATACCAGCTGCAAAGCTAAGGCAACCAGCTTTGCCTTACTGTTTGGGTTATAAAAACTGGTTAATTAAACCATATTCATCAAAAATTTTGCAGGAGAATGGAATTATAGCCCCAGGATCCTCTAGTGAAACTATGCAAATCTCAGAGAGAAAGAGAGAGGAAAAGAGGTCCTCTGCTGAGTAGATGCCAGTCACAGTAGGAAATAAAATCCACTAAAAGAAGCAGAAATTGCCACCCTAAATTATGTCCCCTTGCCTAAAGGATTATTTTAAGCTGATTAGTTTTTGGAAATGGAAAATGCACGGAAAGCTCTGGAAACTGAAAAGTTACTCTTTTGTAAGAGATATTTACACTCCATTTGTAAGGGAGTCTTACTCTCTGTTCCTAGAAGAGGAGGGTGATCAAATCTCTAGAAACTCTTATTAAGGAGAAAGCTTGGATTTAAATCTGTATAATAACCATATACTTGCACATTGCACTTTTTCTGGTTACCTCCTATAACTGGCCTCCCCAGATTTCGTGTTTTTAGCTGGAGATAGTCTTTAACATGGTGGCTTGACCTGTTTTGGGCTTCCCCAGTGGCTCAGATGGTAAAGAATCTACCCGCAATGCAGGAGACCTGGATTCTATCTCTGGGTCAGGAAGATCCCCTGGAGAAGGGAATGGCAAACCACTCCAGTATTCTTGCCTGGAGAAGTCCATGGACAGAGGAGCCTGGTAAGCTATGGGGTCACAAAGAGTCAGACATGACTGAGCAACAATCGCTTCACCCATCTTGGGAGTAACTGGGTATCTCTGAAACTGAGGTTTTCTAAAACAGAGTTCCCCTGCCAAATTTATGATTAACCTCTTTATCCAAAACGTTATACCTTTTCTTGTCTTTCCCTTGTTTCCCTGAGGATTGAGGAGGAACAAAGAAAATGAGGGATTGAAACTGAGCAGGACCTTGCAGGGTCTTCCTGGGTACAAAAGTCCCCCTGTGTCCCCCATTTCATGTTTATAGAAAAAGGCTTTAGTCTTCTAGGCCTTCTCTGAGTTCCAAAGAGCAAACTCAAGCAGGTACTACCTGGAGAAGGGAAGGAATGCAGAGACAAAGGAAAACAGTCAAGTAAGAAAAGTAATGGAAATTTAAACAATAGTTCAGCATTAAGACAGAGTCTTTGATCCTTCTCAAGGGATATACATAACAATCTGATACGTGTCTCCGAGTTTTTCTGCAGAAACTAATACCCCCCTACCATAGGGGGAAGATAGTGACTACATGCTGACCACAAGCACATAGACCCTAGACTGGTTGGAACCAGATGGCTAATGATTAAGATTTCCAAACATCACTCGATTACCTCATCACCAACAAATGAGAAAAAGTCACACACCCTAGAAACCCAAATGTTGCCTTTAAAAACCCTTCCCTGGAATCCACTGGGGCAGTTCTGGTTTTCAGCACTAGCTACCCATTTTTCTTGTTTGGTGCTCTGCAATAAATGCTGTACCTTCCTTCACTGCAACCTGGTGCCAGTAGAACGGCTTGACTGTGGATCAGATAAGCAGACCCAAGCTTGGTTTGGTAGCATCTCTTGTCTACAGGCGGTGTACGTGTTCTTAAAACTCTGTTAATTTTTTCCCTGTTAATTTCTCGTTTATTACAGGGAGTCTCAGTCAGAACACAGAAGGATAGAGCACATATTATTTTTTCTCTCCTATACCACAAAAGAACCCCAGAATCCAGTGGTAATATCAACAGATTCAGGTAAGGTCCCACTTTACACAAGTGAATCAGAGTTCTTGTTCAAAGTATCCACACTCCTCCATGGGTCAGTACCCAGATTTCTTGCCCCAAAGGAGGCTCTTGAAAATTAATATAAAAGGAAATGTACTCCTCTGTCATGGCTATTGCTGTTATTGTGTACTACCTGGATAATAAGGTTGCTAGTAGACCCCTCAAGGTTTACCTCTGTCCCAGGAGACGCACTGGAACAAATTCAGCCTGGTGCACAAATGCACCCAGGATAACTGAGCACCAGGTGCTGGCAAGCTCTATTAGAAGGGCTTCAGCCAGATTGCCACCTGGCATGGCTTATGAACCAGAGCTCACATCTCTTGACTTGAAATTGTGCAAATGGAAATGATGCTTAAAAGTCTCCTTCTCCTTATTATACTCTGCCTCAAATTATATCCCAGGAGGAATGACTCTTGCAGAGGAACCAAATCAGATGCATCTGGCTGGCAGGTCTGTGTGTTACATATCTCACTATAATTTTAATGGGACAAAGTCAGGATTATAAAGCTGCCATCCACAAAATGCCCTTAACCAATGTGTCCAAAATATGTATGTATCACAGATAGAGTCCTCACAAAGCTCAGTCAGGATATGCAATGGTCCTTTGCAAGGTGAATCCTTGATGACTCAAAGGAACTTAATGAGATCTGCTCAAATAGCCGTAAAGCCTGTACTTGTAATTCCATCCTGAGCCAGACTTCTGGCACATATACTCAGAACTTAACGTCAGCCAGATACTCCTACCTACTTTTCATGGGTCTCCACCTGGGAAGGCTAGCACCCACCCCCTGTTTATGGGCTAGCCTTCGACACCTTCAAGTTCACTGGTGCCTCAAATGGCGTCACTCCAGCCCAAGAGAACAATGAAGGGAGACAACACACTCCAACCTTATTAGACATTACGACTTCTGCCTCCGCAGAGTGCCTTCCCACCAGGAGGGAAATGGCCTGGGGCCCGCTTGCAACAATGCCTCCAACTGATCCACCCTGAATATTCTGAAATTGCTGGCTGCTTGTCCTATGAACTTTTCTTCTATCAAAATGCTTGCAAAACCCTAAGCTCCTTGCCAACTGCCTGGCAGCACAGGATCTCATTTCACCTTCAGGGCAAGTGACATAATGTATTCTGAACCGCACTTGGCATGATAAGGCACTTCCTTGAAAGACTGCTTGCCTAATCAGCTTAGACCTCACGGTTAGGGACATTTTTCTGCTGTGTTCACAGCTGAATGTCCTATATTACAGCTTTTGCTTTTCACCTGATGCATCCACAATAGACTTTAGTCTCCTGGATGATGGTTCTTTTTTCTAAAAGTTAATTTTATTTTATTTTGACTGTGCTGGGTCTTTGTTGCTGCACTGGCTTTCCTCTAGTTGTGATGAAAGGGAGCTAGTCTATAGTTGAAGTGCACAGGCTTCTCATTGATGTGGCTTCTCTTGTTGCAGAGCATGGGCTCTAGGTCACGTGGGCTCAGTAGTTGTGGGTGCTGGGATCCAGAGCACAGGATCTATAGAAATTGTGCCTCACAGGCTTAGTTGCTCTGTGGCACGTGAGATTTCCCTAGACCAGGAATCAAATCTGTGCCCTCTGCATTGGCAGGTGAATTCTCCACCCCTGAGCCATCAGGGAAACCCTGATCATAGTTCTTAATCGGAGAGCATTTGGAGTCTCAACTGGCAACCCAGGATGTTTACCAAGTTCTCTCCATCTAGTTACAGCCAAATTCCCATACCTCCCTTCATGATGAGCTCTCTGAAATCTACATTCATCTCTCAGGCCCCCTTTTGGCTATTTCCTGCTAAGCTTTCCAAAGTTTTTCCCTATAGGAGTGCAGGTGGGATTCATCCAGGGAACAGAGGTGATTTTTTGTTTTGTTTTGTTTTGTAGATGTTCAGGGCTAATTTTCTGCAAGTCCTTTCCTCTGAAGTAATCTGCTCCCAACTGCCCTAGCAATCCGAACTTTAATCTCTGTTTTTTTTTTTTTTTTCCTTTTTCCCATCAAGAAAGACTTCTGTTCTCTGTCTGGATGCTATTTCTTTGCACCATGGTTATAAAGAATGTCTTGAATGAAAAAGCCAGATGAATGTGGGTCACCTGTTTTGCATCTCTTCTTTCAAGGATTTTAGTGTTGATTTCTGTCCAATGCCTGGATCCATGCAAACAGTATTACAAAACATACATTCAAATGTATTACTTATTAGCAGCAGTGTGTGCATGCATGCTCAGTCATTTCAATCATGTCTGACTCTTTGCAACCGTATGGCCTGTAGCCCACCAGGCTCATCTGTCCTTTCCAGTCAAGAATACTGGAGTGGGTGGCTATGCCTTCCTCAAAGAGATCTTCCCAACCCAAGAATCGAACCTGTGTCTCCTGCATTGCAGGCATGTTCTTTACCAACTGAGCCACCTGGGAAGCCCTAGTAGCAGCAGAGTGGTAGGCTAAATACTGACTATTCTATCATGGGCACAAAAGAAGCCCTGCTTCAGTTGGCTTCATCATTCTACCTTTTTCTTGTTCTCATAAGTCTATGTACCTATCTTCATGCTGTTGTTACAATGTTATATTCTAGCTGTCTTAACTTTCTAAAAACCATACAAGTGGGGTGCAGTGGCTTGTACTACGGTAAATAAAGATACTAAGCTTCTTCGCATGCAATTTTTCAATTTTTAGTGTATCTACATCATTTTCTTCTTGACTTTAGCTAAATTTTGGAGTATCTTTTTCACACGAGTTGATCTTAAAAAGAATCTTTCCCATTTGGTCTTGTATGATTCATTTTGAATCATCTAATTTTAGGGCTATACATATATTATTGCTGAATTTTACCTTATTAATTTTGTACCAAGTTTTTCTAGAAGAGAATTTAATTAGAGTTTAGTCTGCCATGTACTGAATGGGAGTTTACTAACACTTAATAAATATGGCCACTAATTCATATTTCAAACCAAAATACAGTTTGTTAAACTAACATGGGGTTAGTTTAGTCAGTAATGAGAACTGAAGTTTAGTTATCCCCAAAGGGTTATGAAACTGTTTTTAGCACCAAGATATGGCATTTACAATTTTAGCAAGGGCTATTTCTGTCTAAATTTAAGGTCAAATACATGCTTGATAATGCTCAAGACTGACAGCAGAACAGAGGTAAAGCAATTAGTGAATAAAAACCATTATGATAATTTAGTGCCATACGTGAAATCAACTCTGTTAATTATTAGAAGATACTAGAATGATTTGGTTAATGACAAATAGATGGGGGGAAAATGGAAACAGTGAGAGAATTTATTTTCTTGGGCTCTAAAATCATTGTGGGTGGTGACTGCAGCCCTGAAATTAAAAAAATACTTGCTCTTTGGAAGATAAGCTATGGCAAACCTAAAGTGAAAGTGTTAGTCATTCAGTCATGTCCAGCTCTCTCTGACCCTATGGACTGTAGCCCTCCAGGCTCCTGTCCATGGAATTCTTCAGGCAAGAATACTGGAGTAAACCTAAACAGCATATTAAAAAGCAGAGACATCACTTTGCTGACAAAGGTCCATTTAGTCAAAGCTATGGTTTTCCCAGTAGTCATATACTGATGTGAGAGCTGGACCATAAAGAAGGCTGAGCACCGAACAATTGATACTTGCTAATTGTAGTGCTAGAGAAGACTCTTGAGAGTCCTTTGGACTGCAAGGAGATCGAACTAGTCAATCCTAAAGGAAATCAATCCTGAATATTCATCAGAAGGACTGATGCTGAAGCTGAAGCTCCAATACTTTGACTACCTGATGTGAAGATCCATCTTATTGGAAAAGACCCTGATGCTTGGAAAGACAGAGCAGAAGGAGAAGTGGATGATAGAGGATGAGATGATTGGATGTCCATCATTGACTCAATGGACATGAGTTTGAACAAACTCTGGGAGATAGTGAAGGACAGGGAAGCCTGGTGTGCTGCAGTCCATGGAGTAGCAAAGAATTGGATGAGACTGAGTGACTGAACAACAACGATAATAAATGATTTGGATTTAATACCTCTTTAAGCAGCATAATTCTGTCCCTCATTAGGATCAAGCAAATGGTTACTTAAATAGAACAATTTTGATTATGATGAGTGTTATTAATATTAAAGATGTTATTAGATTAACAAGCATTAATGTATAACTAATTTATGACACTATTTATGAGCATTGTTTTACAAAGTGTCATGATGTTAGAAAGCAACATATGCATTGATATTACTCTCTCTTTTTTAAAATAAACTCTAAAAACAGAAGTCTGTTCTCTGTGGATCTATGAAAATGGTTTCTATCAGGAAATTGCTGTAGCAATGTACATAGAGAGCAGATAAAATGCTTCTCTGTGCATGTGACAAGTTTCTCACTAAAGATGATGGAAAACATGATTTTCAAAAAAAAATGTAATAATAAAAGTTGTAAACAAGAAACATAGTGACATTTACTGCTTTCCAGTATACATTGAGGTGGGAACTACCTATATGTTTCAAAAGGGGAAATTGTCTTGGGACAGAGTTGGAATTCAAGCCCAATTCTGAATGATGGCAAAGCCTGATCCTTAAATGTGCCTTTTTTTTTTTTTAAGAGATCTATCTACTTTTTGTAAGATGGCAAGACTTTTCCATTCTCTGCTCACTGGGTGATTGTTCAGCCCATGTAACCTCTGGCCTTTTATAGTCATTTCAGGGCTTAGCTTTTCTTAGGGAACATTGTACCATATGAAGGTTTAAACCAAGAGGTCTTATTGAAATGAAAGTCAATAATCTAGTTTAAATAGCATTTCCCTTTTACTGCCAATTAACTTGAAAATTCTTGTGATGTATGTCAAAATCAATACTGGGAAATTATCATTAAATTTGCTTCCTGCTTGAAATTAGTTCACTTTCCAATAAGTACTATTTGCTGCAAGTTTTATTAAGCCATTGCTGCTGATTGCATTCACATTTTCAGTGATGTGATCTTGCTATTCCCTAACAAGAGATGGAGCTTACTTTTTCACCCCCACCCCCTGAAATCTGGGCAGACTCTACAATTCCTTTGAGCAAAAGAATAGCGTAGCACTATGCAGTTTCTCAATAAAGAATCAGCCTGCTATGCAGGAAACACAGGAGACCCGATTTCGATTCCTGGGTCAGGAAGATCCCCTGGAGGTGGAAATGGCAAGCCACTCCAATATTCTTGCCTGGAAAAATCCCATGGACAGAGGAACCTGGTGGCTACAGTCCATGGGGTCGCAAAGAGTAGGACATGACTGAGCACAACACAGCCCCAGCATACAGTTTCTACCCAGCTCATAACAAGACTGATAGCCTCTGTTTCCTGCCTCTTGGAATATTCCCTTTGTGGATCACTCCACCTGGTAACCCAACTGCCATGCTCTTATAAGCTCAAGCTACACAAAGAACAGTGTGTGGACTCTGCTCAACAGCTCCAGCTAGGCTCCCAGAAGATCTCCAGCGGAAGCTGACAGCCACGTGAGTAAGCCTCCTTGGACATTCAGCCTAATCTGGATTTCAGATGACTGTAGTCATGTCTGTTGTCTGACTGCAGCTGTCATCTTCGTGTTTCCTGAGAGCCACCCTGTTGAGACCAATCAATCGACAGAAACATGACATGTAATGATAAATTGTCATTTTAACCCACCAAGTTTCAAGATGGTTTACTAGGTAGTAATGCACAACCAAGATAGTCATGAAGACCTTTTAGGTTTTTATTTTCCCTAAATAAAAATTTCAAATACGCCAAGGAGTATTTGAACGGCTCTACATTGAAGTGCTTTGCATAAGGCTACTTAAATAAGAAACCCAATTTTTAAGCAGAAGTATGAAGTGGGTTACTATTTTTATCTTTAGTAGATGTTAAAAACAGATATAGAAAAGCAATCAGTAAATGAAAGTCCTGAACAACAAGATAGTAATAATTAGTAACCAATTATATGCTAAATTTATATAAAGATTTGATTAACCTATAGATTCTTAGGCTCTGTGACCTCAGGATAGAGCCAAATTTTCCAGGCACTGGAATATGAGAAAAGACATTATACTCTAGGTAGGGACTATTCTCTATGTCTGTTATTAATATATTATTTAGAATTCTGTTTAATACTGTTAAAATTACTATGTGGTTTCTTTCCCTGACTGGACATTATCTAATATATTCCATGAGTCCTAGAGAAAACAGTCCTGTGTTTCCTATCCTTGCAATTCTAGCTCTGAAGGTCTAGTGGTCCTGGTTCTCAGAGCAGTAATGATTTCATCAGGAGACACAGCAAGCATTTTATCAGTTGTAAGCTATGGATTCCCTCTGGTCTATTTAAGCAGTTTCCTAGGAAATCAGGTGGCAGAGGAGGGAGTCCACTTTGTACCTAGATCACCCGCTTGGATAGCTCCTATTACTTCCCTGACAAATTTTAATGGTAATATTTTATAGGTTAGTCATTATGACCATGAGCTCATTCGTCTTGGTCATTAAAGTCTTGAGATGTTCCACCTAGTAAACCATCTAGACTAGCAGAAGTACCAGCTGAGGTTTAAAGGCACCTAAAGTGATGAGTAGAAGAGAGTCACTCATGTCAGCTGAAGTCCAGGGTCACTAATGTTCTTGCAAGTTTCTCCAGGAAAAGAAACCAAACAAAATCCTGGAGAAGGTGAAGGAAGCAAGTGGATCTGAGTGATGCATGTGTTGGACCACAGGATCCTTTTTCTAAAAAGGGTAGATAGAATTGAATCCAGCAAGGAACCAGAGCCTGTTCCATCAACATCAGGTGTGAGTGCAATTGCAACTTGCCCTCCATCTCCTATTGCTGATGATCCTTCAGCTCTTCATCTCCCACCTCCTCTTCCTCCTTTAGTCAGTAACTCTTCTTGCCTGTTCATTTGATGCCAGCTCCTATATGCCAGCCGTTGTACTGTGCTACTGTACTTTTCAAGGAGCTGTACTGTAAGACCAAAAACGTTTTCTTTATTTTTGCATTTGTTTTTATGTATTATTTGTGTGAAAAGTACTATAAACCTATTACAGTACCTTCCTATATAGCCGATTGTGTTTGTTGGGAACCTAGGCTAATCTTGTTGGACTTGGGAACAAACTGAATTTAGGAACGTGCTCTCAGAATGGAACTTGTTCATGTGTAGGGGACTTACTGTATATGAAATTGGGGAGGGACAAAGAAAAGAAGGACAGGAAGGCATGGTACAGAAATTAAGAAGGGCAAGTGAAACTGAAGACCAATGTCTGAGATAATGATACAGCACCGAGAAAACCTTGGTACATACCTTCTTTAAATAAGTGTTGATGCAATACCAGAGAGCTGAATGTTGATGTTCACTCCACGATACTGATGTGAGACCTGTGCACTCTGGATTAATTTATATTATCGCTTGTTTTATCTAACCAAGTTCTCTTTATAGTATTTAAAGCGAAATAGATGTAACTCTCTCCTAGCTTATATCCATAAAGAATTAAAGAGTTTCACTTTCATTTCCTTCTTGTTTTTCTCCTATTCCTGAGTTACATAATTCAACTAGATTAACTGGTACTCTGAGCACTGAAATAAGCTGGTTAGCCTGACTTCCTCTATCATGTGAGTCAAGTCTCATGTGACTGGTTAGCTGTGTAGACAAAAGCTAGTAAGTTCATGACATAGGGTTTAATTTCTCTGGGGATCTGAAATGGCTACCTGATTTTTTCTTCAGGAATGATACACCCATTTCTGTCTGCCACTAACCTCTGAGGATATTAACACTTGATTACACTTCCATCTTTCTCTGGGAATTGCTGCAGCAAGCCCTAAGAAGCTGCCTCATTCAGGTTTATGAGCTCTCTCTGGGGTGACTTGCTTCAAATGACTGGCTGATGCAAAGATATTAATACAAAGTGTAAGCACATATTTTAAATTTGGGGCAATACCAAAGGTCTTTCCCAGCTCCAGGGCTTTGCATAGAATTGGCGAAAGCCTCAACTACGACATCAGTGCAGGTCAGCTTTGCCCTCTTGCTCCATCCTGCCTTCCTCACTTCTTTATGAGTGTCATTCAAGAATAACCCCCAATCCATCTGCACATGGGAACTTGTCTCATGGTAGGTTTCTGGGAAACTCATTATAAACCAGGTAAAAGGATCATTGACATGATCACAAACTACATGTGTAGAAGCTTGGCCATTTCTCATGAGAAAGCTGGGAGAGATGCAAGTCTATCTTCTGCCAAGGACATATTCTTCCAGTCAGGAAATTCTCATGTGAGGATAACAGAAGATAACTACCACCTTCACCCAAACAATAAAAGGGACATTAACCACAGGGGGGTATTTAAAATTATTATTACCATACTATATTGTTTGCTAGCAGAGAAATATGGAAAAGTCATCCTAAACTGTTGGTGCAGCAAATGCAGATTCCAACACCTACTGAAAATTCCCAACATAGAAACTGCAGAAAATAAACTGCTATTTTAGATGCCAATCCATATGTTGGACAAACTAAGGAAGAAGTTGTGAAGTAGTAAGTTTAATGGGTAGTAGAGATAAAAGACAGAAATCGAGAAGAGGCTAAATTGAACAATCTTTGCTAGTATTCCAGGACTCAATCTTTTCCTGAAGTAGTTATTGCTTTTGTTGTTCTTGTTATTCCACTTATGAGGCTACCTCTGCTTTTTGCATGCTTGCTTCCCAGATGAGCAGGTTGCACAAAAGAGATGTCTCTGCTAGGGCAAGTATTTCAGGTTCTCAGGCAGGAGGCTATTACTTTGTGGCTATGTTGTTTGACAGATGAAGTGGGGAGTGACATGCACATTGTTGCACTGATGGAATTCCAAATTACCCACAAACTTGTGTTTTATTTTCAGGACATTTGCTCAGGATTTGACCTCTGTTGCAGGTGAAACAGGAACCCTCTGGAGCCAGGGAAGAAAACAAGATTCCAGATCTAGTTTATCTGTACAATTCCAAGAACTTGAGATGTGTTCAGTTCAATTCAGTTCAGTTCAGTTGCTCAGTCATGTCCAACTCTTTTCGAGCCCATGGACTGCAGCATGCCAGGCCTACCTGTCCATCACCAATTCCCAGAGGTTGCTCAAACTCATGTCCATCGAGTTGGTGATGCCATCCAACCATCTCATTCTCTGTTGTCCCCTTCTCCTCCTGCCTTCAATATTTCTCAGCATCAGCGTCTTTTCCAATGAGTCAGTTCTTTGCATCATGTGGCCAAAATAATGAAAGTAAAGTCCAATGCCGTAAAGAACAACTACTCCATAGGAACCTGGAATGTTAGGTCCATGAATCAAAGTAAACTGATTGTGTTCAAGCAGGAGATGGCAAGAGTGAACATCAACATTTTAGGAATTGGTGAACTAAAATGAATAGGAATGGGAAAATTTAGTTCAGATGTCCATTATATCTACTACTGTGGGCAAGAGTCCCTTAGAAGAAATGGAGTAGCCTTCATAGTGAACAGGAATTTGAAATGCAGTACTTGGGTGCAATCTCAAAAGCGATGAAATGATCTCTGTTTGTTTCCAAGGTGAACCATTCAATATCACAGTAATCCAAGTCTATGTCCCAACAATTAAGGCCAAAGAAGCTGAAGTTGAATGGTTCTATGACAACTTACAAGACTTTCTAGGACTAACACCAAAAAGGATATCCTGTTTATCATAGGGGACTGGAATGCAAAAATAGGAAGTCAAGAGATACCTGGAGTAAAAGGCAAGTTTGGCCATGGAGTACAAAATGAAGGAGGGCAAATGCTAGCAGAGGTTTTGCCATGAGAACACACTAGTCATAGTAAACACCATCTTTCAACAACACAAGAGACAATTCTACACAAGGACATCATCAGATGGTCAATACCAAAATCAGATTGATTATATTCTTTGCAGCTAAAGATGGAGGAGCTCTATATAGTCAGCAAAAACAAGACCTGAATCTGATTGTGGCTCAGATCATGAACTCCTTATTGCCAAATTCAGACTTGAATTGAAGAAAGTAGAGAAAACCAGTGGCCATTCATGTATAACCTAAACCAATCCCTTATGATTTTGTAGTGGAGGCAAATAGATTCAAGGGACTAGATCTGGTAGACAGAGTGCCTGAAAAACTATGGACAGAGGTTCTTAACATTGTACAGGAGGCACCGACCAAAACCATCCCCAAGAAAAAGAAATGCAGGAAGGCAAAGTGGTTGTCTGAGGAGGCCATAAAATACCTGAGAACAGAAGTGAAAGGCAAAGAAGAAAGGGAAAGATATATCCAATGGAATGCAGAGCTCCAGAGAATAGCAAGGAGAGATACGAAAGCCTTTCTAAGTGAATAGTGCAAAGAAATAGAGGAAGACAATAGAATGGGAAAGACTAGAGATCTCTTCAAGAAAATTAGAGATATCAGTGGAACATTCTATGCAAAAATGGGAACAATCAAAAACAGAAACTGCAAGGATCCAACAGAAGCAGAAGAGATAAAGAAGAGGTGGCAAGAATACACAGAAGAACTGTACAGAAAAGGTCTTAATGACCCAGATAAGCATGATGGTGTGGTCACTCACCTAAAGCCAGACATCATGGAGTGTGAAGTCAAGTGGGCCTTAGGAAGTATTACTAAAAACAAAGGTAGTGGAGGTGATGGAATTCCAGCTGAACTATTTCAAATCCTAAAAGATGATGCTGTTAACATGCTGCACTCAATATGGCCAGCAAATTTGGAAAACTCAACAGTAGTCACAGGACTGGAAAGGGTCAGTTTTTATTCCAATTCTAAATGTAATGCCAAATAATATTGAAACTACAAACACAACCATGCTCATCTTACATACTAGCAAGGTAATGTAAGCTAGGCTTTAACAGTATGTGAACTGAGAACTTCCAGATGTAAAAGCTGAATATAGAAAAGGCAGGGGAACCAGTGATCAAATTGCCAATATCCTTTGGATCATAGAAAAAGCAAGGGAATTCCAGAAAAACATCTACTTCTACTTCATTGACTACACTAAACCCTTTGACTGTGTGGATCACAACAAATTGGAAAATTCTTAAAGAGATGGGAATACAAGCTCACCTTACCTGCCTCCTATGAAACATGGATGTATGTCAAGAAGCAACAGTTAAAACTGGACATGAAAAAATGGACTGGTTCCAAATTGGGAAAGAAGTACATCAAGAGTGTACACCGTCACCCTGCTTATTTAACTTGTATGCAGAATGCATCACGTGAAATGCCAGGCTGGATGAATCACAAGCTGGAATCAAGATTACCAGGAGAAATATCACCAACCTCAGATATTCAGATTATACCACTCTAATGGCAGAAAGTGAAGAATTAAAGAGCCTATTGATGAAGGTGAAAGTGAAGGGTGCAAATGCTGGCTTAAATCTCAACATTCAAAAAACTAAGATCGTGGCATCTGCTCCTATCACTTCATGGCAAAAAGAAAGGGAAATATTGGAAACAGTGGCAGATTTTATTTTCTTAGGCTCAAAAATCACTGTGGATGGTGACTGAGGCTGTGAAATTTAAAGACAGTTGTTTCTTAGAATAAAAGCTATGACAAACCTAGAGAGTTTATTAAAAAGCAGAGACTTGACTTTGCCAACAAAATCCATACAGTCAAAGGTATGGTTTTTCCTGTAGTCTTGTATGGATGTAGGAGTTGGGTCATAAAGAAGGCTGAGCACCAAATAATTGATAATTGTGGTACTAGAGAAGACTCTTGAGAGTCCCTTGGACTTCAAGGAGATCAAACAAGTCAATCCTAAAGGAAATCAACCCTGAATATTCATTGGAAAGACTGATGCTGAAGCTGAAGCTCCAATATTTTGACCACCTGATGCAAAAAGGCAATTCATTGGAAAAGACCTTGATGCTGGGAAAGATTGAGGGCAGGAGGAGTTGGGGGTCACTGAGGATGAGATGGTTGAATGGCATCACTGACTCAATGGTCATGATTTTGAGAAAACTCTAGGAGATAATAAAGGACGGGGAAGCCTGGTGTGCTACTGTCCATGGGGGTCTTAAAGAGTCAGACATGTCTTAATGACTGAACAGCAACATTTCTACGACATGCTGAATGACTTCTTCAAAAAAAAAAGCAATTCAAAAGAAAATTTCATATTAGCCATCCATTTCATAATGTAGCCTTGAATGTTATCTCTGCCATATACCATTCAATAGAATTGAGTCACTAAGTCTGGTACTCATTCAAAGAAGGTGGGTATAATTAGTTACTACCTTTTGAAGGGAGAAGTGTTAAAGAATTTGTGAGCATACTTGCAATTTAAAAATCACTATAGATATAAATCATCTATAATGCATATCATTAAAAAGCGCTGCCTTATTATGTGACTATTCGATTAATGATGTACTGTCTCCTCACTCCTGATGATGGTGCTGGAATTGGTTTTCTTTATGCATTTGTTTGTCGATTTGCTACTCTCCATGAAAGAAATCATAGTGCATTTTCATGAGTTGCCTTTTATTAGTATGAGCTTTTCCATATGCAAAATAAGGTCAGTTTCTTTCAATTTGATGACAAAGTACTAGAGGGAAGGTACTTTTTTGCCTTTTTCCCTTCCTTCCTTGCTTGCTGTCTTATTTCTTCCCTCCCTCCATCCCTCTTTCTCTCTCTCTTTATTTCATTTTCCATTAAGTATTCTGTGTAATGTCATGTTATGTTATGTTCATAAAATGTTCTCTATTTGTTTGAATAAAACAAGAGCTTGCAAACAGCAGCCTGTGGGCCACATCCTGCCATATCTCTCTTATATCAACCATGAACATAGTCATGATATGTAATGTTTATGGATGCTTTTGCATTACCATGGTAGAATATGTATCCTTTTTTTATACAAAGATAAAATATTCTAAAATGTAAGTTTGAATACATGAATCTAATTCAAGGCAAACAGGAACCTTAGAGGTCATCAAATAGTCTACCCTCTTATACCTTTATGTTGTGAAATTTGAGGTTGCTTAAGCCTTGATCTGTGATTCTTAGCCAGTTATTTGGCCATGGTGGCCACTACATTAAATTTATGCCTTACTATTTATTATTCATACAGTCTAACCAATTGAGATGGGTCTATGATAACTTATTTCAGTTTTTACATCATCTCAAGAAGAGATTCACTCAATATTGGTAAAACATAAAAGTTCCTTGTCATACATGCACTGATTTTTTTCATCAAGTATCATCCATCTCCTATGGTATGTCAGGCTCAGTGTGAGTAACTAGGGATATAATCATTAAGTCTCAGTTTTCTGGAATCACCAAGTCTTGTAGGAAAAAGCGAGATGTACTGACACAACTAATTATTAGAAAACATAGTGTGTGTCCTACCATTGGAGCTACACTAAAGACCTAAGCAAACAAAGTGATTAATACTGCATGGAATTTCAGGTTAAGGGGAACTATTATGGAGAGTTCTATTGATGAGGGATAAGGCTGTGATACTGTGGAACCATAGTAAGACTTCACTAAAAAATATTGAACAAATTTATATGGGTGTGAAGCCCTTGAGGCAGAGATATCTGAATGGGTTGACATCAAGAAGTTCATATGCCCATAATGTCCTATGACAAAATGGGCATGGCACACCAATTTTTTAAAGTTAAGGTTTATGTTTCATCAGATTTTTAAAAAATCTGTGACAAAATCTTAAGAATAAAGGTGGTAGAAATAGATAGAAACACCCACCATCCTATAATAAAAGAGGGAGATCAAAACACTTATTCTATAGAGATATTACAGTATTTGTCACATTAGCAACTGAACAACAGCAATTTGTTATGCAGCTAGATGACTAACATAGATTTTGTTACAATATAGGACTGGGATAATATCACAACAAATACCTAAATATTCCTATCCCTAAGCAGTGGCTTAGGAACCAGGAAGTAGGTAAAGATTCAAAGAACAGGCTGGACATGGTTGAAAAGATTTTTGAATATCATATTAGAGACAGCCAAAATTGTCTTTAACAGACTGCTAGTAAAATTATAGACTTTAGAAATATTGCCAGTGCAAGCTTAAAAGGAAGTGAGAAATCTGTTATTGCAAAATTAGAGGAAGAAAGATCCGTGTTATATAGTGGCAGAACATTTATTGATATTGTCGTCTACAGTTATGTGGAAATCAGAACTATGACTAACAAACTTGGTGATTTAAGCAGGGAGATTTCCAAGTAAAATGTTGAAGGTGCTGCCTGTTTTCTTCTTGCCAGTTCTTATAAACTGAAAGAGGAGAGAAATAAATCAAGGAACAGACTGTGTGGTAAACAGAATTCTAAGATGATTCTTAAAGGCCCACGTCCTTGTATAATCTTCTCCCCTTTAATGTGGATAGGATTTGTGAATGTGTTAGATGTCACCACTATGATTAGGTTCAATTTTAAGGTAATTTTTTTTTAATAAAGAGAAAAAAGTTATTAAGGGCTTCCCTGATACCTCAGTTGGTAAAGAATCTGACTGCAATGCAGGAGACACTGGTTCGATTCCTGGGTCTGGAAGATCCCCTGGAGAAGGGATAGATTACCCACTTCAGTATTCTTGGGCTTCCCTGGTTGCTCAGCTGGTAAAGAATCCACCTGCAATGTGGGAGACCTGGGTTCAATCCCTGGGTTGGGAAGATCCCCTGGATCTGGGGAAGGGATAGGCTACCCACTCTGGTATTCTAGCCTGTATAGTCCATGGGGTCACAAACAGTCAGACACGACTGAGAAACTTTCACTCACTCACTCAAGGTAAATAGAGCAGGAATGTGCAGATGTAACTAAGGTGCCTAGTTAGATAACTGTGTTGATCAAAAGAGAGATTATCCTCAGTGGGCTTGAACTAATCAGGTAAAATCTCTCAAGCAGGGTAAAACATCCACAGGGTCTTCCTTTTGGCTTTAGGGAGAAGCACCCCGTTATGTTTTGAACTGCCTTTCAATAGGAGTGACTCTAGGATCTAAGTGCCTCAGTCCTACAGCCATAAGGAAATGAATTCTTCCAATAGCCTATGTATCTGTGGCTTTTTGTTCCCCTCTCCATTTTGTCCCCCTCATTCCCATTCTCTCCATTGTTGCAGGATGTGCCTCGGGCTGTGTTCTGTCATCTCGCTCAGGTGAGTAAGGGGTCTCCTGGTTCTTGGGTATCAGCCTACACAGGTTATTGCCATCAGGTTTATTGTCTCTCTGCACATAGTCTGCTTTGGTCTAGTATCATTTTGCTGCACCTGGGCACACCCAAGACAAGGTGAATTTTCAAGACCACCTAAGTTTCCTCTTTCCAGATAACAGGCCTTCTTCTCTGTGGTCTTAGGGTCACTATCAGGGGAATTTCAGGAAACAGCTATTTCTGTTCTGGAATCTGCAGGCATCTCTTAATGTGGTTCCTGCTCAAGCTGTTGTCCTAGCCCACACCTTCCCTCCCAAATCTGGAATCACACAGAATAGATAATATTTTGTATGGTGCCCAGAGAAAAATAATATAAAATAAAACACAAAATAAAATGCTTAAAATACTACTCCAGCCACTCATGAAGTGAACCAGAATTTAGGATTAAAGTATGGGAATCTGTAAGCTATTAGGACTACCAGAGCAACAAAATCATTTAAACATAGAATCAACTCTACATAATTATTAAAATCTATATATAATTCATAATTTTTAAAATAAAAGGTACATATTTCCAAGTAAAATTTTAATAATAACTTGTCAAAACCCAAGTGAAAAGTGAAAGTGGTAGTTGCTCAGTCGTGTCTGACTCTTTGCTACCCCAGAGACTGTAGCCCACCTGACTCCTCTGTCCATGGGATTTCCCAGGGGAGAATACTGGAGTGGGTAGCCATTCCCTTCTCCAGGAGATCATCCTGACCTAGGGATCTAACCTATATCTCCTGCATTGCAGGCAGATTCTTTACCACCTGAACTACCAGTGAAGCCCAACTTGTAATCAATAAACACAACAGGAAAAGCCAATATTCAAGTGATATTTTTTGAGTATCTTCTAATATCTAGAGCTAGAACTAGATTATAAGACTTAATCATTACTCTATGAATCTTGCATTCTAGTGAAGAAAAACAATGAATTTATTTTAATAAATTCAACAGCTTAGAAACCCAATATGTGCTGCAGAATTTTATGGTAAAAATGAGTGGGATGGGAACAACTCTAGCTAGTTTGATCAGGGACAGTTTTTTAAGACAGAAATTTATTTTCATTCATGATTTTTTCCTTTTGTATAGTTAATATTTATGAAATATCCAACATGATCCAAAGTTCTAGATAGAAAGAAGAAAACATTTTATGAAAATAAGGACCAAATTCCTGATGTCAAATGATCAATACATGCCGTTCATTATACATTTGTCCAAACCTATAGAATATATAGCATCCAGAGTGACCCATAGTGTAAGTTAGAGGCTTTGGATGGTTAGAATGGGTCTGTAGGTTCATCATTCATAACAAATGTACCACTTTGTGGGGATGTTAATAATGGGTGAGGTTATGCAATTATGGGAACAGTGGATATATAGGAAATCTTATACTTCCCCTCAATCTTGTTGTAAACCTAAAATTGCCCTAAAAATAAAATCTTAATAAAACACTATTGCATTCTAATATGGGAAGCAGACAATGTACAGTCCATGGAATTCTCCAGGCCAGAATACTGGAGTGGGTAGCTGTTCCCTTCTCCAGGGGATCTTCCCAACCCAGGGATAGAACCCAGGTCTCCCACACTGCAGATGGACTCTTTGCCAGCTGAGCCACAAAGGAAGCCTAAGAATGTTGGGGTGGGTAGCCTATCCCTTCTCCAGTAGATCTTCCCAGCCCAGGAATCAAACTGGGGTCTCCTGCATTGCAGGCAGATTCTTTACCAATTGAGCTATCAGGGAAGCCAATGTAAACTACACAAGAGGGGTAAAAGTGAGAGGTTTAAGAGTTGGCATTTTACAGAGTATGGTTTTATATTGAGTATTTTAATCATATACTTGGTATCTGGACAATGAAGAGGTTGGCCAAGCAAATTTCTAAGGAGTTTTCTAGGAAGAAGTGCAACAAGTGCAAAGGCTTGAACCTTGGGAATAAGCCTCAGTGTTTAAAGAGCAGAGAGAGTTCTATTATATCTCCAGTTTGGTGAACAAGGAGAAGAATATAGGCAGACTGATGTTAGAAAAGCAAGCAGAGCCAAAGTATTTCTCATCCAAGGGCTGGAAGTGTACGTGTGTGCATGTGTCTGTGAGGCTGGTGGCAGGGTCTTCTCAATTATTGTAATAAACTACGAGGAGGAAGAACAATACTAATGACACATTATGCCTGAGGTCAAAGACGTCAAACAATCTATAATGTGTGAGACAGGTCCTTTACATAAAGTGATTACTGCAAAATAGTAATACCATTCCTGTTGAGAAACACTGAGGCTTGCATGCCATGTGAGAAGCTTTGGATTTGTTTTTCTGCTTGAAGTAGAAATGAATGGAAAAAATTTATCTTGGGAATGAAATAATCTTTGAAAAAGTAAGTTCATTGGGGCTGCTATGTGGAGGTTGCAGGGCAGGGTGAGTAGCTGTTACAGGGTTCAGGTGGGTGACAGTGATGTCTTGGATGTGATATACAGCATTGAGGATGTGGGAAAGAGTTTAGTTTTGGGGGGTGTGCGTGTGTGTGTATATAAAAGTAATCAAAGATCACCACCCTCTTGCCTCCTATTTCAGGCTTTTAAAAATTCCTCTACTCAACTTTCTTCATTTAGTTGAACAATGGGCAAAAAGAATTCAAGAAAATGACTCAAAATCTTTTAAGAAGCCATCATGAAGTGGCATATATTGCATTTGCATATATTCCTTTGGATAGAGCTCAGTTATATGACCAATACAACTTGCAAAGAAGGCTGGGAAATTAGGAGGAAACATAGATATGTGAGAGAACAATTTATTCTGCCAAAATGAGACCAGAAGCCATTTCCAAGTGTAATAACCCAAGATACTTTTACGTGTGTGCCAAAGTATATCTGCAGCAGCATTGTTGCAATAGTGAAAATTTGGAAACAACAGAAATTATGCTTGAGCAGGTGAATGAATGATTTAAATATGACATATTTATGAAATGAAACATCATGTGGAGTTAAAAGGAATAAATTAAGCACATATGAACATCTTGAAAATGAAATGCAGACTGTGTAGAGCTAGATGTACTAATGAAGCATTTTCAATAACAACACTTGTAAAACCTTTAAAATCAGAGAAATTGATATTTTATTATGTAATAACTACTCTTTAAAATTTTGGAATTATAAACATCAAATCAATAATATTATTGGAACCTAGTGAAGAAGGTAGAGTGGATGCTGGAAAAGAACCAAAGTCCCTTTCAAATGTACCTGTAATGTTTTATTTTTTATCTTTAAATTGTTTTGAACAGATGGAAAGTAAGGTGAATTTAATGTTATTTAGTCATTTAAAACACAAAATATACAGAAAAGAATGTGTCCCTATACTATATTTAAATCATTTGCTTAATGAGTGTCACATTTAATTAGATTGTTCATTTGGCAACATGTACCAAATGGAACTATCATGAATTTTTTAAAGTGTTTCTATAAACTTTACATTCCTTAATACCAAGTATTGATATTCTGGCATTGTATATTGTCTTGTTTAATATGATAAAATGCTAAATTACCTTCAAGATAAAATTTATTTCTGAAAACAATTTTTTTCCAATTTTCTAACAGCTTTTTAGATACAATAGATACAATTTAGATTTGTATCTATTGGATACTTGTAGATACAATAGATGCAATTTAGATTTGTATCTATTAGATACTGTTTAGATACAATAGATAAAATTTATTTGTATATATTAGATAATTGTATAAAGATACAATTTATTTCTAAAAACATTTCCCCCCAATTTTCTAACAGCTTTTTGTAAGTTAGAATTGATCATGTATACTGAATGGTTATAAGTGATTTTTTTCTCTGTAAAGTTTGAATATTTAAGGATGAAAAGAATTGTTTCAGATAATCCATCTTTCTAATCAAGTATTTCTATTCTTCTAATTAAAAAGTTAACCTAAGCTTTTATTTTTTTCTAAGAAGGAAAAAAGTAAAAATTATATATTTTATAATTCATCAGAAATAAACTTTCCTTTAGTATTGTGTGATCACCATTCTGAGCAATTAAGCTAAAGTAAATGGCATAAGGATTTCACTTACAGATTATGCTATCTTGAGTCTGCTGTTGAGAATATTTATACCTCACTCTTCCTTTATTTCCTAGGCATTACAACTTGGGACTACCTTTGTGTTCCCACCCTCCCACCCCAAATCTTTATGTTGAAACCCTAGCTCCTCACTGGGATGGTATTAGGGTATAAGACCTTTGGGAGTTAATTAGATTTAGATGCAGTCATGAGGGTAGCATCTTCCCAGGTGACACAGAGGTAAAGAATCTGCCTGCTAATGCAGGAGACACAAAGAGACACGGACTGGTTTGATCCCTAGGTTCAGAAATTCCCTGGAGTAGAAAATGGCAACCCACTCCAGTATTCTTGCCTTGTAAATTCCATGGATAAAGGAACGTGGTGGGCTACAGTCCACGGGATCACAAAGAGTTGGACTTGACTGAGCGACTGTGCTCATGAAAGGTAGAGCGCCTACCATGAGTTTAGTATCCTTATAAGAGAAAGAGACCAGAGCACCTTCTCTTGACCAGTTGAGGAACAGCAAGAAGGAACTGCCCAGAAGCCAAGAAACAGAAGTTCACCAGAACTTGACCAGACTAGAACTATAATCTTGGGACTTCCAGCTTCCAAAACTGTGAGAAACACGTTTGTGTTGTTTATGCCAATGAAACTATGATATTTTGTTACAGTAGCCTAGAGCCAAGTAAGATAGGGACCAAGAATAAATGATTGGAAAAGTCACTTTTTTTTTTTTTTTTTGCAAACAAGCAAAATTAATATATCCTGCAACACAGCTGAAGAAAATTCAATTTAGTGCCATGGCAGACTCCCAAATAACTGTTCTATTTTAAGCAACAGCTCAGTGAACCTCTTAACCTACAAGAAAAGAAAGAGACTCAAGTAACTTTTTATAATAAATATAATTATAATGTTCTTCTGTTATAACTCAAAAAAAAAGTTAACAACAAAATGCTACCATTACTGTATTCAGTCTGATAATTCAGCAATGGTAATAGGATAAAAATTAGTGAATAGAAGAAAACAGGCTTTTAATTCTTATGTTAACAGAATTTTCAAATTATTGTGTTTTTTCTTTGTTTGTGTTTTGTCCAGGTGCAGAAAAATGTAGAAACGTGCGTGGTTTGAGTAACCACATAATATGGACAACAAATCTTCTTCCTTAAACGAACACCTGGATCAAGGGTAAATGAGACAGTCACATGGGACAAGAAGTGAGAGGAAGCTTAGGAAGTGCTAAAGCCAAAAATGCAGGGATTTCAGCAAAAGAGTGAGAATAATAAATAGGGTTAGTTCCTAAGATCGGATGGATATATATCATTTCTTACACTTGACTGTGGCTCTCACTCTTTTGGGTGGGAAATGAGGCATAGTGGAGTTTGATGTACACTGGTATCTCTCTCTACATATCAGAGAGTGAAGCTATTTAAAGCAAAGCTTGTGAGGCTCTCCTGTAAAGCTCACATACCCAAGATCAGAGGAGGAATAAACCTAGGACTCTTCAGCATAATAGCACAGTTATTTCTAAGTTAAGAGCATTGCTTTGCTAATCAATAAGAGAAATATTACTTCCTAAAGAGAAATTTAAGTCATCTTCAGTTCAGTTCAGTTGCTCAGTTGTGTCCGACTCTTTGCGACCCCATGAACGGCAGCACGCCAGGCCTCCCTGTCCATCACCAACTCCCGGAATCCACCCAAACTCATGTCCATTGAGTCAGTGATGCTATCCAACCATCTCATCCTCTGTTGTCCCCTTCTTCTCCTGTCCTCAATCTTTCCCAGCTTCAGGGTCTTTTCAAATGAGTCAGCTCTTCGCATCAGGTGGCCACAGTATTGGAGTTTTAACTTCAACATCAGTCCTTCCAGTGAACACCCAGGACTGATCTCCTTTAGGATGGACTGGTTGGGTCTCCTTGCAGTCTGAGGGACTCTCAAGAGTCTTCTCCAATACCACAGTTCAAAACCATCAATTCCTTAGCACTCAGCTTTCTTTATAGTCCAACTCTCACATCCATACATGACCACTGGAAAAACCATAGCCTTTACTAGATGGACCTTTGTTGGCAAAGAAATGTCTCTGCTTTTTAATATGCTGTCTAGGTTGGTCATAACTTTCCTTCCAAGGAGTAAGTGTCTTTTAATTCATGGCTGCAGTCACCATCTGCAGTGAATTTGGAGTCCCCAAAAATAAAGTCAGCCACTGTTTCCACTGTTTCCCCATCTGTTTGCCATGCATTGATGGGACCAGATGCCATGATCTTAGTTTTCTGAATGTTGAAGTTTAAGCCAACATGTTCACTCTCCTCTTTCACTTTCATCAAGAGGCTCTTTAGTTCTTCTCCACTTTCTGCCATAAGGGTGGTGTCATCTGCATATCTGAGGTGTCATAAGCATATCTGATATTTCTCCTGGCAATCTTGATTCCAGCTTGTGCTTCCTCCAGCCCAGCGTTTCTTGTGATGTACTCTGCATATAAGTTAGATAAACATGGTGACAATATACAGCCTTGACGTAATCCTTTACCTATTTGGAACCAATCTGTTGTTCCATGTCCAGTTCTAACTGTTGCTTCCTGACCTGCATACAGGTTTCTCAAGAGGCAGGTCAGGTGGTCTGGTATTCCTATCTCTTTCAGAATTTTCCACAGTTTATTGTGATCCACACAAAAGCTTTGGCATAGTCAATAAAGCAGAAGTAGATGTTTTTCTGGAACTCTCTTGCTTTTTCCATGATCCAGCGGATGTTGGCAATTTGATCTCTGGCTCCTCTCCCTTTTCTAAAACCAGCTTGAACATCTGGAAGTTCATGGTTCATGTATTTCTGAAGCCTGGCTTGGAGAATCTTATCTTCCTGCAATACAATAATACCTGCAGAAAAATATAAGGGATAGTCAGAACTCCATGGCAATTCAGCCAGAATGCAATTGTATTAAACGTCCTGTAAAAATACAATAAAATTTTTGTAACAGTAGGCAAATAACACCTACTCATGACTCTGCTTGTGCCCCATTTTCACCCTAGTCACCCCACCACTTCTCCAGAACCTCCCCACAATGCAGTAAGAGTTAATATCTGGCACAATGAGGGACCACTGAGGACTCCCCCAGCTGTCAGGCTGGATCTGCTCTGATTGATCAGTGCCTAAACCAAGCCAGTTAGTTACTTTGGTAATGACTCCTGTCCTAGCCTCTCATAGTGCATCTTGAATGTCCTTAAACAGATAAGACCTTATATATTTAAGCAGTCTTTCTCCCCTATTGGATAGGATGGGGAACGTTAGCAAACGAAGGAGTCACAGTGTGATGTAACCTTTAAAAAAATATCAACCCCTCTGTAACAACTGGGTTATGGTTGTGTCCTGAAACGAGAGGAAGGGTCAGCAAATTCTCCTGTTACTCTTTTAACAAAATCAGTATTCTGCTGAGGATGACTGCTTTACTTTTTGTCTTCAGCCTATACACTCTTCATGTAGTTGAGAAATGCTTATTGCATGAATGAGTTGAAAAATATTAAAAAGAAATATTTCTGCTTCTAAAGACAGGAAATATTAAAGCAAACATTTTAAAATGACAGAAACACAATGGTCATTAATAATATTGCAATATCCAATGCAGAGAAATAAGTATTTTGTGGTGTTAATAATAGCAATTGAAGTACATGCTATTTTCAGTGTCTGGTAATAAAAGCAGTTGTATAGGCTAATTTTACAACTATACTTTTATGTTTGTATGTGATATTTATATACAGAAAAACCTATTTCATTGTTCCTTAGGGTATTTTTAACAACTCTGTTGAAATATAATTGATACACAAAGAACTACATGCATTTAATGTGTACTATTTAATGAGTCTGGACATATGCAAGCACCCATGACACTATTACCACAATAAAGGTAATAGATATAACTAACCTTTCCCAGTATCTCCTTGTATATTTTTGGTTTCTTGTTTTTGTTTTTATTTGTGTGTGTGTGTTGTAAGAGTACTTAACATGAGATCTATCCTCTTAACAAATTTTAAAATTATTGTGTTTTTAACTTAGGCACTATGTTGTAGAGCAGATATCTAGAACTTTTTCATTTAACATAACTGAAACTCTTTACCCTTTAAGATTTTAATTGAATATTGAACTTATTTATGCTAAAAATTCAAAAGATTAATTTTCCTTGAGCCTGAAGTATACTGTATAAATAGTATCCTATTCGTAAATCTAGTAAATTATAACAATTTCAAGTGTCCTTGATTAATATTTACCAAACAAAATTGCTTTCATTGTTTCCACTTATAAATTTATAGAAATTCTTCAAGCCTTGCTACAAGTTTCTCACTCTTTAAAAAAACACATTAAATTTCATAAATTAAATCAACTGAAAAATTAAAGTTCATCTATAATTCCAACATAATTTACAAATTTAGTACAATTCTTACACACCTTTCAACCAAATGTCACAAATTTAAAATATATCAGAGTTTACACTGGAAGTATATAGCTAATCTGTTAAATATTTAATAAGACCACATTATCCTATTTTAAATGCCAAATGCAGGCAAATTGTTTCTAAATTTAGTGTAGAAGTATTAATGCTGTGATTTAAAAAATTTTATTCATTACATTTACTTCTAGTACTTCCCCTGGTGTGACATTCACTCAATCACCAAGCCAATATTCATAACATTTTAATATTGGATAAAGCTTTTTTTTTGAAAACTAAGCTAAGGACAATAAATATCACATCACACTTTTTATTTCAAAAAAATAAATTTCATTTAAGTCCATTATTCATTGTCAGAAACAAAAATGGCATTTTGTCTCTAGCACTCCAGATTCTAGATTTCTATGTTAGACTTCAGAGTCCTCTGATGACATTGCTAATCATTCAAATCTATGTCATCTACTTCTCTGGACGATGCTGAATTGTTCATCAGATCCATCTCAGGCTTTGTGGGCTTCCCTGGTGCCTCAGACAGTAAAGATTCTGCCTGCAATGCAGGAGACCTGGGTTCAATTCCTAGGTCGGGAAGATCCCCTGGAGAAGGGAACAGCTACCCACTCCAGTATTCTGGCCTGGAAAATTCCACAGACAGTATAGTACATGGGGTCATAAAGAGTAGGACACAACTGATCAACTTTCACTTTCATCAGGCTTTGTATATTCTGCGAAATTAAATTTAACTAAGCCAGGTTCTGTCAATTGGTTGTTAAACTTTAAAGTTAATTCTTTTAATAAAAATTGCAAGAGTCATATATATCCATAGAGACAGGATTTTTATTATCATTCTGAATTTCCAACTGGTCAGTATTATTTTCCACCTGGAAAGTCATGAAGCATCTCAAAATCAAACCATGTAAAGAGTAATAAATGTTTTGATCATTAAGTCCCCTATTTCTTTCTTTTCTCTCTTTTATTTTTTAAATTATGAAAGTATGATAACAACTTTACAGGAGACCTGGAAAATACAGAACAAAGTCTATGTCCTCTATTTCTGTTTGACTCAATACCATCCTCACCCTCTGCCTTGCTCACCATGCAACCAGTTAAGATTCACTCTGAAATTCTTTCAAGTCTGTTCTCTCTTCTCCATTGTCAGTACACTACCAATAAGAGAGCCTTTTTATCTTTCATGTGAACAATTACTATAACTTCCACATCCTTTCCAGCTCCCCACCCAACTAGTTACACAGGAAGAGAAGTAATCCTGAAATCATCTCACTGATTGGTTTACTCTCCTACTCTAAAAATTCAAGGACTTTCATTGCTCATACAACAAAGTCTAAACTCTATAGGGAGAAAAAAAAACCCTCATATTTTGTGAGTATGCATAATAAAATCATCTCTCAAGTTTGATAGCCCTCAGTTCATACTCTGGGTTCACATTTGCTAGAATACCTTTTGGGCTTCCCTGACGGCACAGTGTTAAAGACTATGCCTGCCAATGTGAGAGACACAGGCTTGATCCCTGGGTCAGGAAGATCCCTGGAGAAGGAAATGGCAACCCACTCCAGTATACTTGCCTGGGAAATCCTGTGGACAGAGGAGGAGCCTGGTGGACTCCAGCCCATGGGGTTGAAAAAGAGTTGGACATGACTTAGTGACTAACCACCCATCAAGTTACAGTCCACAGTATCAAACTCCTTAACTATCACTTGGACTCCACACTTATCTCAGAGGGGGTAGTGTAAGGCTCAAATGAAGTAGCCTTTTTGAAGTAGTAACACATCTCAATCTGATTTTGGTATTGATCATCTGGTGATGTCCATGCATAGAGTTGTCTTTTGTGTTTTTGGAAGAATACTAACATATTGTCCTTTACAGCATCAGACTTTATTTTTCCTACCAAACACATCCACAACTGAGGATTGTTTCTGTTTTTGCTTGGCCTCTTCATTCTTTCTGGAACTGTTTCTCCTCTCTTCCCAAGTAGCATATTTATTGGACACCGGCCCACCTGAGGGGCTCACCTTTCGGTGTCACATCTTTTTGCCTTTTCATGATCTTTATGGGGTTCTCGAGGCAAGAATATATGGTTAACCTCTAACAATTGTGAGATATTTAATGATTTTCTGTTAAAATTAGCTGAAATTTCTAAAACTTATTTTAGGCAAATGGGAAAGTCAGAAATGTCAGGACTATCTTCTAAGCAAGATATCAAAGTGCTTTCTGAATTAAGATGAAAAATATGTGTTCAGCCATAAAAAGGGATGAAATTGGGTCATTTGTAGAGATGTGGTTGGCCCTAGAGTCTGTCATACAGAGTGAAGTCAGTCAGACAGAGAAAAAAATAAACATTGTATATTAACACATGTATGTGAAATCTAGAAAAGTAGTATCGATGAACCTACTTGCAGACAGCAATGGGACATGGACATAGAGAATGGACTTGTGAACGTAAGGGACAAGGGGAGCAGGAAGAACTGGGAGATTGGGACTGATATACATACGCTACCATGTGTAAAACAGCTAGCTAGTGGGAACCTCTTGTATGGCGCTGGGAGCTCAGTTCTGTGCTCTGTGAGGACCTAGACATGCGGGATAGCAGGTGGGGTAGGAGGGACATGCGAGAGGGAGGGGATATATGTATACTTACAGCTGATTCACTTCATTGTAGAGCAGAAATGAATACAACATTGTAAAGCAACATACCACAATTTAAAAAATTGACACATTCAAATTTTAAGGCTAAATTTCTTGATTATATTATAGTTTTTTTAAATTTTTTCTTTTTTTGAAATATGACATTTATGCTAGCTGGTAAATAACACACTTAAGATACTCAATGCTTGCCCATGCTGGATTCCTATGTGCTTAACATAATGCCTTGTACTTATTTTGCAGCTTTTCTTTTAAAATACTTTCAATTATCACTTAAAACATGGATGAGTCATCTTATATTACCATCAAGAAATGTATTAAATATTCCCCATTTAAAACTTTGAACTTAAAATAATTTTGAATATGCTCTGCAGGGCATTGTATCAGGCAGTTACAGGCATGGTATCTATTCATAGACTATAATCATGGATATTATATTATGAATACTTTGATATATTTTTCAAGGATTAAAAGTAAATTCACTATAATAAAAAAATGAATTTGTTTTAAGATAGAAAGGAGGTGGTCTCTAAATGAGCCATTAGCTTTGGTCATGAAACCATAATTTTGAAAGTCTAAGCCTGAGCAGCACTACCACTTTTGTTAAGAAATGTGTTGGAAAATTGTATTACCAATGTTATTGCAAAGGAGTTCAGATGTTATATATTTCTCTTCACTGTCATGTTTCCATAGAAACAGTGGTTGAGAAATCAACGTTAATTTTTGCTGCTTCATTGTTTCAGTTTTCACATAACACACATCTGTGTGCTTAAATATATTTTTATATATGTACATACTTATGTATTTTATATAAGAATGTACATATAAAGACAATAGCCACTTATTATTCATTTACTATTATAACATTGATTTACTGTTGTTAAAAACACACCAAAACTCAAATCCTGTATACAGGTGAGTTGAAAAAGCAGACTAAAAACCCCAGGGCAAAACAAGGTCCCTTTTGCATAACTTTGTTATCTATTTTTCTTTCATTATACTGATAATTAACATGGACTGCATAAAGTTCTAGATAGTTTTGGATTGAACTACATGTAAAAAATAAGGGCTTTTCCAGGTGGCAGAGTGACAAGGAATACACCTGAAAAGGCAGGAGACTCAAAAGACACAGGTGTGATTCCTGGGTCAGAAGATCCCTGGAGTAGGAAATAGCAACCCATTCCAGTATTCTTGCCTGGAAAGTTCTATGAACAGATGGAGCCTCGCAGGCTATAGACCATGGAGTCACAAAGAGTCAGACACAACTGAGCATACACACACAATGACTTTTACACTTTATTTCTGTTCACTATTATTATTTGAACAGAAATTGTATAATTTAAACTATCATTACAATATCCATAGGCCACAATCTAGCATATTTAAAGGCATTTGACATTTTAAACTTGGAAACTCCTAAAAGGATATGGGGGAAATTGTTAGTTCCTGTATAAGAAAATTTGTTTCTTAAATATGGCACATAATGTGAGAGTAGTACTGTATGTCTCTGGCTATTTTTAAATGCTGAATTTTGGTAGAAAATTACTACATACTTTCCATCAGTTTTTCTTTGTGTAAATTAATGTGAGGGTGTCAGCTTCCTCTGGGAAATAAAGCACTTAACATTCTGGAATACAGAAGGGTTATAGCAATAATTTGTGCTTATTTGAAGAGTGAAGTCAGGAGGGATTTAAGCTGAATGTATCAGGTAGTCTGTTAACTTCTTTTTCTTAAGTGCTAAGCTGTCAGTTAGCAGAATAATATAAATGAAAGATCCTTTCCAACAGATGTGGGCTTGTGGTAGTATATCTTTACCTTTAATAGAACCCTTTAGATTCTCATATGCATAGACTTCTTGGCTATTTCCTTTTATTTAATTAATGACATTCATATTATAAATTGTTAACTCGGTTCTTACTATGTAGACATTATGCTACATACTTTGTCATTTAATTAAAAACATACTTCTATAAGGCAAGTATTGTCATTTTTTCAAATATCACAGATAGTCCAGAACTCTAGTGTAAGACAGTCTCACACTAGAGCTTGTCTTTTAACCAATGTATATACCACCTATTGATAGAAATTGGGTTAACTCATAGTATTTCTACTCATTATCTCTAGTTTAATCAGTAGGGTCTATGGAAAAGAATCCGTTTCTTTCAACCAACTCAAATGAATCCTCTACTGAATATTATTTTGTGTAACATTTCATATCTATTCATTAATTGTCCATTTTGACTAGATAATAGCAATTATCAGAAGCATTTGTTTTATACTGGGAAGTTTTCAAAAATATACATGTTATTCAACCTTTGAACTTTCTTTAATTTTGCTTTTTTTGTTATCTACAAGTGAATGGCTTAAATTTGCTATGAAAAATAATATGGGTCCTGTTAATATCCTTCAATAAAGTTTTACTTTTTTCCCAAAGGTTCATGTATGTCTTTCGTTGTATTTTTAAAAGCTGTATAAATTGCACATTTTAAAATTTACATTTTATTTTTCTGTTTTGTTTTTAATACAGCTTGTATTCTAACTTCAGCTTTTGAATTTCAATATAGACTATTTTACTGCACGGTTACAGAATCCAGAGCTTGTGTACTTCCAACTCCAATCCAGCACAATATGGATTATTCTTAAATTCTGCTATGTCTTATTTAAATTTCTTTCTTTCATTCTTGTTTTCAAAATATGTCTAGTTATTACCACCATTTTTAAAGTATTTAGAAGTTTATTGTTTGGAGGTTTAGGATGTTGACATTTTTCCCCAACTGTGTGAAACACAATCTAAATCATCATCTTTTCCAGAATTTCACATACCAATACTTTATTTCCTTGTTTTTTGAGACAATTAAGAAAAGAAATAATAATATAAAAATAAAAGTAGGGTCAAGACTGAGAAAAAAATGCTTGTTCCTTAGGGACTAGATTTTAACTTGTTATCTTTGGAAAAAAGTAACTAAGTCACCTGAATTTCAAGTAACTCATATTTCAGTGAATAATTAAGAGGAAATAATGGATCTGGGTGCACAGTTGTTAAGCAATTAATGATATATTCAGAGAAAGTCTAGTTCACTAAGAAAATGATAGTAATGTACAAATAGTACATTAACAACAGTAATGTACAAATAGTAATGAACAAATTTCCAAGTATAAATATTTCATGGTTATGATAATCTGCATGATAGAAGAGATGGTTGGATAAGTTATTTTGTTTTGCTACATGCTAAATGAGATTTTGTGTTTGACAATATAATTCCCTTTTTATTAAGTGTCTGTTGTTGTTCACTCAGTTGTGTCCCACTCTTTGTGATTCCATATAGTGCAGCCTGCCAGGCTTCCCTGTCCTTCACCATCTCCTGGAGTTTGCTCAAACTTATGTCCATTGAGCTGGTAATGCCATCTAACCATCTCATCCTCTGTCATCCCCTTCTCCTACTGCCTTCAATCTTTCCCAGCATCAGGGTCTATATAACATCTAAATGTTCATTTAGGTAGTCCAGACACTGAATAAGAGTTTCTACCTGTGGGGAACATATTTACAAAATTATGGATTCAACTTTTTACTCTGGTTTATCTAAAATACTAGAAAGTGAAATGTGAACAGCTTATAAAGAAACACAAGGAGGACCTAGAAAAATAGTGATCACAACAAATTTTAAAAAAACCTGAACATTTTATTTTAATATTTTATCTCTACACTTTTAGAAAAAGCTACTCTAGCACATAGAAATTTATGATAACTTCAAATTGTTTTAAGGTTAGAAGTAAAGAATTATTATTAGTAAATAATAGTTTGGAATATCTTGACTCAAAATCACAGGTTTGGACATACTAGATATAATGTATGACTTTAAATAAAAGCCATTACATGTTCAACTTTCTTAAGAGTTTGATCCTTGTCCAAAAATTATGTAAATTTAAATGATTATTTTATTCCTGTTCTTAAAAGAGACAGTCCTTTTTTTCTAAAAATAAATAGGAGCAAAATTTTGATCTTTTCTCAAACAGTACTTGTAATCACAATCTACAATCCATGAGGAAAAACTTCAAAAGCACTTTAAAAGAAAGACTTGCCTTTCCCCTCTTAAAGCCTTGGTTTTTACTCCACTGAATTAGTAAGCTGCAAATAGAACAGAAACCTGGATGAGATGAAATATTGGTGATGTATGATCTTGGGTATGCAATTCTCTAGATTTACTCTTCCATTGATCAATTCAGCTGGCTTTTGTTTGTTTGTTTGTTTGTTTTGTTTACTAATTTGTCCTGAAGAGACAGTTTTCTCAGCTTGTGTGTCAAGGTTTCTTACAATATCCTAATTTTCTAGAAACTTTAAGATGTCAAAATGTCTTGATATATAACTTTCAAATTACCTACCTCCCACTTACGCAAAATTCAACCACTAAAATGTGTCTATGTATTACCACATTTCTTCATGAAACAAACTTCTCTCCCTGTCTCCCCATTCCTCTTCTCCAACTATCTTCACCCTTTTATTCACAGTAAGTGATTTCTGCCTTATGTATCTTGACTATATGATCATAAATTATAGCTTTTATAGGGTATTTTTCTCTATAGTTGAGTCAACTTTCTATTTTATGCTTCAAACATTTTTGCTCAAAGTTCTGCATTTTAGAATGCTGTATAGCAAAATGTATCATCACATTCAAATTACTAAATTGCTTAAAAAGGATAATTTCCCTAGAAGCATTTAGTGTGTTATACAGCACATTGCTTGTTGCTTACAGTTAATTCTTTTGTTATTCAATGGGAATTATTTGCTATTAGATTAAACAGGGTTACTATGGAATTTTATATGGCTTCCTGTTTTTTAACATATTATTTATTACAAGATGATAAATGCAACAAAATACCCTCACAAGTTCTTTAGTAGTGAAAAATGATAAATTATTGTCACTTGAATCAAAGGATAATAATGCAACATAAACACAATCTTCTTCTCTCTAATGACTCTCTGTCAACATAATTCAGTATGATGGAAAATAGTATAACTAAATCACAATTAATTTGGTTAAATTTCATGGCTACTGTTTCTTTTATAAAATGCTGTCATCTTAAAATAATGAACATTTGCTCATTTCCTTTCTTTGCCTAAAATAGTATTTAGCCATTGGTATTTTTGATCCTAAAACATAAAATCACTGAACAGAAAAAAGATAGGATTTGAGAATGCCTTAAATTTCTATCCTTTTAGAATTTATTGATTGTGCTCCCCTCCCTCAAGGAAAAAAAAGTAAAAGTAAAATAAAAGTAGAAAAAATTGTAGCCAGTTAAAGAAGAACAAAGAATAATAGATCAAAGACTTAATTATTAAAACTGTGATCCTTTTTCACATTTGAAATAAACTACAAGCAGTGTTAATTTGAGAGTTTTTCAAAGTTACAACCAATCATTGCCATTCTTAATACTGAGTAATTACAGCTTTATTTCTCATAACCACTGGAAATTTCTTTCACTAGAAATAACAATTGGATTCTTTTCAACTAATAAAAATCCTGGGCAGTAGTACAGGAAAATCAAGCTTTAAGCTTTAAGAGGCTATAGACAAGGCATTTCTGCCATACGAACCCCTGAGATTACATGTTTCTGTTAGCTAGATTTCCACATTCTTTTGCCACACTTAAACTTCTCCCTGGACCTTTAAATGCTTCATGCAACCAAAATTTCAAGTTCTTACTTACCATTAAATTCTTAATACAAAAACATTCTTTAAACTATGCACAAGTCATGGTGGTCAGCAGGACACATCTAGAGCCCAGATGCCTGGATTCAGCATGTTCGGTCCTGCCACTGACGGGGCAGGTTGTCAGCATTCTGTGCCTCAGTTTCCTCATTCCTCTTAGTAATGGTACTGTTCTCCTAAGTTATGTACGTTTGCTTAGTCGTGTCTTTGTCTGACTCTGCAGCCCCATGGATTGTAGACCGCCAGGCTCCTCTGTTCATGGAATTTTCCAGGCAAGAACACTGGATTGCCATTTCCTTCGGATCTTCCTGACCCAGAGATCAAATCTGCATCTCTCACACCTCCTGAATTAGCAGGTGGATTCTTTAACACTAGTGCCACATGGGAAGAATGTGCTTGTGTATGTAGGGGTTATTAAATGGGTTAATACACATGAAGGTCTTGGAGGAGTACCTGGCACGTCACAAGCCTCATAGAGCATCCTTTATTTTTAAACTGAAGTATAGTTAATTCATAATGTTTCAGCTGTATGACAAAGTGATTCAGTTATGCATAAATAAATATACATATATATCTGTAATCTTTTACAAAGTCTTTTCTGTTATAGACTATTAGAATATATTAAATATAACAGTTCCATGTGCTATAGAGTTCAGTTCAGTTCAGTTCAGTAGCTCAGTCGTGTCCAACTCTTTGTGACCCCATGAACCTCAGCACGCCAGGCCTCCCTGTCCATCACCAACTCCTGGAGTTTAGTCAAACCCATGTCCATCAAGTAGGTGATGCCATCCAACCATCTCATCCTCTGTTGTCCCCTTCTCCTCCTGCCCCCAATCCCTCCCAGCATCAGGGTCTTTTCCAATGAGTCAACTAGGCCCTTGTTTATTTTATATATAGAAGGATTCATTTTTTATTAAATACACTTATTGTAATAAATTTCATGTCACTATTTTATAACTCTTTTAATTAACTCTTCCTAGTACTCACTGTAAAAAAAACTCTATTTCTTCTATCTTCCAAAAATGGCATTTTTCTATGCCTTGCTGTAACCAAAGCCTATCTTTTCCTAGCTAACACAGCTTTCAAATCAAGTCACGGGCTGCTGTTGTTGCTGTTGTTTAGTCACTAAGTCTTGTATAAAATTTTGTGACTCCAGAGACTGAAGGATGTCAGGCTTCCCTGTCCTTCACTATCTCCTGGAGCTTGCTCAAACCTCAACCTCATGTCAATTGAGTCAGTAATGCCATCCAACCATTTCATCCTTTGTTGTCCCCTTCTCCTCCTGCCCTCAATTTTCCCCAGCATCAGGGTCTTTTCCAAAGAGTCAGCTCTTTGCATCATGTGGTCAAATTATTGGAGCTTCAGCTTCAGCATCAGTCCTTCAGAAGAATATTCAAGGTTGATTTCCTTTGGATTGATTGTACTGATTGCTGTTCAAGGAACTCTGAAGAGTCTTCTCCAGCACCACCATTCAAAAGCATCAATTCTTTGGCATTCAGCCTTCTTTATGGTCAAACTCTCACATCTATACATGACTACTGGAAAAACCATAGCTTTGACTATACAGACTTTTGTTGGCAAAGTAATGTCTCTACTTTTTAATATGCTATCTAGGTCTGTCATAGCTTTTCTTTCAAGGAGCAGATTAGTTCAGTTCAGTTGCTCAGTTGTGTCCAACTCTTTGTGACCCCATGGGCTGCAGCATGCCATGCCTCCCTGTCCATCACCAACTCCCGGAGTTCACCCAAACCCATGTCCATTGAGTTGGTGATGCCACCCAACCATCTCATCCTCCGTCATCCCCTTCTCCTCCTGCCTTCAATTTTTCCCAGCATCAGGGTCTTTTCCAGTGAGTCAGCTCTTTGCATCAGGTGGCCAAAGTATTGGAGTTTCAGTTTCAGCATCAGTCCTTCCAGTGAACACCGAGGACTGATCTCCTTTAGGATGGACTGGTTGGATCTCCTTGCAGTGCAAGGGACTCTCAAGAGTCTTCTCCAACACCACAGTTTAAAAGCATCAATTTTTCAGCACTCAGCTTTCTTCACAATCCAACTCTCACATCCATACATGACTACTGGAAAAACCATAGCCTTTACTAGACGGACCTTTGTTGGCAAAGTAATGTCTCTGCTTTTTAATAGGCTGTTTAGATTGGTCATAACTTTCCTTCCAAGGAGTAAGTGTCTTTTAATTCATGGCTGCAGTCACCATCTGCAGTGAATTTGGAGTCCCCAAAAATAAAGTCAGCCACTGCTTCCACTGTTTCCCCATCTGTTTGCCATGCATTGATGGGACCGGATGCCATGATCTTAGTTTTCTGAATGTTGAAGTTTAAGCCAACATGTTCACTCTCCTCTTTCACTTTCATCAAGAGGCTCTTTAGTTCTTCTTCACTTTCTGCCATAAAGGTGGTGTCATCTGCATATCTGAGGTTATTGATATTTTCCCCAGCAATCTGGCTGCAGTCACCATCCACAGGAACTTTGGAGCCCCCAAAAATGAAATCTCCCACTGTTTCCACTTTCCCCCCATCTATTTGTCATGAAGTATGGTGATCACAGCCATGAAATTAAAAGACGCTTACTCCTTGGAAGGAAAGTTATGACCAACCTAGACAGCATATTAAAAAGCAGAGACATTACTTTGTCAACAAAGGTCCATCTAGTCAAGGCTATGGTTTTTCCAGTGGTCATGTATGGATGTGAGAGTTAGACTATAAAGAAAGCTGAGCACTGAAGAATTGGTGCTTTTGAACTGTGGTGTTGGAGAAGACTCTTGCGAGTCCCTTGGACTGCAAGGAGATCCATCCAGTCCATCCTAAAGGAGATCAGTCCTCTGTGTTCACTGGAAGGACTGATGTTGAAGCTGAAGCTCCAATACTTTGGCCACCTGATGCAAAGAGCTGACTCACTGGAAAAGACCCTGATGCTGGGAAAGATTGAGGGCAGGAGGAGAAGGGAACGACAGAGGATGAGGTGGTTGGATGGCATCAGTGACTCAATGGACATGGGTTTGAGTGGACTCAGGGAGTTGGTGATGGACAGGGAGGCCTGGTGTGCTGCAGTTCATGGGGTCTCAAAGAGTCGGACGTGACTGAGCGACTAAACTGAACTGAATGTGGCTGGATGCCGTGATCTTAGTTTTTTGAATGTTGAGTTTTAAGCCAGCCTTTAACTTTTCTCTTTTACCCTCATCAAGAGGCTCTTTAGTTCCTCCACCATTTGAGTGGTATCATCTGCAAACATGAGGTTGAAATTTCTCCTGGCAACCTTAATTCCATCTTGTGCTTCCTCCAGTCTGGCGTTTTGCATGATGCACTGTACATACAAGTTAAATAAGTAGGATGACAACACATAGCCTTATCAGACTCCTTTCCAAATTTTGAACCAATCATTTGTTCCCTGTCTGGTTCTAACTGTTTCTTCTTGACCCACATACAGTTTTCTCAGAAGGCAGGTAAGGTGGTCCAGTATTCCCATCTCTTTAATAACATTCCAAAGTTGTGATCCACACAGTCTAAAGCTTTTGAGTAGTCAATAAAGCAGAAGTATATGTTTTTCTGTAATTCCCTCGCATAAGCTTAAATGCATGCATGCGTGCTCAGTTGTGTTCAACTCTTTGCAATCCCATGGACTGTAATCCACCAGGCTCCTCTGTCCAAGGAATTCTTCAGGCAAGATACTGGAACCAGTTGCTACTTCCTTACCCTTGGAATCTTGTCGATCAAGGGACCTAACCAGAGTCTCTTGTGTCTCCAGCATTGGCAGAGGGATTCCTTACCACTGCACCACCTTGGAAGTCCATAGTCTTAAATAGAGGAAAGTTAGATCAAGGAATTTATATTAGTTTCCTCTTGCTGTTATCATAAATTGTCACAAACTAACTGATTTAAAATAACACAAATACATTATCTTGCAATTCTATTAGAAGTCTGGCACAGTTCTCATTGGGTTAGAATCAAGGCAACAGTGGGTTGCATTCCTTTCTGAAGGCTCTAGATAAGATATATTCTCTTGCCTTTACAAGTTTCTAGAGGTTAGCTACATTCTTTGACTCAAAGCCTCTTCCTCAATCTTCAAAGTCAGCAGCATCAAGCCAAGTCCTTTTCATACTGCCTTTTTTATTTTTCTCTGATTCTCTCTCTTCTGCCTCCATTTCCACTTTTAAAAACCCTTGCAATTACGTTCAGCCTTCCTGGATAATCCAGGAAAATCTGTTTAAAGTTAATCTGATAAGCAATTGTATATCCATCTTTTCTTAATTCCCTTCCCACATAATATAACATATTCACATGTTGCAGGAATTAGGAGGTGGATGTCTTTGGGGGCACTTATTCTGCCTGCCACAAAAGTTAAGGATTTATCCACAAGATGTGGAATATGATGACTATCTTGGAGAGAGTTGCTTGGGAGAATGCTAGGGGTGGAAGTAATAGTTCAGTAAATGCAGAATGAAGTGGGAGGTGAGAAATAGAGTGACCTTGGAAAACTCTGAGAGGCTTGGTTGTGAGTAAGTAAGAGGAAGCAGAGTGTGGCTGTGCGTGGTTTGGAATCTAGGAAGTGTTATTTTGTGGGAAATTGAGAAACTGTCTTAATAACCCATGTGAAGTATCCGATTGAAGGAGGTTGTCTATTACAACAGAGAGAAGTAATACTCATTAGCTTAAGGTTTCTGAGAGAACAGGTAGGGGAAAAATATTAAGCCTGCATTTGCCCCTATTATAAACAGAAGAAATGAAGGTAGACATGTAGACAGATTTATATTGATGTGTTATTAGAAGAAATCTGAAAGGTTCACATTTTATGTCCTCTTTTCCCACATTGAATGCCAACATGCAAAGGAAAATTGAATTAGCAAACTAGGAACATAATCATTAAAAATGAAACATAGCATATAGCAATCATATTTCCCCAGTGCACGAAAATTCCTGCCAGCTAAGTGAAAACTCCTAGCTCACACTGCACATAAATGAGGTAACTTCCTAGTGTTGCCAGGTTTTATGCTCCATCAAGGTTGATGGTGTACTTTAAGCTATTTGGGAAACATAAACCATTTCCCACTCGTGCTATCATCTTAAAACACTTCGGATTTTTGACTGAATAACTGACTAGGCAGCAATTTGTTTGGAGAATGACGGAGCCAAGTGATTTCTAATGGAGTCTCAGAAGATTCTGAGAAAAAGAGAATGTGCCATTAACGGAAACAAACATGGATGTGGAATGTATCAATGCTTATTTTCACATCTCAGGCACAATTCATTACTAAACTAAGGGTCAAAAGGCCCATTAAGATCCAGAGTCTAAGGCAGCCAATGAATATGTTCTTTTATATTCAGGAAGCCAGAGGTACCAAGAACTAGGTGCTAATCTTTTCCTGCTTTATAAATAGGATGGATATTCTACGTGTACCAATTAGAGGAGATACAGCTCAGCAAGATACTCTGGTCAGGGTTGCAAGATAAAACACAGAACTCCCAGTTAAAACCGAACTTTAGATAAAGAGCAAACAATTTTTTAAGCATAAGTCTGCACTAGATATTGCATCAAAAACTTTTACATTATTTTTTGTTTTGTTTTTCATCTGAAATTCAAATTCAGATTTAGCTGCTTAACTGCATGTCCTCTTTTATTTGCTAATTCTGGCAACCATAACCATACTGAAAATCCAGATAGTGTCTATTTGCCAAGTGTAAAACTGGATTCATAAGCTGAAAAAATGTTCAAACCACTTTCAGACTTGAGAATTCTGAGCATACCATCTGAAATCCAAAATACTAGTGTTTCTGGAATATTTCACTGGTTCGTAACAAATTGTAGGTTTGCAATTTAAATAGGAATAAAATAGCTATTCTGGGAAAGCACTTGTGGTTGCTACATGTTTTGGGGCCATGAATTTCCTTGAAGTCTTCCCTGATAAATCTTTTCAGGACTAATTATCTATTATTTTTTGTTTTGTTTCACTATAATGCATAATTTTGTGTGTTCATCAGTCCATCAATGAATTGGCCAAATAAAAGCGAATTTGTGCTGTGCTTAGTTGCTTAGTCATGTCCAGCTCTTTGTGACCCCGTGGACTGTAGCCCGCCATCCTCTTCTGTCCATGGGGATTCTCCAGGTAAGAATATTAGAGTGGGTTGCCACGCCCTCTTCCAGGGAATCTTCCCAACCCGGGGTTCAAACCCAGGTCTCCCCCCTTGCCGACAGATTCTTTACCATCTGAGCTATCAGGGAAACCCAAAAGTGGATTTAAGTAAACATAATCTTTATAGAATAGGCTACTTTTCCAGACTTATTTATAAATCAGCAGTAACAGAACAGATGACACTAAGAATTATCATCCATTTGGATAACATTTCCTTGAAATCTACCTCATGAGTACTTACTCATTTACATCGTTCATGAATATGACTGAATGACTACATTGAAAGAAGTGAAGATAAAATGGTGAAGAAGATATACAAGAATTTGCACAGCAGAGGCTATAACCTATAATATTAGAGAGAGACCAACATTAGGAAAGTGTCCACGGAAAAAGGCAATGCAGAGGAAGAAGATACATTGACGTCATGGAGGCCACCATGACAGTCACTTTAAGGGGGTCTGGATTTGTTGATCAGGGACACTGGTCTGAGGGCATGGGCTCTAAACTTTGGGATTCTGAATTTTCTATTGCAGAGGCCATCAGGCAATTGCTTGGTGAGGTTAAAATACAGCGAGGAGGTCAGTGTGGCTGGAGCAGAGTGGGGAGTGTGATTAAAGACAAGTGAGAGAAGTTGGCTGGTGAGATCATGCAGGGTTCTGTAAGCCAGAGCAAGGAATTCAGTGTTATTGGTACTATTCTTTCATTGCTGAAAAGACTTCAGGAAACTTTAAGCAAGAGAATAGCATGGTAAGTGCTGAATTGTAAGAAAACAGAGTGAAAATCTTGAGCTATTTTCAAAGATAAATGATCACTTACTTAGTAAGTACTGTGTCAAAATAAAATATTTCTCTATGCCCATAAGGTAAAATATCGAAATTGCTAAAAACAATGTCAGTGCATGTAGCTAAGAGGAAAAGGTGCAAAAAATGACAACAATGACCTCTTTTACCATGATAAATGTAAATGAAGCAAAGTTTCTTATTAAAAATAAAAAAGCTGTCATATTAGCTAAGACCAAAGAAATCCAATAAAATGACTACAGGTTTGTTGACTCATAAATAGATGTACATAGATGTTGCTATTGAACTGTTTAAAAACAAATATCCATTTTAATCTATTCTTTAAATAAATTAAATATGTATTAAGCTCTAATGTTTTGAATTTTAACATAAAAATACTTACCAATTTTCAGACATGCTGTAATAATTAAAATGCTAATTACCAGGTGTTAACAATGTTAGCTAGACTTATTGAATATCTTTGCAATGTACACAAAAATCAAATCATTATGTTGCATACCTAAAACTAATAAACAAAAGGTATTCGGAGCTTTAAATTGACATATACACACTACTGTATTTAAAATAGATAACCAATAAAGACCTATTGTATAGCACAGGGAACTCTGCTCAATATTCTGTAATAACTTAAATGGGAGAATAATTTGAAGAAGAATAGATACATACGTAATGTGTGGGGCTTCCCTGGTAGCTCAGATTGTAAGGAATCTGCTTGCAGTGTGGGAGATCTGGGTTCCATCCCTGGGTTAGGAAGATCCCATGGAGAAGGGAATGGCAACCCACTCCAATATTCTTGCCTGGAAAATTCCATGGACAGAAGAGCCTGGCAGGCTACAGTTCATAGGGTCGCGGAGAGTTGAGCATGACTGAGTGACACACACACACACCTATACAGGTATAATTGAATCACTTTACCATACACCTGAAACTAATGCTGTTAATCCACTATACATCGATATAAAATAAAAAACAAGGTTTCTCGTACTTGAAGCAAATAAACATTTTTTGTAACTATCTTTGACTATTCAATTCTTGGACTGATATCTAATAAACAGCATTTCATTACTAAAAGAGGAATATTTTAGATTGATAATGAGGAAAAGAAATTAGAAATTTGTAGTGAAAAGTCTATATATAACTCAGATGGTTGCACAGAATTGAAATCCTAAAATATACCTGAGTCTGCCAGGATACTGAAAGCTAATTATCACGGTGAAAGGAGCTGACCTAAATAGAAGTGACTTCAACATCCCTCCTTCCACCTCCAAGGTGCTACATTTTCAGAGGTGTGTGTGAGTATGTGTGTGTGCGTGTGTGTGTGTGTGTGTGTGTGTGTGTGCGCGCGTGTACGTGTGTGCGTGCCTAAGTGGTGCCTGGTGATGGGGAATGCTGTGTTAAAATCACAAAGGGGTGGTTATTCCAAGTCTTACATTCTTCTGTAGTGGAATAATTCCCTTAGTGAGATAATCGTTTTATAATTTGCTACTGATTGCACTTAGAAAGCATTTCATAAATGACAAATGAGAGATCCCTAGAGAGGGCTTGCAATTCTAATTAATGTATGTGACAAAACTTAGTGTGATTTAAGAAATAAATGACTTGAGGTTTAGAGGAAGATTTTTATGGGGACACAGCACACCCACCTATCAGTGTTTTTATAGGCCGTCCCCTAGAGGACATCTGTGGTATGAGTTTGGAATTCCATTTTATCATTAAGAAAAAATATATGCAGATTAAGTGGAAGCTTATTATAACAGACATTCTACACTTGGAATTTCTGTCTAAATTTTATAAATTGAACTAATAAGTGATTGCCTGTCCATTAGAATGATTCTGGGCTCCCCAGTTTGGCTCAGCAGTCAAGAATCCACCTACAATGTAGGAGATGCAGGAGACTTGGGTTCAACCCCTGTGTCAGGGAAATCCCCTTGAGGAGGCGTCAACTAAAACATACAGTCACAATCTGAAAGTAGAGAGTTATTTTATTTGGTGTGAATGTTTAGGACTCTGAGCCGCGAGAGACACCACCTCAGTAGCTCTGAGAAAACTGCTCCAAGGAGGCAGGAGAGAGAGTCAGGTTATATACAAGTTTGCAACAAAGGGAGCAGGCAGTCTGAATATCAAAGTTAAGGAATTTAGCATTCTATGTATGTGTGTGTGTGTGTGTGTTGCTCAGTCATCTCTGACTCTTTACGACCCTGTGGACTGTAGCCCGCCAGGATCCTCCATCCGTGGGATTTTGCAGGCAAGAATACTGGAGTGGGTTGCCATTTCCTTCTCCAGGGGATTTTCCTGCCCTAGGGATGGAACCTGGGTCTCCCACATTGCATACAGACTCTTTACCATCTGAGCCACTAGGGAAGACTGATCTTTCCTATTCTATGTATGGGAAGATGCAAGCCTCTAGGCTCAGTGAATTCAGTCTTTTCATATGCCCCTCGGCTGTGTAGGGCAAATCCTGTTTTCTTGTTTTCATTAAGGGGTGGCAGATGGCTGCTTCTTGCATTTCCCCAGCTCCTCAGCAATCTCCATGAGGGGTGGCAGGATCCTCTGGATCTCAGTTTTGGGAGCCGTTGTTCCCATTTAGAGGCCAGAAATCACTGATGGCTGTGACATTTCTTGTTTATTGATATGGCAGGAGATACTTTCATTTCACAGAGGACATGGCAACCCACTCCAGTATACTTGCCTGGAGAATGCCATCAATGGATGAGCCTGGTGGGTCATAGTCCACAGGGTGCAAAAAGCTGGACACAACTGAAGCAACTGAGCATGCAAGCAGAAGATTGACTTTTAAATAAAATACTGATCATCTGATGCTAACTTACCAGTCCTTAGGGCTTCCCTGGTGGCTCAGAGGGTAAAGCATCTGCCTGCGATGCGGAAGACCTGGGTTCAGTCCCTGGGTCAGGAAGATCCCCTGGAGAAGGAAATGGCAACCCACTCCAGTACTCTTGCCTGGAAAATCCAATGGACGGAGAAGCCTGGTAGGCTATAGTCCATGGGGTTGCAAAGAGTCTGACACGACTGAGCGACTTCACTTTCACTTTACCATTCCCAATATTTTTAATGAACCCCCAGCCTGAAATAAGCTGCATTTCAAAATGAGAGCTCATTTCTTTTGTGCCACATGAATGGCAGTTAATAGTCCTTCAAGCTTTTCAGTGGAAACAATTGTCAAAATAACTCCAACAATATTCACTCCTTCTCAATATTGGCTTCAGTGAAATATAAACAACTACAAATTTTGTTGAGTTCTTGATCATCTGGAAAACTAAGGCAAAGCACAAAGATATGTTAGTTCTGGAACAAGAGACAATTTATCTCATGAACAAAAAGCAGCCTGTGGTCAGAGGACAAATCTTTGACAGTTACAATCATGCCTAAAAGGCCACCATAATTACAGTGTTAATGTTCCTCAATCAGATCACATCAGTGCTCAGGAAACCAGGTTGCTTGTGAGATTCTGATGATTTTCTTTCTTATCAACTGTGAATCTTGTCTTTCCTCTCTGCAATTAAGGCCTTTGATATGCATGGCAGTCAGCAGCATCGAGATAATGAAACAAATCAGGCCAAATATACTGCTGTTAAAGTTAGAAATGGGCTTCCCTTATGGCTCAGACTACAAAGAATCCTCCTGTAATGCAGGAAACCTGGGTTGGGAAGATCCTCTGGAGAAGGGAACGGCTAGCCACTCCAGTATTCTGGCCTGGAGAATTTCACGGACAGAGGAGCCTGGTGGGCTACAGTCCACAGGGTCACAGAGTTGGACATGACTGAGTAATTTCCACTTTTACTTCACTTTCTTTAAAGTTAGAAAAGCTACAACAAATGCTGATCTTTTGCCTCAACTTGTGTATAGATATGAACAAGTCACTCTAGAAATACTCCTATTTAGAAGACATTAGCAAGGTGAAGATTTGTTGTTCAGTCACTCAGTCATGTCCAACTCTTTGCAACCCCATGGACTGCAGCACACCAGACTTCCCTGTCCTTTGCTATCACCCAGAGTTTGCTCAAACTCATGTCCATTAAGTCAGTGATGTCATCAAAATATCTCAGCCTCTGCCTCCCCATTCTCCTCTTGCCCTCAATCTTTCCCAGCATCAGGGTCTTTTCCAAGGGGTCGACTCTTTGGATCAGGTGGCCAAAATATCAGAACTTCAGCTTTATCATCAGTCCTTCCAATGAATCAGTTCAGTTCAGTTCAGTTGCTCAGTCCTGTCCATTCCAATGAATATTCAGTGTTGATTTCCTTTAGAATTGACTGGCTTGATCTCCTTGCTGTCCAAGGGACTCTCAAGAGTCTTCTTCAGCATCACAGTTAGAAAGTATCAATTCTTTGGCACTCAGCCTTCTTTATGGTCCAACTTTCACATTTGTACATAAGTACTGAAGACCATAGTTTGACCTTAAGGACATTTGTTGGCAAAGTAACCTCTCTGCTTTTTAATACACTGTCTAGGTTTGTCATGGCTTTTCTTCCAAGGAGCAAGTGTCTTTTAATTTTGTGGCTGCAGTCACTGTCTGCAGTGATTTTGGAGCCCAAGAAAATAAAGTCTCTCACTATTTCCATTGTTTCCCATCTATTTTTCATAAAGTGATGGGACCAGATGACATGAACTTCATTTTTTGGACGTTGAGTTTTAAGCCAACTTTTTCACTCCTCTTTAACCTTCATCAAGAGGTTCTTTAGTTCCTATTCACTTTCTGCCATTAGGGTGTTGTCATCTGCATATCTGAGGTTATTGGTATTTTTCCTGACAATCTTGATTCCAGCTTGTGCTTCATCCAGCTTGTGATTCATCATTCATTTTGCCATTTCTCATGATGTACTCTGCATAGAAGTTAAATAAGTGAGTGACAATATGCAGCCTTGATGTACTCCTTTCCCAATTTGGAACCAGTCTGTTGTTCCATGTCCAGTTCTAACTGTTGCTTCTTGACCTGCAAATAGTTTCTCAGGAGGCAGGTAAGGTGGTCTGGTATTCTTATCTCTTGAAGAATTTTCCAGTTTGATGTGATCCACACAGTCAAAGATGTTAGCATAGTCAATGAAGCAGATGTAGATTTTTTTTTTTTTGGAATTCCTTTGCTTTCTGTATAACCTAATGGATATTAGCAATTTGATCTCTGGTTCCTCTGCCTTTTCTAAATCCAGCTTTTACATCTAGTAATTCTTGTTTCACATACCATTGAAACATAGCTTGAAATTTTGAACATTATCTTTCTAGAATGTGAAATGAGATCAATTGTGCAGTAGTTTGAATGTTTTTGGCATTGCCCTTCTCTGGTACTGAAATGAAAAGTGATCTTTTCTAGTCCTGTGGCCACTGCTGAGTTTTCCAATTTTGCTGGCATAATCAGCAGTTTCAGAGCATCATCTTCTGAGATTTTAAATAGCTCAGTTGGAATTCTATCACCTCCACTAGTTTTGTTCATAGTAATGCTTCCTAAGGGCTCACTTGACTTTGCACTCCAGAATGTCTGTTTTTAGGTGAGTGATCACACCATCATGGTTATCTGATCACTACAGATCACTAAGATCTGTACAGTTTTCTATACATTCTTGCCACCTTTACTTAATATCTTATGCTTCTATTTCTGTCCTTTACTGTGCCCATCTTTGCATAAAATATTACCTTGCTATCTCTGATTCTCTTAATGAGATCTCTAGTCTTTCCTATTCTATTGTTTTCCTCTCTTTTTTTTCTGCATTGCTCACTTAAGAAGGCTTTCTTATCTCATCTTGCTATTCTTTGAACTCTGCATTCAGATGGGTATATCTTTCCTTTTCTCCTTTGCCTTTAACTTCTTTCCTTTTCTAAGCTCTTTGTAACACCTCTTCAGGATATTGCCCATTTAAAAAAAAATATTACATAGTAATTTAATTGAAGACAGTGATGGATTCCTTTATTTGAAGATTTTTGATAACTTCAACATTTAAGATAAATTATGCAACAGGATATAGTTCAACTATTTTTATGTTGAAATAATATCTGGCAGATTTTTTTTTTCCTTGGGCTCTAAAATCACTATGGATGGTGACTGCAGCCACAAAATCAAAAGACACTGGCTCCTTGGAAGGAAAACTATGACAAACTTAGAGAGCAAATTTAAAAGCAGAGACATCACTTTGCCGGCAAAGGTCCATATCGTCAAAGCTGTGGTTTTTCCAGTAGTCATGAATGGATGTGAGAGTTGAATCATAAAGAAGGCTGAGCATCAAAGAATTGATACTTTCAAGCTGTGGTGTTGGAGAAGACTCTTGAGAGTCCCTGGGCTGCAAGGAGATCCAACTAGTCAATCCTAAAGGAAATAAACCCTGAATATTCATTGACAGGACTGATGTTGAAGCTGAAGCTCCAATACTTTCATCACTTGATGTGTAAAGGGCTGACTCATTGGAAAAGACCCTGATTCTGGCAGAGATTAAAGGTGAAGGGAGAAGGGGGTGGCAAAAGATGAGATAGTTTGATAGCAGCACTTGTTCAGTGGATATAAATTTGAGCAAAGTCCAAGAGACAGGGGAGGACAGAGGAGCATGTTGTGCTACAGTCCATAGGTTCACAGAAAGTTAGACAGAACTTAGTGACTGAACAGTATCTGATGCTTATTGTATTTCATATCTTCCATTAGAGTTTAGCTCATGTTTACAAACTTTGTTATTCAAAGAAACTTTTTTTTATTCTCTGCTCACTCTACATGCCAGATACCATGATGGGCCTTTTACATGCATGATCTCTAATCCTCAGTGTATCTCTACATATTAAATATTTTTATTCTTACTTTACATATGAGGACATCTAGGAGCATAAAAAAACAAGGGGATTCCCAAAGAGAAAAATCAAGAATGTGTCACAGTTGACCCACAAATAAAGAAGCTTAGTGGGAAGGGTGGTATGAAGGAGAGAAGTATCTCAGAACAACGTTTGTTAACATCACTGTTAGTTAAAGGATGACAAAAAAAAAGGTTAGAAGAAACATGGTAAAAGAAGTAAGTGAAATATTGGTGATCACACTATAAGTTCTCTAAAGAATGTAATTACCAAGTATACCTTTATAGAGGCCAGTTCCACAACCAACCAAAGCCACATTCCTCTGTTCTACCTGCTCTTCTATTTCTGCTCAGACATTGGACTTTCTCATTATAGAGGTCATTATTTTCCCCCCTTAAATCACAAAAAATCATTGGGTCCATAGAGCAGCCCTTATCAATTTCATTTATAGATTTCAGTTTTACATATATGCCCTTGTTCACTGTTCTGACTGAATACATGCTTTCCAACTACTCTAAGACAGAATGTGAGATTTGTACCTCTAGAAATGAGAGCTTTCTCATTAGAGGGTCTTAAGGCAAATATTGTGAGTAAAATAGATGAACTTCAATGCATGAAACTTGTGATGTCTATATAATCATTTTGGAAGTTTTGCAAATTTCTTTCTAGTACGTCAACTGTGTTCTGAAGAAGTGCAGTTTTCAGAGACTGAGTTTCATAACCCAGTTCTAGTGAGTGTAGTGCAGTTGAGAGGCCAAAACAAAGGCTTCAGTTCTCATATATGTGGGCTGGATTTCATGTAATCAAAAGCCTAGACCCCCTGTCACTGAGTAGCCCCAGTGCTGGCTTATTGCATGTGAAATGAGATTGTTACCTTTGTAGATGGCTTTTTAAATAATGGTTTATTATATGATTTTTCATTACTATGTTACTGGTCTATCTCTTTCAGCTACATATAAGCTTCTTGAGGTCAGTGGTGATGCCATTTACATCTCTGTGCCCCAGAAATCAGCAGGAGTCCCAGAATCCAGAAAATGACAAATGAATGTTTATTCTATTAAACAAGGGATGAGGTATCTGTCTAATAAATGATATTGGCTATGGGAGTAAGGATGGTACAGTATGAACCACTGGAAAATTCACCACAATATAACCTTCGCATAAAACAGACACAAACACATTTTCTTATGTAATTTTGCTATTTCAGTTTTGGACCATTTTAACAGTCAGCCATCATCATATTAACACTGTAAAAACTCCCACAAAACTCATGTCACTCTACAGTAAGAATTTATTTCTCACTCAGGCATCTGTGTGTCACTGGAGATTTGGCTGATCCAGGTTGGGTTCAGATGGGTTTAGTTTTTCCTCCACAAGTCTGTCATCTTTCTTGGACCAGAGCATGTGGCATATCCTTCTCATTGCAAGAGATGCAAAAAAGAAATTAACCATGTAAACTCCTCTCAAAGCCTCTGACTACATCACATCCACTAACAATCCCAAAGCCATGACTATGGGTGCATCATTTTGTTATAAAAGAATCAATAATTTGTGCCCATAATTCAATCCACTTCTGACTCTTTCACTTCTATGTAAACAAAGGGACCAAACATTGCGTACTTCCAGGAAGCATTCTTTGTAGCTGTATTCTAGAGGTGGCCACTTGCATTGTATTCTATGCATTTTATCAAGTCCCTGTACTTATTAGGTATGATTATCTAAAGCACTTAGATAAGTTGTGCTTGTGATTAATTTTATACTAAATTACTGAAAATGTACACATGAAAAATACAACCTATTTATAAAAATAATTCAATTAAAATTTTATTTCAAAGTAATATATTCTAATAAGAGAAAAGAAATAACAGTAATTATCCCAAAAACAGAAGTTAAGACATGCCAACCATATAAATTTCTTCTCAATAGAGTTTTGACTGTGAGAAAATATTAGAATCTATTCTTTCCTAAAGATATGACTTAGCAATAAATGATAGAAAAAAGACCTATTTACCCACCATATGTATATATATATCCTTTTATATACATAAATATGTGGATATATTCATAAATACTTTTCAGCAAATAGTATGGAAGGGAAGATATGCTATGACAAATATATCAAAATCCCATTAATTACAATGGAACTAATGGTGAGATAAGATACCTAGATTTTGATTGGTTGTAGATTTGAAGTGTCAAGGTAACATAGAAAGCTCAAAATAAAAACAGTATTTTAGGTAAGACTTGAAAAACATGAGAGAGACATTAATAACTGGGGGAAGGAACGTTCTAGACAAATAGAAGGGAAGTTTCAAAAGCTCTATCAGCAAAAGTGTACCCCTTACCCTCTAAGAATGCCTGTGCTCTAAGGTCAATGAGGCTACAGAGAAGTGAGGGAGGAGGGGAGAAGACAAGAAATAATAAGAGAGAGAGTAGTGCTCTGTCCCCCTAACTAGTTGTGCTAGGGCTTGTAGGCCACTTTAAGCCTCTTAGTTTGGGAGAGAAGGTCCCTGGTGGCTCAGCTGGCAAAGAACTTGCCTGCCAATGGAGGAGACACAAGAGACATGGGTTCGATCCCTGGATCAGGAAGATCCCCTGGAGAAGGAAATGGCAACCCACTCCATTATTCTGGCCTGGAAAATTCCATGGACAGAGGAGCCTGTCAGGCTATAGCTCATGGGGTGGCAAAGAATTGGACATGACTGAGCACATATACACACATGCATGAAGGGCTTTGAATTGAGGAGTGATGTGATGTGACTTTTTGGTCAAAAGATCACTCTGAGGAATGTGTTGAGGATAGACTGTCGGGGACCAAGAGTGAAAGCAAGGAGATCTTTTATACATGATTCTTTGGCAATATTCCAATTGATTGTGGTGTGTGTGTATGTGTGCAAGGGCAGAGGGAAATGGAAAGGGCCAGATTCTGGTTCTATAATGAAGATGCCTGAATAGGATTTGTAGATGGTTGCAAACTGGGTGTGCAAGAGAGAAATTGATGCTGACTCTAAGATGCTTGGCTTCAGACATTGAAGAAAACTGACTTGCCATAAATGAGATGGAGAAAACTATAGATAGAGCAAGTTTGGGAAGAAAGATCAGGAACTATTTTGAACATGTTAAATTTAAGATGTTTATTACACAATCTGATTGAGATCCTGAGTAGACCATTGGATGCACCAGTGTCAATTTCAGAAGTCAGGGCCAGGTTAGATATATAAAGGTGGGAGTCATTATCATCTCATAAATATTTTATAATTTTCCTTTTATGATGAATATATGACTTACTTAAAATGATAATATTTCTGAAATGAGTTTAAATATTAGTACATATATTGATATCTAACTTTATTTTGTCATGTCAGGAAAATGTCTTTCCTCCGATCCTGATCTTCTGAGTTTAGTTCATAGTCAGTCTGTAAAATTTTCCATGTGTGCTTGAAAAGAATTCACTGATTTTTGGGTATATACAATGACTTTTAATTGCAAATTTCAAATATGGTTGGGTGTTAATTTATCCCTTAAATAACTTAAGCATTATATTTTATCAATTTTAAGAAAGATATACTCTATACATGTGAAAAATGAAATATTTTATATTTAATTTTATCTCATTTTTAATGTTTGCTTAGTGTATTTTAAGGCTTTTTAAATGAATCTGTATCAATTCAGGACTGTAAAATACACATAATGAAATTTCCCTTTTATAATAAGCTTTCCCTAATAATGCTTTTGGAAATGGAGTCTTTTTTTTTTTGGACGGCTTTCTTTAACTGGTATTCATATGGTATAGCTTTTCCATCTTTTCCCATTCCTTTCTCTCAAACTTTCTCTTTTCATTATATAACTATGCTTATTTTTCTGATATTTCAGTTTTTTAATATGAGAGTTTAACTCATTAGCATAATCACTGGAGCTTTGATTTATTTCTTCAATTTTCTTTTTGAAAAAAATGTTATTCTTAATGTCATTTAATTGCTTTTTTTGTCCTTCCCTGCTTTCTACTAAATCGATCAAATTTAATATACTCTATATTCTATTTTTTCTTCTCAACTACTTTGGAAATTGCACATTCATCTTCTATTCTGTCAGTAAACATAATTAAATAACATAATCAATAAAAAATTCTCTGACTTCTGAAAAGTTTAAGAATGTTAGGATCCCTTACCTCTAATTTTCTCCTACATTCTCAATCTTTGTTTGAAAATATATTTATTTTCATTTATCAATGATGCTTCAGTAAGTTTTAGAATTCTAGGTTGACAGTTATTTTCCCTCAATATTTTGATGCTCTTTGTCTATTTCCTATGTTTTCATTTATTGCATTTGAGAAGTTTGCTGCTAATTAAATTCCTAGTCCTTTATAAGTAATATGTTTTGGGTCTCTCCACCTTTGAAATTTTCTTTTGAGGTTTTTGTTTGCTCTTTCACTATCATGTGTCTAGGGGAAAAGTCATTTTATTTATTGAACTAAGGAATCATTTTTCACATGACAGACTGGTGCCTGTTCCATATATATTGTCTGTTGTGTAATAGTTCAAATTAGTTCAACTCTTTCACCCAGTCTCCATCTAGCTGAGTAGTAGATGACTTATTTGAATGAGTTGATATATGCAAACAGCTGAAAATAACATTGATACACAGTAAAGGTTATGTACATTTCTGCCATAATAATAAAAATGATAATTATAAAGATGTATATAATGAAAATTATAGAAGTCAGAGAAATCATTGATATCTGAGGGTCAGTATGGAAAACACATGAAGACTAGGGTGGAATTACTCTGAGACCAGTCTGACTAATATGATTATACCAGCCGTTTGGTCAACATGGTAATTAGCATGTACATTTAATGGTATCATTAATAACATATATTGGGGCTTCCCTGGTGGCTCAGATATTAAAGCATCTGGCTGCAATGCAGGGTTCCACCCCTGGATTGGAAAGATCCCCCAAAGAAGGAAATGGCTACCCATTCCAGCACTCTTGCCTGGAAAATTACATGGACGAAAGAGCCTGATAGGCTACAGTCCTTGGGTTTGCAAACAGTTGGATATGACTGAGAGACATTACTTCATAATATAATCATATAAAGTGTCTTAGAAGAGTAACACCTGCCCCTACAACACAAGAGAGAAGGTAATTTCAAAGGTAGATAATATAACATGAGTAAAACATATTAGGCAAAATATTAGGTAGTAAAAATATTAGATACAATTATATGAAATTATGTTTTAGGCCAAAAGTGGTCAATATGGACAATTTCATATGTTTTAAACAATAAAGCCTTTAAAATGAAAAGTCTACAGGTTGGGATTGACATGTACACACTGCTATTATTTAAAATAGATAACCAACAAGGACCTAACTGTAAGTCTAAGTACTTCTGAATAGATAGAAACACTTCCTATTCAACAGGGTTTTAAGAGAATTAGGTGTTAGTATTACATATGTAAAATTATCTGGACAAGATAGTGAAATACAGTAGAGACACTGAAGGAAATCTATGCTTAGAAACAGACTTAAGTAAATGGAGATAATCTCACTTATCTTCAACATTTCAGAAGACAACTAACCCAATCAAGACAAATAAGGGAATTAAAAATCAGAGACTGGGTTAAAGGTTTACCTACAAATACTAATATCCAAAACATAGTGAAATTTATTTGGTGAAGAGAGATTGGTCATTTAAAGAGTCTATAGCCTTACTACTTATCTTAACAAGTTGTTGGTTATGCTGTATATAGTCCACACTGATGTCATTTTCTACTTTACCTCAATTAACTATGTCTTCCTGTCCAGAGACCAAAGTTAAGGAATCTCTTGCAAGTAATGTTGAAGCAGAAATACTTGCCTCCAGATACACTCAAGCAAATTGGTTCATATACAAAGGTGGTACTTGTCATGGTCTGCCAGGAGTGGTTACAAATATGCTGGCTATTCAACCAGAATCTATGTAAGAACTGACTTTAAGAACATAATCAGGTAAATTAGTTTCATAAAAGGAATCATTATGAACTCCTTATTGCAAAATTCAGACTTAAATTGAAAAAAGTACGGAAAACCACTAGATCATTCAGGTATGACCTAAATCAAATCTCTTATGATTATACAGTGGAAGTGACAAATAGATTCAAGGAATTACATCTGATAGACAGAGTGCCTAAAGAACTATGGATGGAGGTTTGTGACATTGTGCAGGAGGCAGTGATCAAGACCATCCCAAAGAAAAAGAAATGCAAAAAGGCAAAATGGTTGTGTGAGGAGGCCTTACAAATAGCTGAGAAAAGAAGAGAAGCTAAAGGCAAAGGAGAAAAGGAAAGATATACCCATTTGAATGCAGAGTTCCAAAGAATAGCAAGGAGAGATAAGAAAGCCTCCCTCAATGATCAATGCAAAGAAATAGAGGAAAACAATAGAATGGGAAAGACTAGAGATCTCTTCAAGAATTAGAGATACCAAGGGAAAATGACATGCAAAGATGGGCACAATAAATGACAGAAACGTTATCCTAAAGAAGCAGAAGATATTAAAAAGAGATGGCAAGAATACACAGAAGAACTATACAAAAAAGATCTACATGACCCAGATAAACACAGTGGTGTGATCACTCACCTATAGCCAGACACCCTGGAGTTCTAAGACAAGTGAGCCTTAGGAAGCATCACTATACGCAAAGCTAGTGGGGGTGATAGAATTCTAGCTGATGTATTTCAAGTCCTAAAAGATGATGCTATGAAAGTGCTGCACTCAATATGCCAGCAAATTTGGAAAACTCAGCAGTGGCCACAGGACTGGAAAAGGTCAGTTTTCATTCCAATCCCAATGATAGGCAATGCCAAAGAATGTTCAAAGTGAAAATGAAAGTCGCTCAGTCATACCCAACTCTTTGCCACCCCAAGGGCTATTTCATAGAATTCTCCAGGCCAGAATACTGGAGCAGGTAGCTGTTTCCTTATCCAGGGGATCTTCTGAACTGAGGGATTGAAGCCAGGTCTGCCACATTGCAGGTGGATTCATTACCAGCTGAACCACTGGAGAAGCCCAAACTACCCAGGGAATGTTCAAACTACCACATGATTGCACTCATCTCACATGCTAGCAAAGTAATGCTCAAAATTCTCCAAGCGAGGCTCCAACAGAATGTGAACCGAGAACTTCCAGATGTTCAAGCTGGATTTAGAAAAGGCAGAGGAACCAGAGATCAAATTGCCAACATCTGTTGGATCACTGAAAAAGCAAGAGAGTTCCAAAAAAACCATTTACTTTTGCTTTATTGACTATGCCAAAGCCTTTGACTGTGTGGATCACAACAAATTGTGAAAAATTCTTAAAGAGATGGAAATACCAGACCGCCTGACCTACCTCCTGAGAAATCTGTATGAACAACAGAGTGGTTCCAAATTGGGAAAGGAATATGTCAAGGCTGCATGTTGTCTCCCTGCTTATTTAACTTAAATGTAGAGTATATCATGCAGAATGCCAGGCTGGACAAAGCACAGGGTGGAGTCAAGATTGCCAGGAGAAATATCAATAACCCCAGATATGCAGATGAAACCACCCTTATGGCAGAAAGTGAAGAGGAACTGAGAAACCTCTTCATAAGAGTGAAAGAGGAGCATGAAAAAGCTGGCTTAAAACTCAGTATTCAAACAAAGAAGATCATGGCATCGGGTCCCTTCACTTCATGACAAATAGATGGGGAAACAATGGAAATAGCAACAGACTTTACTTTTTTGGACTCCAAAATCACTGCAGATGGTGACTGCAGCCATGAAATTAAAAGACACTTGCTCCTTGGAAGAAAAGCTATGACAAACCTGGGCAGCATATTTAAAAGTAGAGACATTACTTTGCCAACAAACTCCGTCTAGTCAAACTATGGTTTTTCCTGTAGTCACGTATGGATGTGAGAGTTGGACCATAAAGCAAGCTGAGGACTAAAGAATTGATGCTTTTGAACTGTGGTATTGGAGAAAACTCTGGAGAGTCCTGGGGACAGCAAGGAGATCAAACCTAAAGGAAATCAGTCCAGAATATTCCTTGGAAGGGCTGATGCTGAAGCTGCAATACTTTGGCCACATGATGTGAAGAACTGACTTATCGGAAAAGACCCTGATGCTGGGAAAGATTGAAGACAGGAGAAGAAGGGGAAGATAGAGGATGAACTGGTTGGATGGCATCACCAACTCAATGGACATGAGTTTGTGCAAGCTCCAGGAATTGGGGATGGACAGGGAAGCCTAGCGTGGTGCAGTACATGGGGTCGCAAAGAGTCGGACTCAACTGAGTGATTGAGCTGAACTGAACTTCTTATAATTGATAGCTGTTGCCTCTCTTTTCCTCCAGAAATTCTGTTACTGGTCACTACTATTTCTATTTAAAAAGGCTCACTTAATAAATGAACCCCAAGTCAATATTTTTTTGCACTGAGCAAATGCAGTGTGATTCTTCGAAAGATGCCATATAGTATCAGCTAAAACACATCAAACAGACTTGCATTCCTACACATTAGTGCAAAATCAAGTGAAGGCTACAAGTCAGTGCATCTTCCTTCTCTTCTACTAAATAGTAGTTGAAAAAGTGCAGTACCTCTTAAAGCAAGAGGAACTTAACCTGGTGACTACAGCTGATACTGTTGTGTGATATACAGAAAAGCTGTTAAGAGAGTCAATTCTACAAGTTCTCATCACAAGGAGAAAATTGTTTTTCTTTTTTCTCTTTTCCTTTATATATATATATATTAAGAATCTCTATTAGAAGATGAATGTTAGGTGAACGTATTGTGGTAATCAGCTCAAAACATATGTAAATCAAGCCATCATGTTTTATGCCTTAAACTTATATAGTGCATGCATGCTAAGTCACCTCAGTCGTGTCTGACTCTGTGCAACCCTATGGACTGTAGCCCTTCAGGTTCCTCTGTCTGTGGGATTCTCCAGACCAGAACACTGGAGTGAGTTGCCATCTCCTCCTCCTGGGGATCTTCCCAAACCAGGGATTGAACCCCAGTCTCTTATGTCTACTGCATTGGCAGGTGAGTTCTTTACTACTAGTGCCCTGTGGGAAACCCAGACTTATATAGTGATGTACGTCAATTATTTCTCAATAAAACTGGAGAAAGAAAGAGGACCTCCCCAAAGGGAAGATTTAAGTGCAGAATGTAGAAGAGAATGTTCCTTTGGCCATATGCTCTGTAGGTGTGTCCCTGGCAAAGCACAGCATTGGAAAGAAGCTGAAATTCAGTGCGACACACATTTTGTTTTCCGTTTACTGTAGGGGAAGCAGTAAGTGAGAGTGATTATTAAATTATCTCATAGAACATGGAATATTTGTTACAGAACTAAGATTAGAGGGTGGTAGCAATTTTTAAAAAATATTCTCTTCTTTTAACCATTTCACAATAAATGATGCACTGAGGCATGCCATCAATAAGCATGCTTCTCAATCAACCTCATATCTTATGAAACAGCAATATTAATAACTGACATTGAGAAAAATATTTATGCCTGGCACCTTGCTTAGCTTTAAAGGCCTTATGTCATTTAATCACAGGCACAGTCTTAGTGTTCAGTACTAGTGATTTACTGATAAGGAAACGAAGACTTAGAGAAGTTGTATAAATTACTAAGGTGCACGTGAATAAATGGCAGAACCAGGATTTAAACCAAAGTCTAAATTCAGAATGTAACCACAAGCCACTAACTTTTCTCCTGTAGAATTCTAAATCTGAAGTTCATAACTTGTAGTGAGCTATGTCCACATACAGATGGTCCCTGAGTTATGATGGTGCAACTTAATTTTTTGACTTTAGAATGGTGCAGAAAAGAAAGGCATTCAGTATAAACTGTACTTCAAATTTTGAATTTTATCCTTTCTCCAAAAGCAATATGTGGTCTGATGGTCTCTAGTGTGTGTGTTAATTGCTCAGTCATGTCTGACTCCTCTGTCCACGGGATTTCCCAGGCAAGAATACTGGAGTGGGGTGCCATTCCCTTCTCCAACGGATCTCTCCCACCCAGGGATCAAGCCTAGGTCTCCTGCATGGCAGGTGGACTCTTTACCATCTGAGCCACCAAGATAGTCTCTAGTGATGCTGGACAATGGAAAGGAGTATCAGCTGTCAGTCTGCCAGTTCATTATGTGGAGAAACAATAAATGCTTTGCTACTATTCTTGACCCAGACAAATTAGAGGAAGATTTATTAATTAGGATGATATTAAGCTAGGAACAATAAATTCTACCTTGACTGTAGGCATGATGATTTTTAAAGGTAATCAGATGCTACTAAAAATATCTGAATATTCATTGGAGGGACTGAAGCTGAAGTTGAAGCTTCAATACTTTGGCCACCTGATGTGAAGAGCCAGCTCATTGAAAAAGACCCTCTGATGTTGGGAAAGATTGAGGGCAGGAGGAGAAGGGGGCAACAGAAGATGAGATGGTTGGATGGCATCACTGACTCAGTAGATATGAGTTTGAGCAAACTCTAGGAGACAGTAAAGGACAAGGAAGCCTGGTGTGCTGCAGTCCTTGGGGTCGCAAAGAGTCAGACATGACTTAGCAACTGAACAACAACAAAAAAAATGTGAGCCAGAAGAATCCTTTTTTCAAGGATAGCTTAGATAGAAATTGTCTTTACTTCTATGTATGTTTGTGTTTTATTTTCCCCACTGGTTATGTTATGTAATATTTTGTTATCATACAAAAATTGATTCAGAGAAAAATGAAATGTTATGTTTCATAACTTCAGTCAGTTCAGTCCCTCAGTCGTATCTGACTATTTGCAACCCCATGGACTGTAGCACCCAGGCTTCCCTGTCCATCTCCAACTCCTGGAGCTTGCTCAAACTCATGTGCATAGAGTCCTCTTCTCCTGCCTTCAATCTTTCCTAGCATCAGAATTTTATCCAATGAGTCAGTTCTTCATATCAGATAGCCAAAGTATTGGAGTTTCAGCTTCAGTTCAGTCCTTCCAATGAATATTTAGGATTGACTTCCTTTGGGATTGACTGGTTTGCTCTCCTTGCAGTCCAAGGGACTCTCAAAGGTCTTCTCTCAATTTCATAATTTAGAAGTCTATAATTTTCAAATTATTTAGTGTTAATATTATTGCCATTATGATCTTGGCACTTTCCATTCAATTTATAAGTAAAGTTGCCAATATCCACTATTGGACATTTTTGACCCAACTTTTTAATTTCAGTCAGTATTATATTAGTTTGTAGGAATCAAAAGATAACTCATAGAAATAATGAAAGGAGGAAGTTTTTCTTTATCTTTTAATTTTTGCTTAGAGAGTTGTTACTCTGTGGTAGAAATAACATACTTTTGAATAAAAATGTATTAACTTAATAAATTCATAAGTTTTTGTTTCAGCTCTTACATTTGCCAAATGATAATAAAACAGCTTCAACTTATCTAGCTGTTGTGAGGATTAGAGATTACATGAGCATAGTTTATTAAGAAAAATATTTTTTAACCTAAATAAGTAATACATGGTTATAATATCATTGTACCAAATTAAAGCAGTTTCCTTGACATTCACCTAGAAAGAAGCATGCAGAAATAAGTTAAAATATGAAGACATATATCAAAGAAAGTGTGGACTTGATCCAGGTGATTTATGAGGAAAAATCAATGCAAGATTATTTTCTTTTGAGTGGGGCAAGATTTGTGAAATTGAGTTCAGAAGAAAAGAAATATTCCACTGGGCTTTAAATCTTCATTTAAAACAATAAATAATATTGAAATGAAATGAAATTAGCTCACAGGAAAATAACCTAAGATGTATTGACAAAACTAAAATATGAGAGGTAGAAATGGAGGTGTTAAGGAAAAGTGGAGGGAAGAACATTAAATAGAGATATTGGCTACTAGATTTTCTGGGGCTTCAGTTAAGGCTAGAAAATCTTCCGTTTATAGTTGGCACCAGCCTATTTACATATTTAACATGGAGAGAACTTCAGAGTTGGGATGTTAATTTTTAATTTTACAAAATAAAAATATCCTTCTCATTTTATTACCCAAAATAGATCATGCTCAGTTAAAATGTAATTCAAACAATACGGAAAAAAATAATATCATGAAGAAAGTAAAATCCACCACCCAGAGATAATATTCAATGTTAAACTTATGTTTAGACATTTCTTTATGCATTTTTATTTATATGAAAAACTATAAATGTATATACTGGTTTTCAAAAATTAAAAGTGGGCTCATATTCTACATGCTGTTTTAAAACATGCCTTGACAATCTGGTGTGGGCATCATTCCATGACACTAAATATTGATTTGCATATTTTTCTGATTTTTTTTGGTAGTTTTCTTTATTTTTTAAGTACACACAAAGAGAAGTACACAACTCATAAGTGTGCAGCTAGAGGAATTTTTTCCAAGTGGACATACTCATATATACATAACCTAGGCTGAGATAGGGAACATTACCAGCAATCTAGAAGCTTCCTTTACGTCTCTTCTTAGTCCTTACCCTCCATTGCCACTATTAAGTTTGTTGTTCCTTTGTCTTCTGGCATCCACCATTCCTGCAGGCTGACTTTTGCTCCTTAGAGAAAGTATCTTTCCCCCACCCGAACCCCAACCCTAGTTGCTTATGAGATGTTCTCAGTTTTCTTTTCAGTAGTTTTACTATTGTGCTCACATGTGTGTGTTTTAACTAGTTGAGGGATATTTTTAGCCATTAGCTCTTCAATTTTGAGGGTAATCTTTAGTCATTGTTTCTTCTTTTGTTTTCTGTCTCATCTCTTCTGGGACTCATTACATATATGTTAGAACATGTTATCTAGATTCTTTTGTTCTCTGTATTTTTTTCCATTCTGTTTTGCTATCTGTTAACATGGATATTTTCTATTTTCGTCCACTTCCTGGTCTTCTTTTCTATGAAGTCTGAAAGTGTTAGTCATTCAGTCATGTCTGACTCTTTCCAACCCAGTGAACTGTAACCTGCTAGGCTCCTCTGTCCATGGAATTCTCCAGGCAAGAATAATGAAGTGGATAACCATTCCCTTCTCCAGAGGAGCTATCAAACCCAGGGACTGAACCCAGGTCCCCTGCATTGTAGGCAGATTCTTTATCATCTGAGCCACCAAGGAAGCCCTAAGTCTAACCTATGCTAAATCTACCTGCTGAGATTCTAATTTCAATTGTTGCATTACTTTAGCTTTAGAATTTCTATCTGGTTATTAAAAATAAAGCTATACATGACAAACCCACAGCAAACATTATCCTCAATGGTGAAAAGTTGAAAGTATTTCTCCTAAAGTCAGGAATAAGACAAGGGTGCCCACTCTCACCACTACTACTCAACATAGTTTTGGAAGTTTTGGCCACAGCAATCAGAGCAGAAAAAGAAATAAAAAGAATCCAGATTGGAAAAGAAGAAGTAAAACTCTCACTGTTTGCAGATGACATGGTCCTCTACACAGAAAACCCTAAAGACCCTACTAGAAAATTACTAGAGCTAATCAATGAATATAGTAAAGTTGCAGGATATAAAATTAACACACAGAAATCCCTTGCATTCCTATACACTAACAATGAGAAAACAGAAAGAGAAATTAAGGAAACAATTATATTCATCTTTGCAACGAAAAGAATGAGATGCTTAGGAATATTTCTACCTAAAGAAAGAAAAGACCTATATATAGAAAACTATAACCACTGGTGAAAGAAATCAAAGAGGACACAAATAGATGGAGATATATACCAAGTTCATGGATTGGAAGAATCAACAAAGTGAAAATGAGTATACTCCCAAAGCAATCTATAGATTCAATGCAATCCCTATCAAGCTACCAACTGTATTTTTCACAGGACTAGAACAAATAATTTCACAATTTGTATGGAAATACAAAAAACCTCAAATAGCCAAAGCAATCTTGAGAAAGAAGAAGGGAACTGGAGGAATCAACCTGCTTGACTTCAGGCTCTGCTACAAAGCCACAGTGATCAAGATATTATGGTACTGTCACAAAGTCAGAAATATAGATCAATGGAACAAAATAGAAAGCCCAGAGATAAATCCACTCACCTATGGACAACTTATCTTTGACAAAGCAGGCAAGAATATACAACAGAGAAAAGACAATCTCTTTAACTAGTGATGCTGGGAAAACTTGGTCAACCACTTGTAAAAGAATGAAACACTTTCTAACACCATACACAAAATTAAACTCAAAATGGATTAATGATCTAAATGTAAGACCAGAAACTATAAAACTCCTAGGGGAAAACATAGGCAAAACACTCTCCGACGCAAATCACAGCAGGAACCTCTATGACCCACCTCCCAGAATATTGGAAATAAAAGCAAAAATAAACAAATGGGACCTAATTAAACTTAAAAGCTTTTGCACAATGAAGGAAACTATAAGCAAGGTGAAAAGACAGCCCTCAGAATGGGAGAAAATAATAGCAAATGAAGCAACTGACAAAGAATTAATCTCAAAAAATATACAAGCAACTCCTGCAGCTCAATTCCAGAAAAATAAATGACCCAATCAAAAAGCAGGCCAAAGAACTAAACAGACATTTCTCCAAAGAAGACATACAGATGGTTAACAAACACATGAAAAGATGCTCAACATCACTCATAATCAGAGAAATGCAAATCAAAACCACAATGAGGTACCATTTCACGCCAGTCAGAATGGCTGCTATCCAAAAGTCTACAAGCAATAAATGCTGGAGAGGGTGTGGAGAAAAGGGAATCCTCCCACGCTGTTGGTGGGAATGCAACTAGTACAGCCAGTATGGAGAACAGTGTGGAGATTCCTTAAAAAACTGGAAATAGAACTGCCATATGACCCAGCAATCCCACTACTGGGAATACACACCAAGGAAACCAGAATTGAAAGAGACAGGTGTACCCCAATGTTCATCACAGCACTGTTTATAATAGCCAGGACATGGAAGCAACCTAGATGTCCATCAGCAGATGAATGGATAAGAAAGCTGTGGTACATATACACAATGGAATATTACTCAGCCATTAAAAAGAATACATTTAAATCAGTTCTAATGAGGTGGATGAAACCGGAGTCCATTATACAGAGTGAAGTAAGCCAGAAAGAAAAACACCAATACAGTATGCTAACACATATATATGGACGTTAGAAAGATGGTAATGATAATCCTATATGTGAGACAGCAAAAGAGACACAGATGTATAGAACAGTCTTTTGGACTCTGGGAGAGGGCAAGGGTGGGATGATTTGGGAGAATGGCATTGAAACATGTATATTATCATATGTGAAACAAATTGCCAGTCCAGGTTTGATGCATGATACAGGGTGCTCAGGGCTGGGGCATTGGAATGACCCAGAGGGATGGGATGGGGAGGGGGGATTCAGGATGGGGAATACATGTACACCTGTGGCAGTTTCATGTCAATGTAAGGCAAATCCACTACAATATTGTAAAGTAATTAGAGTCCAATTAAAATAAATAAATTTATATTAAAAAAAAATATTTTTCTAGTGATATTATTCACCTTTAATCTGTTTATTGAATGTTAATTACATCAGGTAAAAGTCAGTACCAGGTAATTTCAAATAAGTCAACTGTGGTATTGTGTGACTAGTTTCTTGAGGGGTGCGTGTTCTACTTCTTAGACTGCTTTGTGATTTTTTTTCATTTAAATGTGGACAATATTTATAAAAAATTGAAGACTTTGGATGACCTATATATGTAGCATATATGTTATATATATGGCATATATGTACATACACAACATATATATGTATATATATACATACATAACATATATGTGTGTGTATGTACATATATATGTATATGCTTATTTTTAAGAAAAGTTTTACCTATCCTCTATTAGGTAGCTTGAGTGCAAGCACATCACCTTAATGCTGTTGAGAATGAGTCTACCTTGAGGTTGGGTTGCAGTTTTTTAGTAGGCTTCAGTGTACATCTAGCTCATCCTGTTTACTAGGAGTGAAACTCTCCATGGGACATAGCTGAGATCTAGAATTTTTATTAGGGATAGTTTGATGGAACCTAACTTTAATTTTCTTGTCTTCTAAGACCATACCACTCTAAACTCTGTTTTTATATGTAGAAGGCTTTTGTTTATATTTCCAGTTTCTCTTTCTTCTCAGTTTAAGAATTTCACAAATTCCATGCAGCTGAAACATATAGTATTGCACTTCCCTTCCTTGTTTCTCATCTTTCTAGGGTTTGGCTCTTCAAACTGATCAGATAGGCAACCCCAAATATCACATCTGCCTTCTTGATTGCCTTGGGATTTTCAGAAGCTTCTCTTTCTTTTCCACCATATAGTCTTGGCCTTCTGCTATGTTTCTCAGTTTCCTGCCTTACACCAAGGACCTTCAAAATACTGTTGAAAAAAGCAACTTACAGAATGTCACTTCAGCCCTCTGATGTTCTCTTTTTTCATGGATGTTATCTACTTAAGTCTTGGTTGCTTCATCAACTCTCTGATAATTTCAAACAGATAAAACCGGTGGGTTTTACCGGTATTTTCTAATTGTTCTTGGCAAAAGCATCGGTCAGCCACAAACTACTGTAACATGATTGGTCATAAAAGTACAAAACTATTTTTAGTTCCTAAATAATTGCATGAATTATAGTAGGAAAAAATGGTATAAATATTTCCCATTGGTTTGACTTCTAGTCAAATGAAATAACTTTTTTTAATGTGTGGAGACTATTCTTTCTGTATTTTATGTGTTAATATCTTTGACTATTTTTCTATTAGCAATTTCTTTTTATTAATTATAAGAGCTCTTTTTTATAAATTATTTTTAGTGAAAAATATCAATCTTCTAAACTTCATATAAGTTAAAATTATTTTCCTGGTTTATTTTTCAATCCAACTTTGACATTTTTGATGTCTAATCATTTAAAAAATTATGTGACCTTTATTTTTCTTCTTACATATGGTTTTGCTCTCTATGGTTTTTACAAAGGTTACCTCTATCACCAAAGTTATGATATGCACCTGTATTTTATGAGTAATATTGTTTCATGTTTTACATTCAAGTATTGATACCTCTAGAATTATTTCCATGATTTGGTGTAGAAACACATACTTCATTTTTTCTATTTTTTAAATAGAAATGGCTAGCTAGTTATTTCAGAACCACTTTATAAAGTATGTATTCTTTTACATTTGTTTTTGATATCAACATTTTCTTATGTTCACATATATTCATATGTTAAATTCCTGCATAATTTAAATGAATGTAAGACTTTTTATATTATTTTATATTTACGATCTAGTTTTGTATATTTTTAGAATAAACTCAAAGACTGATTTCTGAAAGACTGTGTCTTCCTTCTTGCTCTTTTCTCAGAATATTCCTAGACATATTTACATGCTTATCTTCTCAGATCAGCTTTTTTACTTTTTACATGTAAAAACAATTCTGTAGTAATGTTATTGTGATTGTATTGCATTCGGATATTTAGTCTTACTCTTTGGTAGAAATATTGCTAGAGTGAAAGTATATTAGTCAATTATTTTGCACAATAATTCATTATGGTTTTAAAAAATCCATTTCATGGCCTGTTTTTAGTGTAAGCCCACCGAAAACTATGACTACAAATTTCTGAAACCACGCTGAAACAATCCACTCTCAAGGAACAGCTGAAATAGGTCAATCAAATTTCATTTTTGTCTTAGGAATTTTGGGTCACAGATGAAGAAGCTAAGTAATAATGATACAAACAGTAATGATAATAATGCTCAGCCATATTTGACTCTATGTGATCCCATGGACTGTAGCCCACCAGGCTTCTCTGTCCATGGGATTCTCCAGGCAAGAAAGACTGGAATGGGTTGCCATTTCCCTCTCCAGGGGATCTCCTCCATCCAGGGGTCGAACCCGCATCTCCTCTGTCTCCTGCATTGCAGGCAGATTATTTACCCGCGGAGCCATCTGGGTAGTTTGTAACACAGTGTATGTGGGGTTGGCTTCCCTTGTAGCTCAGTTGGTAAGGACTCTGCCTGCACTGCAGGAGACCTGGATTCCATCTCTGGGTCAGGAAGATCCCCTGGAGAAGGAAATGGCAACCCACTCCAGTATTCTTGCCTGGAGAATCCCATGGACAGAGGAGCATGGCAGGCTACAGTCCATGGAGTCGCAAGAGTTGGATACGACTTAGTGACTAACCCTCCAACCCCCGAATATGTGTGTGTTTTTTTTTTTAATTAGTGCATTAAATAGCAAGGTCTAGCAGTGGACTTTGTGACTAGTTTTGAAGTATTGTAATAAGTATAAAGGACTTGCAAGATTGTTACAAAAATTATTTTATAACAATGCTTGTGATTCTTGTTGGTGACAAAGTCACAGGTGCTACTAATACTTCTGTGGTTTGTTACCCACATTTGAAATTTAAAAAAAAAAAAATGCTAATTTCAGTTAGAGGTTGGTGAAAGTGTAACCCAGCAGGACCCTGTAGGGCTTTTGGGCACTGGAGCCTTTAAATAGTTGCTCATCTATTAGGGAAGAGGCTTTCCTGGTATGATGATATAATAAAAACATAATAATAAAATAAGATTAAGTATATAGTGTGTTAAATGGAGAAGGAAATGGCAACCCACTCCAGTGTTCTTGCCTGGAGAATCCCAGGGACGGGGAGCCTGGTGGGCTGCGGTCTATGGGGTCGCATAGAGTCGGACACAACTGAAGTGACTTAGCAGCAGCAGCAGCAGTGTGTTAAAAGCACAGGGCCTGTAGTAAGACTGCCTGAGTTCAAAATTTATCTCCACTGAACAATCACTAACAGTCTGGCACTGGGAAAAGTACTTACTCTTCTGTGTCTCAGTTAGCTCACCTTAAAGTTATTGTTGAATGGAATGATACAGGTTGGTGCTAGTTATTATTATTAACAACATTATTACTGCTATCAGTTATGAGCATCTATTAGACATGACACTATATGATATGTATCAAATAATTTCACTTTAATCTTCACTTACTTATGTAGATGTCTTTGAAAACAAATTATCAATAGATATCCCACAAACACAACTGTGGTGTTAAGACTTTACCACTCATGTAAATGCTTAGAATTTTCCTAAGAAAAGTAAAATGAAAGCCAATAACTTTTTGGTGAATGTATATAAATTGAGAACTTGGCCATCAGTTTTTCAGTTTCATTAGCCTAATGTCCTTATAATATAAAATCAATTAACATTTGAACATCATCATGAAACTGATGTTTAAAATAGAATGGCAACTGATGAATGTGCAGTGAAATTTCCCTAGTTTTCTCTGTAAAGTCTGGGATAACACATGCTTTATTTGCTGCTTTTTTCTAGTACCTGTCAAGAATTTCTAGGCACATCATGGATACTTAACAGGTAGGCAGTGAATTTTGACTAAGGATGAGAAAAAATTATTATAGGAGCAGTAGTACTCAACACCATAAAAAATTAGAAAGGACAGAAGACAGTCTTTATGAGCAGCTGTTTCCCACTCTGTAGGCAGAATTTCAGGGATGCCAAATTTTAATCATCAAACTGATTGGTGAGGATCCAATCAAAATAAGAGAAGTTGATATAACTTCATGAACTTAGATATAACTTCATGCATTTTTCTCAAAATAGGCACAACATTTCCTCCTAGATATTGGATAGACATTTCCAACTTTTGTCTTTTATGATGTTTTTAGAACACTGTCTCCATTTCTAATTGATACGTTTTTTCTATAGATGATTGTTACAGTCAAATATCTCAACATTTGAGTCATTTGTTGCATTGTTTCTAATTTTTGCTATTACTTGTTGTAATCTCTTTCAAATCTATTTTGAATTTATCTTTCAGGAAACATTCTTATTTCCTTCATATCAAGATTTCACCAGCATCTTGCCCTAGCTGCCTTGTACTGACAAACAGGTGTTCACAGCTCTAATTTACATCTCAGGAAATTGTTTTAGAGTTTAAGTAACTTGCCTGAAGTCACACAGATGCTAAGCACTGGGGAGGAGAACTGAACTCAATCTCACAGTGCTTTTGTTAAAGCAGTACCTATAGCTGTTATTTGCACTAATTCTAGGTAATCAACACTGGAAATATGAAAATTCCCTCTTATTCCCTCCATTTTTTATAAGGGGTATGAGTGGTGTCCCTTCTATTTCTATATGCAGAAAATAGAGGAGTTCTGGTGTGGAAAAGTTAACTAACTTGCCATTGACTTAGAAGTTTCATGAGGTGGTATACCACTTTATTGTCTTTTCTGTAGTCTTAGGTGTTAGGTCTTCTCAGACTAACAGCTTCAAGAAGTAAATCAATTATTCTATGCAACTTAAATGTTTAATGTATATTGATTTTGAAGAAGTAGCTTGAAGCCACATAGGCAAGTATACATTTCCAAATAAACATATAAGGTTCAAGAGTTTTGTTAACCTATAAACATTTTAGAAGATAATACATATAATAGATAAGGCAAGATGTCCTTTAGCTTCAAAGAAATGCACTCAAATGGCTTTCTGTATCCTCAGACCATAGTTGGTTGAATCTGAGGACGAGGAACTCTGACATATGGAAGCTGCACTGTATTCATTGTACTGAGACATTTTACATCATGGTCTTGAGCCTCTGCGAATTTTGTTATCCATCAGGACTCCTGGAACCAATCCCCCATAGATATCAAGGGGAAACTATTTCAAATGTAACTGGAGCTTAAGGAAAAAACAGGATGAGATGGTTGGCTAGCATCGTCGACTCAGTGGACCTGAATTTGAGCAAACTCTAGGAGACGGTGAAGCACAGGGAAGACTGCTGTACTGTCCATTCGGTTGCAAAGAGTTGAATATAATTTAGTGAATGAACAACAACAAAGGGCAAAACACTAGAGAATGAGTTTGGGACAAATAGGTTGATTTTGTGGTCCTGTCTCTATCCTCTATTCCTTGTTCATAGATGGCATTTTACATGTGAGGGTTACACCATCTGCAAATAAAGAAATTTAGAAAGCAGTATAATAGAAATGTTTCTGGCCCATAGAAACATTTTCTCTCCAAGTTATTTTGGGTACAAATCTGATTCGACCAATTGGGGTCAATTATAAAACTTAACATTAAGAATTTTAGAGTTGTGGGACCTCTTACAATGGACTAGCCTGATTCTGAGGTATGTTTCTTTCTTTAATGATATCTCTGACTAAATGGCTTATATTATTAAGTACACAACGAATATACTGAATAGTTTAAATACATAATGGCACAATCATCACACTAAACCTGTGTGCTAGACCTCATTATTATATAGATTTTACAGAAGAGGAAGCATTCTGAGAGCTAACTGGCCAGAAATCACACAATGGAAAATGGCAGGTCTAGGATTCAAATTCATGTGTCTTATTATAAGGTCCTGAGCTTTTCACTATCATGGGAGACTGTCACTCACTAGTACGGGCAGGGTGGTATAGTGGAAAGAGCATGAACCACAATATTAGACAGTTAGGTCTCATTCCCAATCCTACTAGTTAGTTAGTTCATGTAATCTTGGCCATTTGACTTGGTATCCATAAGGCTCATTTCCCTCATTGTAAATTTGAGAATGCTTGTGGGAAAGATTGAGTGTGCTTGTGTGTGCTAAGTTGCTTCAGTCATTTCTGATTCTTTGAGACCCTATGGACTGTAGACCACCAGGCTCTTCTGTCCATGGTAATCTCCAGGAAAAAATCCTGGGGTGTGCTGCCATGCCCTCTTCCATGATATCTTCCCAACCCATTGATTGAACCCACATCTCTTACATCTACCTGCATTGGCAGGAGGGTTCTTTACCAATAGCACCACCTGGGAAGCCCTCCTAAAGTGTAATTATGTGTATATAATTCCTGACACAGTGGCTACTTGATATACACTAGGACTCTTTCCTTTTATATATCATACTCAATATATGTAGATTTCTATACATAGGAGAGAAACACTGTACAAAGGAACAAATTCATCTGGAAGCAAATATATGCAAATGAAACTGGAATAATTATGAAACTCCCATTATATTGTCTAGATTTTCTTCACCTCTCTCTCTACATATATTTCTTACTAGACATATTTTGATGAAAACTCAATTGCCATTTCTTAGTTCATCATCCTTCTTCTACCATCTCTTTTGCCATCATCACAGTTGGATACTGAGGATAATTGGGAAGCAAAAGGATTTAGTCTTCGAGTGGGGGAATAAGAGGCAGGAACAGATGGAACATTTTACAAACAGAGATTGTGATTTTACGCACCTCTCCAAAGCCACATAAACTAGAGGAGGTTAAGAAGAAAGGAAAATTATTTCCCAATGACTTGTTTTCCTGAGTTTGTTGTAATGGCATAAGGGCATAGCTATTCCACATCTTCTTCCTTTCAAATATGTACATTATGTCAGTGATTTAACTTTATTTGCAATTTCACTACTCAGAGAAGTGTTAGTCTTTTATAAGTTTTTAGGTAAAACTTTGGGCAAACTTCAAGGAAAGAAGCATGGAATTTAGGCCCTGCAAATATAATGGGATGGTCTGCTATGTCCTTAGAAAGGACACTTGGTCATCACAGAGCACTGCAGAGATGGTGGTATATCATTGTGATTATCATGATCATGGGACAAGTCTGCATCCTTTTTGTTTTAGAAACTTGATTTTTTTCAGGTATGAAGAGTAATTTAGGTTCCCTAAATCAATGTTATAGGGCTTCTCAGATGATTCAGCAGGTAAATAATCTGCCTGCAATGCAGGAGACACAGGAGACCTGGGTTTAATCCCTGGGTGGGGAAGATGACCTGGAGGAGGAAAATGCAACCCTCTCCAGTATTCTTGCCTGAAAAACCCCATGGACATAGGAGCCTGGCAGGCTACAGTACAAAGGGTTGCATGACTAACTAAACACACAATCAATGTTATAATAGATTGATATAGAAATCACAAAGCCAATTTAGTAATTTGTACTGAGGAAGTGCCACAAGGACCACACACTATAGTCTACCAGTCAATGTAATCTCTCCTTGGAGATTAGCTTGTGTGAGATGTTATTTGGCATTTAGACGCTGTTTGTGAATACAAAGCATTAACAATTGTACCATCCAGCTGTCATATCTTAACATCATGTTCACCAAGGTAACATGTCCACCCTGAAGACATGGTATTGGGGTCATCTTGCAGATTATCCTGTGTCTTGGTATAGGTTGGAAGCAAAAGCATTTCAGAGCTCCTTCTTTGAAGCCTCCAAGAGGATAATTCTCCTTTTTCTAGTACCATCTTTCTTAATAAAGAGTAAAATGAAAGGGATAAGATTTCATTGTTGCCATTTGTCCTCCAGTCTTTGTTCTACATTAATGCAATTAGAATAAATACATTCATCTAGCTTTGGGGGCACTTCCTTACTGATTATTACTAAAGTGTGAGTTACTTCTATGTTTAGCTGACCTGATTCCTTATATTTAATTTGTTTCCCTACTGTTTTGTCATAGACAATTACCTAATTCCAGTCTGGGATATATCTTGTTTTTATTCTATAGTGTTGCACATGTAAAGAAAATTCCAGTGGAATCCAGGTGCATTTTAGGAAACAGATTTAATGAAGACCCTGCACAACTCTTGAAGACAATTATGGAATCTTCCTACACTTGCTCACTTCTGACATTTCTTTCTCTTAATTCTTACCCTCTCATTTTCTTTCTCACTCATTTCTTTCTCCTTTGACACACTTATTTTATCCCTCTTTTTTCCTCCCTTTCTTTCCCTTTCCTTTTCTTGTCCTTCTCCTACCCCATGCCTGCAAGTGGTATTCATAAAATAGGTCTCGAGAGAGAAAATAGTTCTATTGATAATTAACCACAAATGATAAACTAGTTTTTTTCTCCACTATCTGCTAGAATGGAAACATAAGAATCTTTATCAACATTTTGTTCAAAAGTAGAAAATAATTATAATTTTTAACCATCAGGAACTGGATAAAATCGTAGGTTTATAGTTACAGCCATTTTAAGACCCTTGTCTTAATTAATATAATTTTAGTTTCACTCAGTCACCCAGAGTGTTTGATAAATATTATCTAGGTCTTATAAAGGATTACTGGTTTCAGAGGAAATACGCTTCTACAGCTGTTTCTTAGTTGTTCCTAACTGAAATTCTCCCAAAGATATTTTTAAGTTATATTTTTAATATATGACTTGGAAAAGGGCTGAATAGCCATTTATTCAATTTTGATGTTTAGTCAATTTGTGATGGAATGAAAGTTTCTAGGAATGAGTAATTGTGAGACAGTTTTCCTTCTGAGATACATATTTCTGTGGATGAAATTTGGATTTAATTAACTAGGTCTCTACTGTAGTTTGACCCTTTGTTGCTGCATATACTTTCTGCCTTTTCCAGTATGGCTTTTCAAATACAAATAATTTGATCTTGAACTTTCATGCAAACATGCCCATAAAAATGCTACCATTCATTTCCTTAAATATATTGAGATTTCTAAAATTAATGGTAGTTTTGCTTGGTCTTTCTTTACTCAGTGCTACTAACATTATGACAAAACGTGCACCACTTGGATGAAACGATAATGATGCTCCACATAGCAGGCTGCACTCAGAGCTCCTGCAAACACATGCTAGACACCAGCTCAGATCCAACATGGAATTTGATCAGGGAGGGACTGAAAGTAAGAAAAATTAAATGGTGAGTTTAAAATAACACAGTTAGTGATCAGATCAGTGTGGAAAATGTAGTTTTAAATGAACGTATCACTGAAAGTTGTTGAAGTGTAACATTATAGAGGGACTGATACTTTTTACTTTCCATGGTATTGAAGTCATACCCCATAATGTGTTATTTCAGATAACACACATGGTGGCAAGTGGGATGCTCTATGATGGCACATTCATAGGGGGACTCTTATCTGCTCGAAAGAGGTCTCCAAGACAACCTGGAGTGCATACCATGTCGCTCTCACGTTATACCCAGGTCACATGCAATTTGAATGATTCCTTTGCATACGCCCAACTTAGGTACCTAGGTACAACTACAAATTGGGCAGAATGGACACTGAGACAGTCATCTCTGTCATATTTTTGGTCAGTACGCCCTTTCCACTTAAGTTCTTCTCAACACAAGCACATTGGATAGTGGAACAAAATCATACATTTCTTTTCTTTCATTTTTAAAATGTTTAAGTTTATTTTTATTAATTTTTAATTTTTTAAACTTTTTATTTTGTTTTGGAGTATAGCCAGCTGACAATGTTGTGGTAACTTCAGGTGGACAGGAAATATATCCATTCTCCCCCAAATTCCCACCCCATACAGGCTGCCACATAACGTGAAGCAGAATTCCCTGTGCTATATAGTAGATCCTTGTGGGTTATCCATTTTAAATATAGCAGTGTGTACATGTCAGTCCCAAATCCCCTAACTATCCCTCCCCTCCTTTAATTGGAGTATAATTGCTATACAATGTTGTGTTAATCTCTACTGTATAACAACTTGAATCAGCTATGCATGTGTGCTCAATTGATCAGTCCTGTCTGACTCTGTGACCCCATGGACTGTAGCCTGCCAGGCTCCTCTTCCTGGGATTCCCCAGGGCAGAATACTGGAGGGGGTTGTCATTTCCTTCTCTATGGATCTTCCTGACCCAGGGATTGAACACAAATCTCCTGCATTGGCAGGAGGATTCTTTACCACTGAGCCACCTGGGAAGCCCTGAATCAGCTCTAAGTATACACACATCCTCTCCCTCTTATGCCTGCCTTCTACTCCCCCACTTTTATTTTCTATCCTAAAAAATGCTTCAGTCCTGTATTTTGAAAGTGAAGTGAAAGTTGCCCAGTCATGTCCAACTGTTTGTCATTCCATGTACTATACAGTCCATGGAATTCTCTAGGCCAGAATACTGGAATGGGTAGCCTTTCCCTTCTCCAGTGGATCTTCCCAACCCAGGGATCGAACTCAGGTCTCCCGCATTGCAGGCGGATTCTTTACCAGCTGAGCCACAAGGGAAGCCCATATTTAGAAACAAAGGGGGGAAAATAATACCTGAAAAAGTAAAAAAAATTAAGTCTTATGAAACTGTTCTGGAATTAGAGAGTGGGGATCAGTGCATGCTTTGTAATGTACTGAAAGCCACTGACTTGTACGCTTTAGAAGAATTAGCTTTATCGTACGTATATAATATCTTAATAAATCTGTTATCTAAAAAACAGTAAAGGAATCCTGTTGGCCCGCCTTCAGCACAATTTAGAGTCAGACAGCTTCTCAGCACCTTCACGGTACTTACCCCGCCTGAAGCCTCTCACCTGCTGGGTCTTTGACTTTCACTCACGCCCTTTGCTGCTTCTGACAGTCATTATTTAACATAACTATCTCTTTAACTCTGTTGAGTAAAATAATTCCAGTGTTCCAAACACTTTAATGGATCCCTGTCTCATTCAGAGTAAAAACAAGTACCATTTTAAAGCCCTCTCATGAAGCCTCACTTTTCCAATCTCCTTATCCTCTCCTGCTCAATAACTCTGCTCCGGCCACACTGACCTTAGTGTTCCTTGCTCTCATCAGCCACGCTCCACCTCTAGTACATTGTCACAGGCTGTCTCTCTGCTTGAGGCATCATTTTCCTCAGCCTCTTCTTGACCAACTCCTTTACCTCTAAGTGTTTGCTCACAAGTCACTCTCTCAGAGATACCTGACCTGAGCCCCTTACTTAAAATCGCCCCAGTTCCACAAAGCCCTTGGACCTCAGGTGTAAGATCACACTTTTCCTGCTGGCCCCCTTTTCCCTTCTGGCACTGAGCATTTTATGTAACAGTAACACCGGCTTATGCAATTTCCTTGGGGTTTCCCTGGTGGCTAAGTGGTAAAGAATCCATCTACAATGCCGGAGCCGAGGGAGACATGGGTTTGATCGCTGGGTTGGGAACATCCCCTGGAGGAGGGAACGGCATCCCACTCCAGTATTCCTGCCCGGAGAATCCCATGGACAGAGGAGTCTGGTGAGCTACAGTCCACAGGGTCGAAAAAAGTTGGACAGGACTGAAACGACCTAGCACAGCATGGCATGTAATTTACTTAATCACACTGTTTATCCTGGTATGTTTATTTGTCACGTTTACCTTCATCCACAAGAATATAAATCCCTTTAAGACTGAGTTACTTATTTGTTCACAGGTAACCCCCTCCTGACCCTAAAACAGCACTCTTGGTATATCTTAGGAGCTCTATCAATGTTTATTCTGTGAAATAAAAGCCTAACGTCTTGTTATCCAGGAGTTCTTAATCTGGAGGTATCATAGTCATTGGGTGATTCATGGATCCCTGATTTTATGCAAAACTTTATGTGTAATATTTGTTTGTGCATATTTTTTCCTGAAAAAAGTGTCCATGGTCTTAATCACATTCTCAGAAGAAAAAAACAAAACAAAACCACAATCCACAGATGTTAAGTATTATTAATGTAACCACTACCCACGGTCTTAATTAGATTTTTTGGTAGACCTATTTTTTAAAAGCAATTTTAGATTTGCAGAAAAGCAGAGCAGAAGGTACAGAGATTTCCCTTAACCCAGCCTGCACATATGTACAGCTTCCCCAACTATTAGATTTTTTTAAAATCTCAATGAGGTTTAAGTTCTATGGCTTAATTAAATTGTATTACTATGTTAACAGTCAATCCACTTAATCATTTCTTCTTTATTTCTGAGGTAGTTGATTTAGAACAAAGTTTCTCAAACATTAATGTGCATTAAAGTCACCATGTGAAGAGTCTTCTCTTGTGTTATTGGAAGATGGTGTTTGCTATGACCAGTGTGTTCTCTTGGCAAAACTCTATTAGCCTTCGCCCTGCTTCATTCTATACTCCATGGCCAAATTTACCAGGTGTTTCTTGACTTCCTACTTTTGCATTCCAGTCTCCTATAATGGAAAGGATATCTTTTTTTGGTGTTAGTTATAAAAGGTCTTGTAGGTCTTCATAGAACCATTCAACTTCAGCTTCTTCAGCATTACTGGTCAGGGCATAGACTTGGATTACTATGATATTGAATGGCTTGCCTTGGAAATGAACAGAGATCATTCTGTCATTTTTGAGATTGCATCCAAGTACTGCATTTCGGACTGTCTTGTTGACTATGATGTCTACTCCATTTCTTCTAGGGGATTCTTGCCCACAGTAGTAGATACAATGATCAACTGAATTAAATTCACCCATTCCAGTCCATCTTAGTTCACTGACTCCTAAAACGTTGATGTTCACTCTTGCCATCTCCTGTATGACCACTTCCAATTTGCCTTGATTCATGGACCTAACAATCCAGGTTCCTATGCAATATTGCTCTTTACAGCATCGGACCTTGCTTCCATCACAAGTCACATCCACAACCAGGTGTTGTGTTTGCTTTGGCTCCGTCTCTTCATTCTTTCTGGAGTTATTTCTCCACTGATCTCCAGTAGCATATTGGGCACCTACTGACCTGGAGAGGTCATCTTTCAGTGTCCTATCATTTTCCCTTTTCATACTGTTCATGGGGTTCTCAAGGCAAAAGTACTGATGTGGTTTGCCATTCCCTTCTCTAGTGGACCACGTTTTGTCAATTGTCCTACTGGGTGCGGCAAAGAACAAAAACAAAACTCTACAGAGCTACTTTCTGAAGTTCTCCAAATTCAGCAGGCAACACTCAGATCTGAAAGAAACTCTGCCAGCAACCTGGACACATGGTTAGCTGAGTAAACATTTGATTAGCAGGCATTGAAACTGTCGAATTTCCTTTTAACATATACAGGAGAGAAAATTCTCTTCCTTTGAAACCTCTTCTACATTGTATTTCTGAATCCTTTCCTCTTATTCAGTCTCACTCTGAAAAAAAATGAAAAAAAATGAAACTGTTTTTCCCAGGAGAGTCACTTTGGGTACAAGAACCTTTATTTGTTCCAATTACTACTCATTATAAATTTAGAATGTGGTTGGGTCTACAATACCCATTTCCAACTTCCACAGGCAGATGATGACCAGACAGCTGTCAAGAGCACCAGCAGAAGGGAACACACAGTCAAAACATGAGTGAGAGGACCCAGGAGACACAGCCGCCAGCAGGGTCTTCTTCCCAAGTCTAACAGTCCGCTGAGTGGCTATCCAACGGGGAGGCCATCTCTTGGAAGGTGATGATTAAATGTGCAACCTAAGCACAATACACACACATGTACACACATCAAAATTTAAAAAAAAGAAAAAAACAAACCAACCACCAACAACCCAAAACCTCAAAACAAAAACCCCCATGAGCACCCTCAAAGTTAAAGCTCTTAGTCCAGGGCAGCGATATCACAGTGGCTAACAGCACGATGAGGGCGGACTCTGTCAGATGAGAGGAAACTTCTTCCCAGTCACTTTTCTCCTCCTGTACTGTCCTCTCAAGAAAAAAGTCTGGAATACAAGTTCTACCCCCAAGAAAAAAGAATCAGATTTAGCAAACCATTTTCAAAAGGTTCTCCAAAGCAAAAAGAGCCACTTGTGACTTCAGGGCTTGAATCAGATTGATTATATTCTTTGCAGCCAAAGATGAACAAGCTCCATACAGTCAGCAAAAACAAGACCAGGAGCTGACTGTGGCTCAGATCATGACTCCTTATTGCCAAATTCAGACTTAAATTGAAGAAAGTAGGGAAAACCACTAGACCATTCAGGTATGACCTAAAGCAAATCCCTAACAATTATACAGTGGAAGTGAGAAATAGATTTAAGGGACTATATCTGATAGACAGAGTGCCTGATGGAACTATGGACAGAGGTTCGTGACACTGTACAGGAGATAGGGAGCAAGACCATTCCCAAGAAAAGAAATGCAAAAAAGCAAAATGGCTGTCTGAGGAGGCCTTACAAATAGCTATGAAAAGAAGAGAAGCGAAAGGCAAAGGAGAAAAGGAAAGATATACCCATTTGAAGGCAGAGTTTCAAAGAATAGCAAGGAGAGATAAGAAAGCCTTCCTCAGTGATCAGTGCAAAGAAACAGAGGAAAACAATAGAATAGGAAAGACTAGAGATCTCTTCAAGAAAATTAGAGATAAGATGGACTCAAAAAGGACAGAAATGGTATGGACCTAACAGAAGCAGAAGATATTAAGAAGAGGTGGCAAGAATACACAGAAGGACTGTACAAAAAAGATCTTCATGACCCAGATAATCACGATGGTGTGATCACTCACCTAAAACCAAAAATCCTGGAATGCAAAGTCAAGTGGGTCTTAGGAAGCATCACCACAAGCAAAGCTAGTGGAGGTGATGGAATTCCATTTGAGATATTTCAAATCCTGAAAGATGATGCTGTGAAAATGCTGCACTCAATATGCTAGCAAATTTGGAAAATTCAGCCGTGGCCACAGGACAGGAAAAGGCCGGTTTTCATTCCAGTCCCAAAGACCAGCAATGCCAAAGAATGTTCAAACTACTGCACAATTGCACTCATCTCACATGCTAGCAAATTAATGCTCAAAGTTCTCCAAGCCAGGCATCAAAAATACGTAAACCATGAACTTCCAGATGTTCAACTTCCAGGTTTTAGAAAAGGCAGAGGAACCAGAGATCAGATTGCCAATAACCATTAGATCATCGAAAAAGCCAGAAAGTTCCAGAAAAACATCTATCTCTGCTTTATTGACTATGCCAAAGCCTTTGACTATGTGGATCACAATAAACTGTGGAAAATTCTGAAAGAGATGGGAATACCAGACCACCTGACCTGCCTCCTGGGAAATCTATATGCAGGTCAGGAAGCAACAGCTAGAACTGGACATGGAACAGCAGACTGGTTCCAAATAGGAAAAGGAGTACATTAAGGCTGTATATTGTCTTCCTGCTTATTTAACTTATATACAGAGTACATCGTGAGAAAGGCTGGGCTGGAAGAAGCACAAGCTGGAATCAAGATTGCTGGGAGAAATATCAATAACCTCAGATATGCAGATGACACCACCCTTATGGCAGAAAGTGAAGAGGAACTAAAGAGTCTCTTAATGAAAGTGAAAGAGGAGAGTGAAAAAGTTGGCTTAAAGCTTAACATTCAGAAAACTAAGATCATGGCATCTGGTCCCATCACTTCATGGCAAATAGATGGAGAAACAGTGGAAACAGTGGCAGACTTTATTTTTCTGGGCTCCAAAATCACTGAAGATGGTTACTGCAGCCATGAAATTAAAAGATGCTTACTCCTTGGAAGGAAAGTTATGACCAACCTAGACAGCATATTAAAAAGCAGAGACAATATTTTGCCAACAAAAGTCTGTCTAGCCAAGGTTGTGGTTTTCCCAGTAGTCATGTATGGATGTGAGAGTTGGACTATAAAGAATGCTGAGCACTGAAGAATTGATGCTTTTGAACTGTTGTGTTTGAGAAAACTCTTGACATTCCCTTGCACTGCAAGGAGATCCAACCAGTCCATCCTAAAAGAGACCAGCCCTGAATGTTCATTAGAAGGACTGATGTTGAAGCTAAAACTCCAATACTTTGGTCACCTGATGTGAAGAGCTGAGTCATTTGAAAAGATCCTGATGCTGGGAAAGATTGAAGGTGGGAGGAGGAGGGGACGACAGAGGATGAGATGGTTGGATGGCATCACCAACCCAATGAACATGAGTTTGAGTAAACTCCTGGAGTTGGTGATGGACAGGGAGTCTGACGTGCTGCAGTCCATGGGGTCACAAAAATTCAGACACGACTGAGTGACTGAACTGAACTGAAAGTCGCCAAGAGATCAGAATGAGGAACAGATACTGATCCGTGCAGTCTGCAGTTCAGGTTACTTCTTTCCTAACAAGGTCTCACAGAACAAGTCTTCAGTCCTAGTGTGTTCAGAGTCAACGTGCCTCCATCATCAGCAGGGGTACCACCTGGACTCCTGTTAGAAATGCCAATTCTTAGTCCTTTCTCTGATGTTCTGAGTCAAACCGGCATTGTAATAAGATCCTTACAATTTGCATGCACATTTAAGTTTGAAAAACATTGATCAAGAGCAGTGCTTCTCAACTTTGGCTGCACCGTGGAAATTAGTCTGGGAACTTTTAAAAAATAGTGCGCAGACCTCACTTAAACAATGAAATTTGAATTTAGGGGAGAGATGTGGAGGGATCTGAACATTAGTGGCTCTGTGTAAGCACCTCAAAAGATTCATTTTCTAGTTACTTCTCAGTAAAATAAATAATCAATGACATCTGATACAAAAAGTTTCAAATTTCAGAGAAAGTATTGGTAACTTTCATAAGATTGGGCATCTGATTACATCAGACTTCTATATAACAACAGGTGAACAAATGATGAAGAAACAATGCTTTCAAAATGGAAGAAATTATTTCTAACTTAGACTTATATCCCAAGCTAAGTGTTAGTAGCTCAGTCATGTCCAACTCTTTGTGACCCCCATGGACTGTAGCCTGCCAGGCTCCTCTGTCCATGGAATTCTCCAGGCAAGAATATTGGAGTGGTTTGCCATTTCCTCCTCCAGGGAATCTTCCCAACCCAGGGATCAAACCCAGGTCTCCTGCATTGAAGGTGGAAATTTTTTTTTTTTTTTAACCATTTGAGTCGCCGGAGAATTCCCATCCCAATGTAAATGGGATCCATCAAATACGAAAGTAGACTAAAAAATATTCAGATGTAACCGCCCTTCTCAGAAGCTATAGAATGTTCACTGAAGGAGTAGTTCACTGAAGACAGAGAAAGACAGGAAGGTAACACAGACAGGATCACGTGTACATGCAGACGTGTGGCAGTCATGAGAACAAACAGGCTGTCATGAAGGAGAAGGACCACAGGGCCCAGGAGAGTTGTCTCCAAAAAGGGAATGGATGCATAGCTAACCTGATGTGTTTGGTTATAAGACTTGATTTGAGTTGTTAAATTTGTAACTGAATTAAGAGTTAATATACGCATGTATCTATTCACACATACAAATATATAGTGAAAGAAACATATTTATATGTGTACAAAATATATATGCATATATAAAGCTAAATAATCAAAAAAGGCACCTGTTAACATCAAAAAGCAATCTAAAAATACACATTAATATAGAATTAGTAGCTTGTCTTTTGGGAAGATCCCCTGGAGGAGGGCATGGCAACCCACTCCAGTATTCTTGCCTGGAGAATCCCCTTGGGAAGAGGAGCCAGGCAGGCTACAGTCCATGGGGGTCTCAAAGAGTCAGATACGACTGAAATGACTTAGCACACAGCAGCACAACTTATCTTTTAATAATGTCTGTTGTTTAGTCACTAAATTGTGTCTGACTCTTTTGTGTCCCCATGGACTGTGGCCTGACAGGGTCTTCTGTCCATGAGATTTCTCAGACAAGTATACTGGAGTGGATTGCCATTTCCTGCTCCAAGGGGTTTTCCCCACCCAAGGATTGAACCTGTGTCTCCCGCATTAGCTGGTGGATTCTTTAACATGGAGCCAGCTGGGAACCTGTATTATCATACCACATAATAATGTCTCAGTTAAGTTCAGTTCAGTCAGTCAGTCATGTCTGACTCTTTGCGATCCCATGGACTGTGGCATGCCAGGCTTCCCTGTCCATCACCACCAACTCTTGGAGCTTACTCAAACTCATGTCCATTGAGTCGGTGATACCAGCCAACCATCTCGTCATCTGTCGTCCCCTTCTCCTCCTGCCCTCAATCTTTCCCAGCATCAGGGTCTTTTCAGACGAATCAGTTCTTCACATCAGGTGGCCAAAGTACTGGAGTTTCAGCTTCAACATCAGTCCTTCCAATGAATATTCAGGACTGATCTCCTTTAGGATGGACTGGTTGGATCTCTTTGCAGTCCAAGGGACTCTCAAGAGTCTTTTCCAACACCACAGCTCAAAAGCACCAATTCTTCAGCGTTCAGCTTTCTTTATAGTCCAACTCTCACATCCATACATGACTACTGGAAAAACCATAGCTAATGCCTACATGGTATAATTATACAAACACTGAATATTGATTTATTCACTGAAATAACGTGCGTTATTATACTGAAGATAATAGGGGAATATGGAGGTGATTCAAGAAGAGAATAGTATCCACAAACCAAAAGATAGGGCTCAATCCTAAATTCAATAGATACAGTGCATGTGTGTGTGTGTGCATGCTCACTCCTGTCTGACTCTTTTCCAGCCCATGGACTGTAACCCACAATGCTCCTCTGTTCATGGGATTTTTCCAGGAAAAAAATACTGGAGTGTGTTTCCATTTCCTCCTCCAGGGGATTTTGCTGACTGGGATTGAATCCATGTCTCCCACATTGCAGGAAGCTTCTTAACCACAGCGCCACAGGGAAAGTCCCAACATATACAGCACTGTGCTGTGCTCAGTTGCTCAGTAGGGTCTGACTCTTTGTGATCCCATGGACTGTAGCCTGCCAGGCTCCTCTGTCCGTGGGGATTCTCTAGGCAGGAGTACTGGAGTGGGTTGCCATACACTCCTCCAGGGAATCTTCCCAACCTTGGGATCAAACCCAGATCTCCCACACTGTGGGTGGATTCTTTACCATCTGAGCCAGCAGGGAAGCCCACAGATACAGTAGTAGCAGGTTATATGGTAATCTGCAGGTAAAGAACAGATAGGCTTGTAAAGGAGTGAAGAGTTTGCCTCTTGGAACAGGAATCAGGAAAATGGATTTAGGTGATATACTGTGGATACCAGGCTTATGTATAGTTTCAAAAGTTCAGCACACAATTCAGAGGTGCGGCCAGTGACAAGCCAGTGAGGTGGAGCGAATGCCTGCCCCAGGAGGAAGGCTGTGTGTTGTGGATTCTGAGAAGAGCAAGAGTCATTTTGGATGGGGGCATTTGGAGGAGCCAGTGTTGAGAGCAGAGGCCCCATACTGTGCCCCTGTGAAATGCATCTTTGTGTTGGTGGCTCTGGCCATGGCTTTTAGCCCCTGCTGCTACTTAAAGTGTGGTTTCTTAGACTTAGGGTTAACCCTGAGGCTTTACTCAAAATATCCCAACTTCATTTTTTTAAGGGTTGCATAACAGGACATTTTTTTCCATCATGCTTCTTACTCAGATGGATTGTAGCTAGTTTCTCCATAGCCTTGAATTATTTCTATGCTTTTCTTTATAGCTTGAGAATTATTTTCCCCTGAAAATACCAGAGAGAATGTGGGTTGGTGTTCAAAAATTAATGAGCACTGGTCCTGGCTCTATCTTTTGCTAATATTATGACCTCAGGCACAAGCCATTAACCATTCTGAGCCTGTGTTTTCATGTGTTAAATGAAACAATAATGACCAATTGTTTGTTTTATAGGGTTATTATAAGTATCTAATGAAGTGTGGATAGAAAAGCCTGGACTAACTATAAATTTTTATAGATCTCAGGAAATTTTGTTGTTAGTTATTGTTTAAGTGTTGTTCATCTATTTTATCATCATGCTATCATTTCATCTTTAAATTTGGTTGCCCAGATTAGTCTGCTGGGAAGAGAGCTGCTAGGTGATTCATATGGAAATAGGAAGCTAGAACTATAAGTCCATATTAATTTCACACGGATATACTTGATATGAATAAACAGAAATGTCGATGATCAAGGTCAAAGTTGAGAAAGGAGATGGACCATTTATCCCAGTAAATTTAAATATCTTAAAATTTAGATGGACTCCATTTTGTTTAAAAAATAAAAGGAAGAGGATGTACATGTGGTTCCTGGTAAGAAATATAACTTTACATTTGGATACATTTTAACAAAGTTCTAAGAAATAATTTTTGGAATAATGATACAGAAGACTCATATGCCTAGACATAATGTTCCAGAATATGAAAAGATGTAATCTGGTGGGTACAGTGAAGATTGTTTAGGGAGGTAATTTTATATTTTGGTTTTCCTAATCTTTGTGTGCATTTCAAATGAAATGGAAAAATCTTGTTTATTGTCATGAATAGATATAAAGCTTTTTAAATATATAACAGAGAAGAGTTCAGTTATCTATGACCTAATAGAAAAATATCAGGGAAAATAAAGTCAAATTGCAGCATTTGTTTAAATTTTCAATTTAAAAATATGTCACTTACAAATTACTAATTTCTGACTCCCATCAGAAAGAAAAAAAAAATAACAGAAAAATCATACTGTGAAGCTTTGAAGTCAAAAGAAGCAAACAGTAACTTGCAGCAGCCAAAGATAGTGACCTATTTTTCAATGGTAATTTTTTTATAACAATCATAAAAATGGCATTTCTATCACAGCAAACCTTAGACAAACTATTTTTAAGAAATAATTTAGCTCTGAGATGCAAGAGAAACAGTTCTCCATGGCATATGTATTTCACCCAGAAGGGTTTGTGGATAGTATCACCCTATTTTTAAACTGAAAGCTGAATTGTGCTATTTTGATATCACCTCACCTGATGCAAAAAGCCGACTCATTGGTAAAGACCCTGATGCTGGGAAAGATTGAAGTCAGGAGGAGAAGCGGGTGACAGAGGATGAGATGGTTGGATGACATCACTGACTCAATGGACATGAGTTTGAGCAAACTCCAGGAGATAGTGAAGGACAGAGAAGCCTGGTATGCTGCAGTCCATGGAGTTGCAGAGTCAAACTTGACTTAACCACTGAACACAGAGGAATAGAGAAGTCATTGAGCCAGCCTCCACCAGCAGGTGATGGAGGGCAGCTCAGCATACTCTGTACTCCTGGGACAGAATCTGTAGGAGGAAAATTCTGAAGGATCTTCTGAATTTCTGTCTTCATGAAGCTTTTCAGGAAAAAAGAACATAGCGCGCTGTGTTCTGGTGCACTCACTCCAGAAGACCAAACAGAGCCATGCTTTGTGGACCTTAAATAACAATGAAACTTTATATATTTGTTTCCTAATTATTAAATATTTAGTGACTTGATACGAACTTATTATCTCATCACTCTGGAGGTCAGAAATCTTAAATAGGTCTTTCTAGACTAAAATCCAGGTGTCAAAAAGAGCTGAGTTGCTTCTGGAGGCTGTAGAATGGAATCTATTTCCTTGCCTTTCCCATCCTTTGAAGGCCACTTGCATCTTTGGTCCATGGCCCCTTTCTCTTTTCACTTAAACTTTTGCTTCCATCATTACATTTTCTTCTCTGACCCTGATTCTTCTTCTTCTTCCCTTCACTTATGAGGATCCTTGTATTTACATCAGGTTTGCCAGGGTAATCCAGAATGATCTTCCTATCACAAGGGCATGTGTGTGTGCTAAGTCACTTCAGTTGTGTCTGACTCTTTGTGACCCCATGAACTGGGGCCAGCAGGCTCCTCTGTCCATGGGATTCTCCAGACAAGAATACTGGAGTGGGCTGCCACGCCCTCCTCCAGAGGATCTTCCCTCCTGTCTCAAGACCCTCAACTTAATTACAGCTGGAAATTCCCTTTCGCCATGTAAAGTAACACAAGCACATATTTCAGGGAATAACACATGGACATCTTTGGGGGGGCATTGTTTTTTTGACCACATTTAGGGAGTCAGAAGTGAGGCAGGAATTCACAACTAGGTTTTCATATGCTAAACCAGGCCACGACTGAGCCAAGAAGGTTTTATGAAGCTTACAGGTATGGTAGTGATTCTTGAGATGCATTGACAAACTGGTTTGCCCAACAAAAATGTTGGGAGACTATCCTAACTATTAGAGGACTCAAATTAACATACTGAGAGCCAATGTTAGTGGAAAATAGGTAGCTATCTTAGCATTCACCAACATCCTAACAGCACCTGTAAGTAAAAGAAAAACAGACTAAAAATGGCCTAAGTGATAATATAATTTTCATACACAATCAGTTCAGTGGAATGGGCAGCAAGGTTTTTTTCTTTTTCAATTTGGTTTATTTTCCATTTTCCAGCAGTGCTATCATTTTAGTCAGTTTTGTCTAGAGCTGGTCCCTCTTGCTGGCACAATAAACCTCCAGTGGCAATCAGGGATGAATGTATAATGGCTAACTCAGGTTAGGAGGCTATTCCTGGACCAAAAATAGTTACCAGAGAAATAATGGGAGGGTTGGTTTAAACTAATTAGAGGCTTCCCTTGGGGCCGGGATGGAGCCATGCTCCTCTGAATCATAGGAGCAAAATTGTGGTTCTGTAAAAAAAAAAAAAATGTAAGGGAATCAGCAGTCTCTACTATTAAAAACTAAACTGTCTCCATGGTTCTCAGTTGTGTGAGAAAGGTGCAGAACTTATTTAAATCCAGCGGCTGCCATTGTGGGTCAATCAAATCCCGGTCTAAAGATTTGACTGTTTGTTGCAACTTAGAATAAGTGGAGTTTATAAACCACATCTTTTATATTAAATGTATTTACCTTAAAGTTTCCATATTTCTACTGGAAACAACAGCTGCATTTCATGTGAAAGTTATCATTTAGTAGCACTGCAAACAGCAGTCCAAAGTCTATTCTCTCCTACCCAAGTGAGCGCAGCTGGCCAATCTCAGTGTTATTTCATACTTCATTTAAAGTTGCTAAGTGATTTCACAGTGCCAGTGTACATGGGGAAGCAAGCTATAACCAAGCGAAAAATAAATATATTAACCACTACCAAGATCAAAGTCTTGTTTTGTTCCTTTCTAGTATTGAAATCAAGACTCCAACAGGAATCTTGTCATCCAGAAATTAAGGTCACCTGATTTCTCAATCATGGGAAAATGCAAAAATAAAATAAATTTATCAGCCAGGAAAAAATAAAACTGGCTTGAAGTCTGAACTGCTAGACTTCTTTAAATACTTCTGAAAAATTGGATTGAGTAAACCCATCAGTCCTTTTCACTGCCTTTTTTATACTGTGAATTTTTTTTCTACAGCTTACTCTGGAAGTAGAGTGCATTAGTTTTCCATTGCTGCTGTAATAGAAAGTAATCACAAGTTCACTGGCTTATAATAACATAGACTTATTATCTTAATGTTCTGGAGCTCATAAGTTTGAGAGGGGTCATACTGGGCTAAAATGAGTTTATCTTAACATTACCCAAAATGTCTAAAAGATACATAATAATGCTAGTGCCTGTCTCCAGTTTTCCAGTTCTGGTCTTTAAATTTTTGTTTTTTAACTACAGGTTACAGTGTATGTTGTCTACATTGGAATTTGAAGTCTAGATGAATATAACAATGTGTATGTGTGCTCAGCCACTCAGTCATGTCTAATTCTTTGTGACCTCATGAACTGTAGCCTGCCAGCTTCCTCTGTCCATGGAGTTTTTCCATGCAGGAGTACTGGAGGGGGTCACCATTTCCCCCTCCAAGGATCTTCTTGGACCAGGGATTGAACCCATGTCTCCTGCATTGGCGGGCAGATTCTTTACCACTAGAACCACCTGGGAAGCCTGATCTTATTGCATTTTTATTCCTAACTCGGTGAAAATCTAAAATCTTACAACTTTCAAAAAATTTTGTATTTGTAGATCTCACAGTGAATTTTCATGTGTATGGAAGGGTTCTTTTTTTTAGCTGTTTAATACAAAAGTTTATGATAGCTGTACAACCAGTTAACAATAATAAATCCTTGATATCTAAAGTGATATTCTTAATTAATAAGACATAGATATAAATACATCACAAGTTTTACTGTGATTCTTGATACAGATATGGTATAAAAGGTATACAAAGTAAGTAAGTGAATTTCTCACCCAGCTTTATGTGTTATTTTTGTACATATGAAAGAATTTTGGGATTAAACCGGGTATTTTTATGTGACTGGAAAAGGTGAAGATATAGACATATCTTTTATTTTTCAGATAGGAACTTTCCAGAGTAGACGAAGCATGCTTGCTAGAAGCATCAACTTGTTAGAAAATTCTCCCAACAGTTTTCCCAAAGATATAAAAACTTCAGCCCTTGCCAACAATGAATGCAGTCAAATTTTCATTCAATATTGACACAGTTGGAAAAATGTGTGCTCAGTCATGTCTTTGTGAGCCCATGGGCTGTAGCCCACCAGGTTCCTCTGTCCACGGGTTTCTCCAGGCAAGAATACTGGAGTGGGTTGCCATTTCTTTCTCCAGGGGATCTTCCCGACCCAGGGACTGAACCCTGCATTGCAAGCGGACCCTTTACAGCTGAGCCCCTGGGGAAGCCCTAGTGTTGGCTAATGGCTTTTAAATTAGAGATAGTCCTTGAGTTATTCCCAGTTCTTTATTTAAAGCTGCCTAAAACCAAGCAAAAGAATGACAACAAAGGATGTGCCACTGAGTGTCAACTTGATTAAGTCACTTGACAATAAATAACTTGGCAAGACCAGTCTAATGGCAGAAAACATATTCAATCTGTGCTTTGAGCATTTACAACTGCAGGGACATAGAAATTCCATAACGACAGAGTAACATGCCAAATCAACCCCAGTGCTGACAAAAATAACATGCTTTAGACAAAAGGTAAAAAGCAAATGTTTGAAAGTACTAGAGAGTGATGAAGGGAGGGCAGAGATCAGAGGGATCACAAATCGAGAAAGAAGGGAAAGCCAGGGGCTGAGATTCACATTTAAATAACTTTCTTACCTGAGGGTTCTTCCCAGCCCACTCCCCAGTAAGTGGAATAGAACTCCGACACAAAGCAGCCATCTTCATGGGCTGTCAAGATACCATAGTATAGTAAGAAAGTACTGGGAGAGACCCCAGAAATGTCTGCTGTTTCTTTTTCCAGATTTGATTAGCTTCCTCACATGTGCTGATCTGTTCTCAGACGACCCCCCCACCCCCAGGACCTGCTTCAGAGTCTTTAGCTTCCTGTCTATGCAGTTTTCTCCTCTCCAGGGTTTTGCCCTATGAAGTGTAGTCACCTCTGTCTCCAGCAGTCCAGATCCGTCCTGTGGTCTTAAAACTCTAGCAGACAGAAACTGTGCCAACAGGAGGGCTCATCCCATTTGTTTCCTGTCTCTCAGGAATCATGGATCTTCACTGCTAGCTATTTAATTTCCAGGGCCTTATTTTGTCTGTTTCCTGCTTCTAGGACACCAATTACATGTGTGATACATCATTTCTCATTGTTCTACAGCCGTTAGATGTCCTCTTCTTTGTTCATGGCCTTGCCTGTGTGTATGTGGGACTGTGTGTGTCTTAACGTTCCCTCTTCATGTCAGTCATGCTCCTAACTGTATCTGTGGAATTTCTTGTTCAAGAGAAATGCTCCTGCCTCTTTCTCCAGCTGCAAGAGATCACCAGTGAGAGGTATGGGGATTTTTTGCTTTTTGTTTTTTCTTCTAACATTGCCTTGGTAGCAATGAGTTAGCAGATTTTTTCTAACCTGCTTCTTGCATGATGGCCGTACCCACTCCTCCCAGGCCTACCATAGGTGAGCCAGCCCTACCTCCCCTTCCTCTAGGGGAAGCTTGTGCCTCACTGGGATCTATGCTGCCTTGCTATTCTGTGACCTCAGCTCTCTGCAGGCTTCCAGAAAGTTGTGACTGTCATTTATCTGACTTTTTCTTATTGTTAGTTGGGGACTTACAGTCTTTCTAGCTTTTATATGTTGGACAAAGTAGAACTCTTTCATTAGATGTATTCCTAGATATTTGATTATCTTTTGATGCTGCTTAAAAGGTAATATTTTGAATATTTTAGTTGGTATTTTTGCTGGTGTGCAGGAATACAAGTGATTTTTATGTATCAATATTAGCTGCTGTTGTTGGCTCAGTTGCTCAGTCATGTCCGACTCTCTGTGACCCGGTGGACTGTTGCCCACTGGGATCCTCTGTCCATTGGATTTCCTAGGTAAGAATCCTGAAGTAGGTTGCCATCTTCTACTCCACATGATCTTCTGGACCCCAGGATCAAACCTGAGTCTCCTGTTGCTTCACAGCATTGCAGGCAGACTCTAGTTGATATTAGATATATTGCTAAATTCACATATTAATTTTAATAGATTATTCTTTTGATTTTCTAAGTACTCAATTACTAGTCTTCAAATTATTGCTTCCTTTCCAACAACCATACTGTTCATGGGGTTCTCAAGGCAAGAACACTGAAGTGGCTAACCATTCTGTTCTCCAACGGACCACGTTTTGTCCGAACTCTCCACCATGACCCAATCGTCTTGGGTGGCCCAACACGGCATGGCTCATTGTTTCACTGAGTTGTGGTCCAAGTGATCAGATTGGTTAGTTTTCTGTGATTGTGGTTTTCATTCTGTCTGCCCTCTGATGAAGAAGGATAAGAAGCTTATGGAAGCTTCCTGATGGGAAAGACTGACTGAGGGGGAAATTGAGTTTTGTTCTGATGGGTGGTAAACCTTTAATGCTATTTTCTGTTGATGGGCTGGGCTGTGTTCCCTCCCTGTTATTTGACCTGAGGCCAAACTATGGTGGAGGTAGTGGAGATAATGGGGACTTCCTGCAAAAGGTCCCAGGCACACACTGCTGCACTCAGTGCCCCCAACCCTGCAGCAGGCCACCACTGACCCACGCCTCTGCCAGAGACTCCTGGACACTCATGGGCAAGTCTGGGTCAGTCTCTTGTGGGATCACTGCTCCTTTCTCCTGGGTCCTAGGGCACACAAGATTTGCCAACAAAGGTCCATCTAGTCAAAACTATGGTTTTTCTAGTAGTCATGTATGGATGTGAGAGTTGGACTATAAAGAAAGCTGAGTGTCAAAGAACTGATGCTTTTGAACTGTGGTGTTGGAGGACTCTTGAGAGTCCCTTGGACTGCAAGGAGATCCAACCAGTCCATCCTAAAAGAGATCAGTCCTGGGTGTTCTTTGGAAGGACTGATGCTGAAGCTGAAACTCCAATACTTTGACCCACTGATGCAAAGAACTCACTCATTTGAAAAGACCCTTATGATGGGAAAGATTGAAGGCAGGAGGAGAAGGGGAAGACAGAGGATGAGATAGTTGGATGGCATCACCAACCCAATGGACATGAATTTGAATAAGCTCTGGGAATTGGTGATGGACAGGGAGGTCTGGCATGTTCCAGTCCACGGACTCGTGAAGAGTTGGACACAACTGAGCGACAGAACTGAACTGAACTTCCAATAACCATAAATCTTATTTCCTTTTGTAATCTTATACGACCACAAGGAGGGAATCCCAGGTGGCCCTAGGGGTAAACAATCCACCTGCCAAAGCAGAAGATGTAAGAGACACATGTTTGATCCCTGAGTTGGTAAGGTCTTCTAGAGAAGGAAATGGCAACCCAGTCCCATATTCTTACCTGGAGAATCCCAAGGATAGAGGAGCCTGGCGGACTACAGTACATGGGGTCACAAAGAGTTGGGCATAACTGAAGCAACTTAGCATGTACACACGTGCTACAGCAAGGACGTTTACTATGTTAAATACAAGTGGTGATAAGGTAACATTTTCAGTCTCACAGGAAATATTTAAATAAATCATCATTAAGTATGATATTTGCTATAGAATTTCCTAGATATTCTTTATTAGATTAGAAAGCAATCTTTTATTCCTAGTGTATTAAGAGCTTTTCTGTGATAAGTGAATTTCTATACATTTTCAGATGATTGCAAGGCTTTTCTTTTTATTGAGTTAATGTGAATAACTCAATTAACACCTTAAAATGGTGTTAAGGTGTTAAGATGGCTTTGCATTTTGTGAATAAGCACTTTGTCACGATGTATTGATATTCTTTTTATACATTGCTAGATGCAATTTACTCAGTTCTTATGACATGATTTTTAATTTCAGAATCAAATTTTTTTTATATACAAAGTTTTATTTATATTTTTATTTATTTTAGGACACTGCTGCTGTTATGTTTCTCTGGTAATTTAAGCATTTTATCAAAGTTTTTAAACATATTGACATATAGTTGTCAATATTATGCTCAAATGTTTTAAATCACATATGTACATACGTAAGTTAATATATCTTCTTTTATATTTCCAATACTAATAATTAAGCTATTACTTTCTTTCCATCCAACCACTCTCTCCTCTCCCTTTTTTTCTAACACCTTTCTTCTCTCTTCTTTTTTTTTAGATTAGCCTTGCCAGAGACTTATGAAATTTATTAGTATTTTTAAAATTTAATATTATGGATTTGTTAAGTTTTTTCATTGTGCATTTGTTTTCTTTACCTGTTTCTGCTCTTATCTTTATTTTTTCCTACTGTTATATTCTTTGGGTTAATTTGCTGGGTTTTCTTTCCTAAATTCTTGAGATGGCTACCTAGATCATTTTTTTTTTTAAGCCTTCTTCTTTCTTATTTTATACCTGAGGCACCTTCCTCAACATTGTTTAGTTGCATCTTATATCTTTCTCATAATTATTTATGCTAAACATTTTCTAAATTCCATTTAGTTAGTCTCTCAGTTGTGTCCGACTCTTTGTTAGCCCATGGACTGTAGCCCACCAGGTTCCTCTGTCCATGGGATTCTCTAGGCAAGAAAACTGGAGTGGGTTGCCATTTTCTTCTCCAGCAGATCTTCCCGACCCAGGGATTGAACCTTGGTCTTCTGCATTTCAGGCAGATTCTTTACTGTCTGAGCCACCAGGGAAGCCCCCCATTTAATTGCCTCCATTTAGTTGCTTCTTCCAATCCAAAGATGGCTAGATGTGTATTTCTTAGGGTTCAAACTTTTGAAGATATCTTTTAATTGATTTCTTAATTTTTCTGTGGCAGGAGAACATGCATGCATGCTAAATCATTTCAGTCATGTCCGACTCTGCAACCCCACGTACTGTAGCCTGCCAGGCTCCTTTGTCCATGGGATTATCCAGGCATGTATACTGGAGAGGGTTGTTATTTCCTTCTCCAGGGGACCTTCCCAACCCTAAGATCCAACCAGCATCTCTTACATCTCCTGCAATGGCAGGCGTGTTCTTTACCACTAGCACCACCTGGGAAGCCCCAAACTTGGAATTACTATAACATTCTATTGAGATTTATTTTAGCATTATTGGATGATCTTGGTAAATATTACTTGTGAACTTGAAAATAACTGTATTTCACACTATACAATTTCAGTTGGTTTACAAATGTGATTTCACATTTATGAATGGAGATGTTCAAATTTTAAATACCATTTCTTGATTTTCTTTTTCTACTTGAACTCCCAGTTACAGAGAGAGGTATGGTAAAATCTCCCAGTATAACACAAATTGGTCTATTGTTCCTTTTAGTTCTGTCAAATTTTATATATTTGCAGATTTGTAAATTTTAACATATGGTGAGGCTTTTTCATAGTGTGCATAATAATTAAGATGAGTAATGTCAGTAGTGAGAGTTAATTATTGTCTTCAGCAATATGGAACTATTGGTAACCGGTATAAAATTAATTTTGCTGGAGTGATGAGAACTAAAGGCTAATTAAAGTGCAATCAAGAGAGGATGAAAGGAGACTTGACAAGACCAACTGCACTGCAGCAGTGATTCGGCTGAGGGGGGCAAAGAGAGGTGCTCGGAAGTGGTCCTCGGCTTCCTACCCTGGAGGCACAGAGGGCAGGGGTCTTGGCGAATGGCTTTCCTGCTGGTCACTTGTGGAGTGAGTAAACCAGAGGGTCTGAGAGAGGGGCTGGCTCCCACCCCTGAGTCCCCAGGGACCCTGCTGCTTGCCTAGGCCGTGGGTGCAAGTGTGAGATTCTCGTACTGCCTCCATCCCGTCACCACCTGGGAGTTTGGATTCAGGATTTGTTCCTAGTCTTCAAGACTTTGATAACAAACTAACAGAAGCTGATGCTTATCTACAAGTATTGTTAGTTGAAGCTTTCTGATGACAAACTTCAAAACTGCAGAGATGATGAACAGAGAAAGAAAATTGAAACCCTCAAAGAGACAACACATAGCAGGGCAGGATCAATTAAACACTGCATTGTGTTGCTGCAGATCACTAAAAGTACTATTAATCCTGTGGATGCACTATATCAACCTAGTCCTTTGGAACCTGTGGTCAGCACAGTGCCTTTCCAGCCTGTCTTACGTCCAGAACCTACTCAGTTGTGTGATTCAGAGCAGCGTCCGTCTTCTCTACCAGTTGGACCTGTATTAGCAACCTTGGGACATCATCAGACTCCAACACCAAAGAGTAAGGGCAGTGGCCACTCACCACCTAGTAGCCGTCTGACTTCTCCAAGCCATGGCAATTTGTCTCCAAACACAGTCCTAGAATTCTCTTTACTCTAGCAGTGAAGATGAATTCTATGATGCAGATGAATTCCCTCAGAGTGGCTCATCCGCAAAGCACTTAATAGATCCCTCTGGATCTGCCTCAGTCTTGACACACAGGAGCTCAGGAAAGAGTCTAAAGCACCCAGATACCATGGAATCACTTAATTCTTCCATGTCCAGTGGAACAAGAGATGGTGACCTTTTCAATTCACATGATGATAGAAATGACCAAGGGGAGGAAGAGTCAGTGGAAAAGCACAGGAGTATTATCATGCATCTGTTGTCACAGGTTAGACTTGGAATGGATCTTATGAAGGTAGTTCTTCCAACATTTATTCTTGAAAGAAGATCTCTTTTAGAAATGTATGCAGACTTTTGCACACCTGGATCTGTTTGTGAGTATTAGTGACCAGAAGGATGCTAGAGATTGAATGTTTCAGGTTTTGAAATGGTATCTCTCAGCTTTTCACGCAGGAAGGAGAGGATCAGTTGCCAAAAAGCCATACAACCCCATTTTGGGTGAAATCTTTCAGTGTCACTGGACATTACGAAATGATACTGAAGAGAATGCGGAGCTAGTTTCAGAAGGACCAGTTCCCTGGGTTTCCAAGAATAGGTTAACATTCGTGGCTGAGCAGATTTCTCATCATCCATCCATTTTCTTCTTATTAAAACAGCTGAGTGTTTTACTAAGAAGATACAATTCAATGCTCATATCTGGACCAAATCAAAATTCCTCAGATGTCAATTGAGGTGCACAACATAGGTCAGGGCTGTGTCTCTTGTCTAGAGCATGATGAACATTACATTCTCACATTCCCCAATGTTTATGGCAGGTCTATCCTCACAGTGCCCTGGGTAGAACTAGGTGGAGAATGCTATATTAGTTGTTTCAAAACTGGCTATAGTGCAAATATCGTCTTCCACTCTAAACTTTTCTATGGAGGTAAGAAGCACAGAATTACCTCTAAGTTTTTTTCCCCAAATGACAGGAAGTCTTTCTGCTCAACAGAAGGGGAACGGAATGGTATAATGTATGCAAAATACTCAACAGGGGAAAATGAAGTTTTTATATATACCAAGAAATTGCCTATACTCACAAAGAAAGTGAGGAAACTGGAAGATCAAAAAGAGTATGAATCCCACTGCCTTTGGAAGGATGTCACTTTAGAGATGCAGCATCTGAAGCCAAGCATAGACTTGAAGAAAAGACAAAGAGCAGAAGCCTGAGAAAGGAAGGAAAAGGAAATTCAATGGGAGACAAGGTTGTTTCATGAAGATGGAGAATGCTGGGTTTTTTTGATGAACCATTACTGAAATGTCTTGGTGCTGCCAAGCATTCAGTTGGGAAACACAAAGTTTGCTCCCGGTTCCAGGGCAGGAGGCATAATTAAGCAACAATCTTCCTTTGGGAGAACCTATTCCCTCCCTTATTGCAGTGGTTCCTATCTCAGGGATACTGGACTTTCTGAGGCAGATGAACAATTAAAGCAAACAAAGCCTTCCCTTTTTCCTGTCTGTGGCAGTTAAAATGTTGATTTTGGTCTTGAGAAAAACTTCCGGTATTGAAAACAAGATGTCTGCTCCTTTTCAAATCCCATGGTATAAATCCCAGTCTTAAACTCTGCATTCCAGCACTGCTATTGAGATATACAATATCTGTTTGCTAGTTCAAATAATCTTGGGTTCTATATATATATATATATATATATATATATATATATATATAGCTGATGCTGGAATTTTCATAAATACTCCATTTACTGTAAATATCAGTTCCTCTGAGTTGTTTTAGAAAATTTAGCATAATGTATTAAAATCACCTGTTAGGAAATTTCATGGTCTCACCTACAATAACTTTTATTTTGAAATTGAACTATTATTTTATTAAATTGTATCTAACTCTGGACTACAGTTTAATTATACTCAATGTTTCTTAAGGCTTCACAAAGTAATTTTTCCAACCTTAAAAAAAAGAGAGAGGAAGAAAGGAAACACATGGATACAGAGTTATAACAATTATATTCAAAGATTTGTTCATTCAATAAGGGCATAAAAATGTGATGGTGGCCAGAGAAGAAATGAAATTAACGGACATTGTGTGTGTGTGTGTGTGTGTGTGTGTGTGTGTGTGTGTGTATGTGTGTGTGTGTGTACTTAGGAAGTTCTTAAAGCATGTTTTTATGCAGGTGAGAATTTTATGTACAGGGATGTTTGAGGACTAATTTCGAAAGCAGGTTCCTGAGAGAATCTGGAACCCAGTTCAATGATGAAGAGCTGATGCTTTAGGGGGAAGAAGAGAAAATGGACACACGTATGAATAGATCAGTCAGTTTTGTGTTGGAAACACGTGGAAAGTTTCTCCTCACTGTTTCTGTTTTCTCTGTGAAATAAGAATGGTCATCATCTGAGAATGAAGGGGGAAGAGGGGTCTTGGGGATTGCAATTAGAAGAGCATGTGGAGTAGTTTTATGACCTAGTGAGAGAATAAAGAACTATGAAAATATAGTAGGATGGTAAGACATCAGTGAATGCCTTTTTGAAGATGGTAGTTAGAAGTGGGATTGGCTTTATGTCCCACAAATAGAAAACCCTGAACAGCAAAGGTTGTATATTCTAAATTAGCAGTGGGTCACAAGATTCTTTTCTCTTTTCTAGATGAAATTCTGCTATTTGTCTGGACGCTTGTCTGGGGTCATCTACTGCATGTCTCAACTTAGTGCCGGTTGCTAGACCTTCATTTTTGTGTCTATTGTAGATTTCCTGAAGATTTTGGAAACCAATTAATGCTCAATCCTAATTCTGAGTGTTGTAAGGTGTTGGTTCTTTGTTGTTGTTGTTGTTTCGGTAGGCAGTCAGGAAGGACTGAGCAGGTGATTTTAACAGATGGCATTTTCAAACCGAAAGAAGTGAGAAGACTGACTTATTAGCTACCTGCTAACACAGTCCTTTGTTGTTTAGTCGCTAAGTCATGTCTGACTCTGCAACCCCATAGACTGTAGCTCTCCAGGCTTCTCTGTGCATGGGATTTCCCAGGCAAAATAGTGGAGTAGATTGCCATTTCCTTCTCCAGGGGATCTTACCAACCCAGGGATCCAATCCCCATCTCCTGCATTGGCAGGTGGATTCTTTACCACTCAGCCAGTAGGGAAGTCCTGGCACATTCCTAAGTTATACAAATGCATTTGTATCTTACAGAAATCTCACACACAGACCATCATTTTCTGTTTTGTAACTTCTTGCATCCTTTTCAGTGAATCCTTAAATACCAGTGGGATTGTGGCTCTTCCAAAGCTGCTGTCCATGGACTCAGTTAGGACTTTTCTGCATCCCAGGGTCATCTAAAAGTCAGTACTCCTTCATGATCAGATAGGTTTATTTTTGTGCTAACTTAAAGTGTCTGAAAACTAATTTATGTGATAGATTAAAATGACAAAAAAAAAAATCACCCTAGGCACAGTCATTTCACTTAGTGCAACAGATTTCCGAAATAAAACAGCTTTTATTTCACCATACTATCCTCAGGAGAATCAGATACTGCTTGCCTGTTAAGTCCTTCACACATCATTAGTTCACAAGCAAGAGGGTGATAAATCTCACAACAGAACTAGTTCAGTGCACACAGGAAGAAAAAGAAAAAAGCAGAGCTGAGATGATAACTGATTTGAGCACAGAGAGTAGGCACTGTTAAAAATACTTACTATGTTTTTATACGTATTTTGGTTAGTAAAGAAAAATGTAATTCATGTGAAAGCTGAAGGATATAAGCTCTACCACTTCATAACCCTCCTCCCTCTCTTCATATCAAGAAGTCCATTTTGGGGCCTTACTGTCTGCATTTCATCAAGACAAGCCTTTCTTTGTAGGTGTTTCATAAATTCAATACACATACTGAGAAGCAAGCATGGTGTTGTTTATATCCTTCATAATTACTTGTCTTGTAAAGGAGTTATCTGGGCATAGTCTTCAGTTTGGATCAAGTCAGAGACATTCTTGTGGCAGAACAAATTCTGGATGTATTCCAACGCATGAAACAATTCAGCACTCACCATTTCTGGTTAGTAGCCTGGCATACCTTGATCTGAAAAGCCTTTCCAAAGAAGAAACATTTGTTGGCCATGATGCTTAGGATAGAAGGTCTAAGACCAAAACAGATGAGAAAGTCCAGGCTGTTGATGATTTTGTGGATTTCTTTCTATAGATGATATTTTAAAGCTGTTAATAGCATTAAGAAAGTTATTATCATTGGGCTAAGCAAAGAATTCCTTCAAAATGTTATCCTTCATTTTTTTTTTAAGGGATAATATGAAGAAAACGTTACTATCAAGGAAACTAGTTGCAGATTATTCCTCTCATATAACATTTTAAAGCCAAAACCAAAATTCAACATAGAAATAAAAAAATCTTAGAGCAACATGAAAACTTTTCCATTTTCCATTCAGGTAACCACTAGCTAAATGGGGAAAATGTTAATTATGATGCAAACAGATACATTTTCATTTTCTTGTAGCTGATTTCTTACATAATGTTTGTTCACTAAAACAAAATCAAGACTTATATCATGAATAGTTCAAGGTACTAGAACCAGCCTAATGAGAGAGAGTACAAGATAAATTTAAAAATTCAATGTGGAAAGTTGGTTAAAGTAATATGAGTTCACAAAAAACATTATTTTTGAGTTTATACTTATATCACTAACTACAGTTTTTTCCACCTCAATTCTGCAAATCATTTTATTCCAGCTGTGTTACACCAGCCATGGGCATCAATACAATCATTGATGATAATAATAGACTAAAATTAATCCCACCAGGAAAAATGCAAACTAAGTAGGCTGAGAAAAATTTACCTTTTGTCTATATTATCCTTAGTGTGACACATAGCAAACTGCAAAGTAAATGACTTTAGCAGATCTACCATCTCTGCATGGTCCTGAGATTAGAGGACCATCTGAATGATTTAAAGGAAGTCTTCAAAATTAACCTTCAGATATTATGACATGAACAGCCTGGAAAGTTTCCAAGAGTATTTCATTGTATTACCATGAGTTTAATTGAGACACTGTTGTTCCATATTCAGTTCCATCTGGGAAGTATAAGAAAGAAGCATCTCTAACGGTATGTATCTTAGCAATTTGTTTCTGTAAAATATGTTGCACTCTATTAGTAATTGTACAGAGCCGAGATCCTGCTATTCAGATAAAATGTAAAGCAGCTATTGACTGGCAACAGCATCTAAACAATGGAGCAGCCATATACTCTGTTTTTATTCGGTTTGTTCCCTCACTGTTTATTCATCAGTGATTCAGCAGACATTGACTGATAATCTTTTCTGTTAGAAGCACAACTGTAGGCACTCAAGGAAGCCATGGATCAATTCAAAATAGTTAACATTAGAATAAATTTACAAACAGGACTTGATAACTAAATATAATAACACATATTTCCTCTTTATTTAGTATCATTTCCCATCATATGTTTTTAAATTCTCTTGTATATTTAAAAATACAGTGCTCTATACAAATTCTACTCCTTATTAAATGGTTAAACTCATACACAATGTCACCTTTCATCAATCTGTTCAGTCTGTTTCTCACTTTTTCAGGGTGTGAAAGCACAAACACATTTTATAAGCTTCCAGAGAATTCAAATCGAAACACTGCCTGAAACCATAACAAAAATGCAATAAAAAGAAAGAAAAAGACTTGTTTGTTTTATGTCCCATCCCCCAATCTTCAGCTTTTTTTTTTTTTTTTCCATTTTAGATGTGTTGCCTTTGTAATTGGACTTATTCCCTCTAGACTCCAGGCATTTCTGGCTAGTCTAGCATGATGTTTTGTTATTTTACTTTGGTAAAGAGATAGCAATCACTCATGTTAGGCAGAAGAAATGAATATTTGGCAGTTGGATACTTGTTGCAGCTTTCACAGTGGCCTGGTTTTTGTTTACGCTGAGACAAAATGTTGAGTGGTCTTGCTTTTTGTTTCACTTCATCATGGTTACAGAATGACTTTGTCTGATGTTGGTGTCCTATAAAATTATTGATTTCCAAAAGGCTAACAGCAAGGCAGAACTGTAAGGACCTGGCCAATTCCAAAAAACACAATAATTAGAATCAGGATGTCAGGGGTGCTCTTCCCTTTCTTCTAACTAACTGTTCAACCACAAAGCTGTTAGACTAGAAATCAACTACAAGAAAAATAACACAGCAAAAGAAAAATGTATGCATGATAAATAATAGGCTTTTAAACACCAATAAGTTATTGAAGAAATCAAAGAGGAAATAAAAATATACCTAGAGACAAATGATAATGAAAACTTAATGATACAAAATCTACTGGGCTTCCCTGGTGGTTCAGTGGTAAACAGTCCCTTGCCAATTCAGGGTACTCAGGTTTGATTCCCAAAACCAATAGGACATAAAAGGAGTTCTAATTATAAAGTTTACAGTGATACTAGCTTATCTCAGGAAATAAGAAAAATGTCAAATAACCTAATCTTACACCTAAAGTAAGTAAACAAGAATAGCAAATAAACACAAAGCTAGTAGAAGAAAAGAAATCATGAAGATCAGAGCAGAAATAAATAGGAACTAAAAAAAGAAAAAGAAAAGATCAATGAGACTAAGACTGGGTTCTTTAAAACAACTCTGATGAACATAGATGCAAAGTCCTCAATGAAAAATTAGCAAACTAAGTTCAACAATATATTAAAAAGATCATTCAACTTGGTCTATTGGTATTTATCTAAGGGATGCAAGAATGGTTCAATATTCACAAATGAATCAACGTCATACACCATGTTAACATATTGAAGAATAAAAGCATATGGTTATCTCAGTAGGTGCAGAAAAGATGGTTGACAAAATTCAACATTTATATGACAAACCTAGACAGCATATTAAAAAGCAGAGACATTACTTTGCCCACAAAGGTCCATACAGTCAAAGCTATGATTTTTCTAGTAGTCATGTATGGATGTGAGATTTAGAACATAAAGAAGGTTGAGCACAGAAGAATTGATGTCTTTGAACTGTGGTGCTGGAGAAGACTTTTGAAGTCCCTTGGACTGCAAGGAGATCAAATCAGTCAATCCTAAAGGAAATCAATCCTGAATATTTATTGGAAAGCCTGATGCTGAAGCTGAAGTGCCAATACTTCAGCCACCTGATGTGAAGAGGTGACTCACTGGAAAAGACCCTGGTGCTGGGAAAGATTGAAGGCAGGTGGAAAAGGGGACGACAGAGGATGAGATGGTTGGATGGCATCACTGACTTGATGGGCATGAGTTTAAGCAAACTACAGGAGATGATGAAGGACAGGGAAGACTCGTGTGCTGCAGGCCATGGGATTGCAAAGAGTTGGACATGACTGAGAGACTGAACAACAACAACAAAGAACTCTTAACAATGTAAGGGAACACACTTCAACATAATAAAGGCCGTATATGACAGGTCCACAGCTAACACAGTGGTACTTAACATTGAAACAATGAAAGCTTCTCCTTTAAGGTCACAAACAAAACAAGGATGCCCGCTTGCCACTTTTATTCAACATAGTATTGGAAGGTCTCAGGCAGCATTAGACAAGAGAAAAGAAATAAATTTAATACAAACTGAAGTAAAATGGTCACTCTTTGCAGATGATGTGATTTTATACATAGAAAATCCTAAAACCACCACCAGAAATTACTATAACTCATCAATGAATTAGGTAAAGTTAATGCTGATACACAGAAATTAATATGTATAAGTCTGTTGCATTTCTATACACCAAGAATGAACTATCAGAAAGAGAAAATTAAGAAAGGAGTTGCATTTATAATTGCATTTATAATGAAATAGGCCTTTGACAAAAGAAGCAAGAATATACAATGGGGAGAAAGTCTTTTCAAGAAATGGTGTTGGGAATACTGGGAAGCTACATAGAAAATAATCATACTGGGCTGCTTTCTCATACTATATACAAAGAAACTCAAAATGCATTAAACACTTAAATGAAAATCCTGAAATCATAAAACACATAGAAGAAATCATAGGCAGCATTCTCTTTGCTATCCTTGGCAATATTTTTTGAATATGTTTCTTTAGGCAAGGGAAACAAAAGCAAAAATAAACAAATGGGACTACAATAAAATAAAAAGCTTTTGCACAGTGAAGGAAACTATCAGTGAAATGAAAAGGTCACCCACTGAATGAGGGAAGCTTGCAAACAACATTCAAATAAGGGGCTAATATTCAAAAGATACATAGAACTTATACAACTCATCATCAAATGAAAAGAAAAAGAACCTATGAAAAAATAACAGAGGATCTGAAAAGACTTTTCTCCCAAAAAAGACACACAGATAGCCACCAGGCACATGAAAAGATGCTCAATGTCACTGACCATCAGGGAAATGCATATGAAGACCACAATGCAATACCACCTCACATCTGTCAGAATGGCTATCATCAAAAGACAACAAATGACAAGTGTTGGCAAGAATGAGGAGAGACTCTTGTACACTGTTGTTTGGGAATGTAAATTGGTACAGACACTATGGGAAACAATATGGAGATCCGCCACACACCTCCCCCCCCCACAATTAAAAATAGCATTACTATGTGATCCAGCAATTCCACTCCTGGATATTTATCTGAAGAGAATGAAAACAGTAATTAAAATGATAAATGCACCCCTGTGTTCACTGCTATCTTCAACCTGCTATGTTCACTCTTATGCTCACCCTGGGGCTTCCCAGTGGCTCAAATGGTAAAGAATTTTCCTGCAATACAGGAGACCCTGGTTTCATCCCTGAATCGGGAAGACTCCCTGGAGAAGGGCATGGCAACCCACTCCAGTATTCTTGCCTGGAGACTCCCAGAGGAGACTGGCAGGCTATATTCATGGGGTTGCACAGAGTCGGACCTGACTGAGTGACTAAAACTTTCACTTTTCATGTTCTCTGAAGCATTATTTACAATAGCCAAGATATGGAAACAACCTAAGTGTTCATCAGTAGATGAATGGATAAACAAGATGTGGAACATATGCATAATGCAATATTAGCTGTAAAAATGAAGGAAATCTTGCCATTCATGACCACATGCATAGACCTAGAGAGTATTATGCTAAGTGAAATAAATCAGACCAAGAAAGACAAATACTGTATGATTTCATTTATATGTGGAATCTAAAAAATGAAATGCATAAACAAGCATAACAAACAGTAACAGAACCATGAATACAGAGAACAAGCAGGTGGTTGCCAGAGCTGAGGGAGGAGAATGAGAGAAACAGGTGAGAGACTAAGAGGGACAAACTTCCAGCTGCAAAATAAACGAGTCGCAGATGCGAAATGCAGTGTGGGGAATATAGTCAATAACTATGTGATATCTTCTTAAATTTGCATTTGGAAGCTAGACTCATTGTGGTGACCAGTTTGAAACATACAGAAATATCAATTAACTAGCCTGTATAGTTAAGAACTAACATAGTGTTGTAGGTAAATTATACTTCAAAAACAAAACCAACAAACAAACAAAAACCCTCATAGTAAAAGAGATCAGCTTTGCAGTTACCAAAGATGGGTGTTGGAGGGAGGGGGAATTTGATGAAGTCAGTCAAAAGTAAGAATATTTCATTTATGAGATAAATAACTACTAGGAATGGAACATATAGCATGATTAATACATTTACACTGAAATGTGTCATATATGAAATTGTTAAGAGGGTAAATCCTGAGTTCTCATGACAAGGAAAATCTTCTTTTCTATTTCTTTAATCTTTTATCTGTATGAGATGATGGGTGTTCACTAAACTTATGTGATAATTATTTCATGATTTTATAAGTCAAATCGTTACACTGTACACCTTAAACTTAAAAAGTGTTATATGTCATTTATATCTCAATGAAACTGGAAGAAGAAAATAAAGGGGGGAAAGGAATTAATTCTAATTAATAAAGAGCTAGTGTAACCATTCCCAAAGTCCTATCCAATCGTCACATAGGAAATGGCAGTCAGTTTAGTTTCATGTCAGGTGTTGCTATTTTCTGGGTTTGCGTTGACTCTGGACTCCTTATTGGTTCTAGAGGGACTCACTGCTTTCTAGATGTACAGCCACAAAAGTAGTAGTAGTCATAGTGTCCGGGGAATAGGTCTCATCCCTGGTGTCTCAGATGGTAAAGAACCCACCTGCAATGTGGGAAACCCAGGTCCGATCTCTGGGTTGGGAAGATCCTCTGGAGAAGGGAATGGCAACCCACTCCAGTATTCCTGCCTGGAGAAGTCTATGGACAGAGGAGCCTAGCAGGCTACACAGTCCATGGGGTCGCAAAGAGCTGGACACAACTGAGAGAAATTAACACTTTCACTATAAACTAAAATATTTTTGTGGGATGATTTTTCTTTTCGGTAGGTAGGTAGTTTCAATTGTTGTTTCAGTTCTTCATCTAAAGTTAAGACCATTGCTGGCACTATTTTTAGAGTTTGTTTTTGCATTTTCTCATTTGTGTTCTGCACTTCTGAAAAGATGTTTGCATTGTCATCCTCAATAGAGAAAAGCTTTTTATGTTCTAGTTTCCTTTCTGCATGCACCCACTCTGGCCTATGCTGAGATCTCACAAAGGTAAGGTGCTGCCAGAGTACCCTCCCGCCAGACCTGTCCAACAGGACTGCTGATGAGGTAAGATAGTGTCCCGGACACCCTCACACCAAGCTGATGATGTCACAAGATTGCTGTCCTCATCACACACTCTTCATACTCCGTCACCCCTCTTGGCTTTACTAGCAAGAACTGCCAACCCATGTGTCAACTTGTAAGGCTTCCTGCTAAGTGGCTTCACACCCTGCTGGCTTTTTCTCACCTAACTTCCCAAAGATATGTCTAGTTCTTTCCATACACTGAGAAAGACCAAGAATCTGACATTTTCTTTCTGAGAAAAGAAAGTCTTTCTGGGCGTGCATGGAAAGTTGTCTTGAGGACACAAGTGACCCTTTGCCACTATTTATACTTCCATCCCTTCAAAAATTATCTAGTTTGCACACACAGGTGCTGTATTGACTTGACAAGCTGCCACTTTCCTAGCAGATGATCCCTTCTAACAATCTTTGGATTCTTGAACACTTCCTCGGCCCCAATCCATGTAAGTTTCTGCATAAATGTGCTGCCCAGCCTGAGTGCTAGCAGCTGAATTGGGGTATATTACATTCCAATTAAATGAAAAGGGTATTTAGATATTTTGTAGAACATTAAAGCAAATACACAGAGAAGTCCCACAACTCACTTGGCAATAATTAACTATTATGTATGATTTCTAATTAAGTGTGTGATTTCCAAATCATATGTGATTTCTAACGCTACGCTAATGTGTCTTCCTGAAGCCAGGCAGACCATGTGCTTCATTTAAGAAATCTCAAAAGTTCTTGTTTCTTTCTATACTTCATAAGTATATAAATAGAAATTATGTGAAACAATTCTAAAGATCCCATTTATAGTTTCCACAATGTTTCACGGTGCTTGTACTGTAACTAGCTATTTCAGTAAACACAGTTCCTTTTTTCTCTTTCCTGCCTGGTGTGTGTTATGCAGCAGTGTATATTTTTTATGATTCAAATGAAATTGATTTGCAGTTGGGAAAATAGCCTCTCTAGAGATCAGTCGATGCTATATCTGCAGAGAGAAAAGTATACAAGAAAACTATATATGCTATTTATATTTCCTATACCTATCTTTTAGCACCATACTCCTGGGCTATTTTCTTGCAAAAGAGTACTAGGGACTCTGAGGATCGATCACTTAAGCATAAAACAAACAGAAAATAAAAACACCATCTAGATAAGAAACTGCTAAATTGGCTCTAAAAACTATTCAAAATCCAATATAAAATCAGAGGTATGGAAAACACAAACAGGAGGCTTATGTTTCTAAATGTTTTCTCATCTCAATTTCACATTGAAAATTGCTTCATAAAAGACATAGGTGGCAAGTCAGGAACGCAGGAAACAATTTTTTCTATCTTCTGATACCAAAGATAGTCACCTTTTTCTTATTACAAAAGATACAAATTTCCTGATTTGGGTTTTTGTTCTCCTGACTCTGTCTTATAAAAAGTGCTGAATAACAGGAAGGAAAAGGAAATTATTCATCCTGACATATGATGTTTATAATGTTCCAACTGAGCTACACATCTGTCACTGGAGTACAGTATCACAACATGGAAAAGGGCATTCAATATATTTTTCAGCCTGCATGTAATATAAACCACTGGACAGAGATTGGAAAGGAATTAACAAGCAAAGGGAAAAAAGGCTTTCACTGTCAGAAGCCAATGTCAAAAGCAAACAGCAACTATGTGAAAAAAAATCAACATTCAAATTTTAAAGTACCATTGATCTCTCACGAACATAATGTCCTGCCTGTGAACACCAGTGCAGAAAAGAATTTTGTTTTTAGCATTGGTCAGTCCTAAAGTGAAGTAGACCAAGAATATTATTTTTTAAGAATGAACCATCATTTCATTAGGTAATATTTTGTAAAACTTCAGATAAGCAAGACGTGGAATTCAAAGATTAAATGCATTTTAAGACAAAACTGAAAGCTTTAAAAAAATTTCAAACAGGTATAATTTAAATCAGAAAAAAAATAGTTTTGAATGTTAAGACTATTAAAAAGTGGAATTATCATAAAAGAAGCTATGAAAAAAATTTGAGTTAAGAGGAAATTAGAGGTTAAAAGAGAAATTATTCAAATCAACTACTGGCATTAATTTAATTTGTTTGACTGCTTATTAGGTATTTTTAGCTAAATGCTAATAAATATTGAAAAAATACTGATGTAACTATAAGTAGCTTATGCAACTATACAGTAGATAAACAGATAGATAGATAATATTAAGCCACTGCTTATGTTTTTAATGATCTTCTTATCTCCTCTTGCAAGTGCTATAAGATATGGAACACTTTTGATGTAAGTTTCTTGACCTACCTACATCAATCCCTGGGAAGCTGACCCCTACCTTAGAAACGAGGAAACGCAAAAAGGATAAAGATGCTAGGAGACTGTCACGAGGCAGTCAATGGAGAACCAGAGAGGAAATCTAGCTCTTCAGCTTCCTTCCCTAGGATTAATGAGAGCTGCCTGGTTTTGTTATTTCCCAAGTGACCATTTTTATGTTCTGTGAGGTAGGTTACCAACATAAATGCTCCGATTTCTGTCCGTAACACTCAACTTAGAGTTGAAACCAGTTCCACCATTCATTAATTATTAGATCTTTGAAAAGTTACTTAAAACTCTGAGTTTCACTTCCCTCTTTTCAAAATTAGACTAGTAAGAGTATCTGCTTCATTTAGTAACTGTACTGAGTTAATAGAGCATTGTATGCCTGGCAGAAAATAGTTGTTCTTCTAGTTGAGGTATCATATTAATAAAAGATTTGAAACTGACATATGTTCAAACCCAGTTAAAACTGCCTTAAGCCATCTATAAACATGTGGCATAGTTCACAGTACTTCCCCATTGTAGTGCTCATCATGTTTGAATGGAATCATTAATTTTAAAAGTAGTTTTTTACTCTCAGTTGCCTCATAACATACACTTTGTAAGGGTAATGATTTATTTTTAGTGTTCATAGAAATATAGAAATAATGACCAATATAGTCACTGAACAAAACAAACAATATATGCTTGCTTAACCTTTATATTTTACAGTTGAGGAATTAAAGGTAGATAAGCTAAAGTGACTTGCCATAGATCACAGGGTTAATGACACATAAAGACACATTAGAAGCCAGAGTAATGTTACAGCAGCAATTACCCATCACCAGGGCTAGTTTTGCAGGTGTGTAACTTGAACAATTGCACAGGACTCTGTCTCATAAGAGCCATGCACTTTGGTTAGTACCCAACTGTGCTGTTATGAAATTCTTAATAATTTAATTTTTTATTACTATTAATAATTTTTAATAAGGAGCCCCACATTTTCATTTTGCACTATGAAAATTATATGGCTTATCTTGACCATCATGCAGTCTCATAATTCAACTTTACAAATAGATTCGAAGGTCCTGGACTGAGAAAAGCCTTCCACAGATGAAGGCAGAGTTGCATACTCTGGACTCTTGTTCTACCAGGGCAGCAGGAAGAAAGATTTCCTTCCTTTCACCTCTTTTCCAGGGGCCATGAACTTTCTTTGTTTCAGAGCTGGTGGGGCCAAATGACGTGAGAGTACACTTGAGACAATGACTTTACCAGTCCCAGCCACGACAATGAGACAGCACAATTGGTCTCATCAGACCCTTGAGGCCATTCCTGAAATGAAAAAATTTAGATAATAAATAACATCATCTTGCATATGAAATTCATAGCAAATTTTATCAATTGTTACATCCTCCTGTCTTGGAGCTTCTCTGTCCTCCAGAATGTAAATGCTCACTGGTTTCCTAGTGTATTCATCTGCAAAATGTCATCAGGCTTTATCTGTCTTAGAGATTGCCCCATGCTCCCAGACTCCTAGAGTTACTGACAAGATAAACTCATAGAGGAACTAAAATTGGAAATGATAATAGTGACAAGCCTGGATTTGAAACAGTAGCACGGATAACAACCTGCACCAACCTCCCATTCTGCTCCAGCCCAGTGATGTTCCCAGACCATAGAGACTCCAGGCAACACTCCCCATCATGAATATCTCCCAGAGGATGGCAAGTTCTGACATTTTCACAATCTGGAGGTCATTAGTGGACTTATGATATGAATCCCTGCGTGTATGCATGCTCAGTCCCTTCAGTCATGTCCGACTCTTGGACTATAGCCTTCCAGGCTCCTCCATCCTTGGGATTTCCCAGGCAAGAATACTGGAGTGGGTTGCCATTTCCTCCTCCAGGGGATCTTCTCAACCCAGGGATCGAACCCACATCTTGCTTCTGTATTGGCAGGTGAATTCTTTAGCACTGAGTCACCTGGGAAGTCCCATGAATCCCTAGTAAACTGCAAATTATCAGGACAAAAGAGTAAGTGAAGTCATACTTGTACTGTACTGTATTAAGTGTTTTAGTGGGTTTTTTTTTTTTTGGAGTATAGGTTTTATAGTCACTGATTGCAAAGCTAGAGAAGAGGAGTTGGGGAAGGACAGGAGGAAGAATTGGACCCTCAACGCTTCTGCAGCAACTCACTTGCCATTTTTCAGTAGATCACTCTTCCTCTCCGAATGTCTAAGTCATTTATGAGTTCCTTACTTGACCCACCTCGCACCATGATTTACCCTTCTTCCCTTATTTTCAGCAGAAGACTGTGGTTCTTTTTCTTCCAAGGAAAACATACACTAACAGGTGGGCCTTTCTTCCATCAAACATACACACCTACCTGTGGCTTTACCCTCCCATTTTAATGGAGACAGTGTCTCTTCTGAATGGCCAGCGGTTTCATTTTTGGAGACTTCTTATCAGCACTTATTTCAAGCCAGCACACATTTCAAGTGTTTCCAATCTTAAAAAGTAAACCCAAAACCCATGGCTTGTATCCATGCCTCCAGGATGTATGACCACAACTCTATCCCTCATGGTCAAGTGTTTGAAATGTTTCTCTTACTGTCTTAGTCCACGTCCCCCCTCACTGGCCATGTGAGTCATTTTTACCACACACCTGGACAAGGAAATGGCAACCCACTCCAGTGTTCTTGCCTAGAGAAACCCGTGGACAGAGGAGTTTGGCGGGCTGTGTCTATGGGGTCACACAGAGTTGGACACGACTGAAGCGACTTAGCAGCAGCAGCAGCACACCCCATCCAGCTCCATCCCCATTCTTCATCAGCGCTCCCACTAAGTGGGCCTCCATGTTTTCAATACAAAGGATGTTTTTCTGCTTTCATTTGACCCTATTTCTTGGGCAGAGCTTGACATTGACAGATATTCCTTGAAATACTCTGGTTGTGTTTTTAACTTATCCTTACATTTTTCTGGTCAATATTTCAATCTTGTTGTTCTACCTCTTTTAGACTAATTTAAACTATTCGGAATTTTTCAGGATTCAGCTTCAAGCATCTTCTCATTTCATCTTTTCTAGGTTATCTTAGTGTATCTACATATACTCCTATGATTTCATTTACTATCTTTATGCTAATAGCATATATTTCTACCACATATAATGTTTCTTTCAAATATTTATTTTCATGACAAATTGCTCTTTTATTTTCTAGGCCTGCAGGTAACCATGATTGTTGACATGCCCACTGCAAATCTCCAGACACCTGAAACTCATTGTATCTAAAACTGAACTCATGTGTTTTTTTCCCCCTAAATATTGCTGCTTCTTTTCCTTCTAGAACTCCTGAGATCAGTAAATGATGCCAATATAAATTTCATTTTTCATGCCAGAAGCATGGAAGCCATTCTTGACTCTTTGTACTTCTTTAGTCTTTGCTTCTAATCAATGACTAAATCACGATGATTCTAAATTCAAAATCTGTCTGAAAAAGATCTATTCTTTTTCGTATGCACCACTTCTACCTCAGTCTGCATCACGAGCATTTTCTCCTCACCTGCTGCGATAGTGTCTAACTGGTATCACACACACAACCTTTCCCCTCCAATCTAATTTTTGCTTAGAAGCCAGGTAGATGCTTTTCAAAGGGATCCTAATCTCTGATACATTTCAATTTAGAACTCAACCCGGTTGTGTCGTGTTACTTTTGATATTGATCTGAGACCCTAATCCAGACTATGACTCCTTGCATGATACAGATCAGTGCCTGCCTTATCTTGTGTCACATTTCAATTCTCTCTCCATCAATCACAGTGGAACCTTGAACATGACCTGTTTATCTTTTCCTCGGGGCCTTTGCCATGTTGTTCAATTTGCTTGGAAAATTCTTCCTCATCTTTATCTGGCTACATCCCACTCATCTTTGAGTATGCCACTTAAATAACACTGTCTCAGCCAAGCCCACACAATCCTCCATACTAGGCCCTTTCTTTATATTTTTATAGTATCTTGTTTTTCTTCTTGAGTACTCAAGTACTTGAGTACCAGAATTTTAATTATTAGGTATCCACCACATCCTCATCACAACTCTTAGCCAGAATGCTCCAAGAGGCAGAGATCATATCTCTCCCCTCTATTGCTGTGAACCCGGCACTTAGCCTCGCATCTTACACAAAGTAGGAGCTTCCTAAATATTTGTTAACTGAATGAATGGATGAAAACTACAGCTACTAAAATCCTGCTTTGGGATTTAATAAAGCAAAACCAGGATTGCCTTCAGGCTGGACATTGAGCTCCTAGAAGTAGCAGAGGGAGTATTATATACAGCTAGGAAAAGTAAAATATCTGGTTTCATAAAATTTTGTCAGCTTATAAACAGCCCTAGATCCACATTTTATGGGTACACAGCTATGCTGAGGGAACTCTCCAAAGATGTGACTGTAATAAGTGCATATGATTCAAATATCCTCTGCAGTTTGTTTCTAGGATGAATTGGGTCATGTTACTTTTATCCACATCGTGGGGTATATCCTGGGGCTTCGTAAGCTCAGAGTGTGCACATAGATTCACACGAGGCGTTAAGACTCAGTATTCTCGCCCACAGTGTGTTTAAGTCACAGTATCTATTTTATAGGGATTTTCAATTGCTTTGCTGCTACATTTCTTTTCTCTATTTTTTTTTTCTCTTTTTGAGATTAGAAACAACAGCCATGTCACTTTCAAAACATACTGGCAATAAAATAGCTTGATTTGTTAGTTTTGTTTGTTTAAAAAGCAGAAATACTCCACTGCATAAGAACAGATGTTTAAATCAGTTGTTCCTCCTTTGTGGTTCAGCATGTTACTTTGCTCCAGATCTTTCTGAGAGAGCTAACTATATATGATGTGGGGTGTTTGTAGATTTCACTATACCAAATTTTTTTCTGTGAAGGAAGATGCTAAGAAAGCAATGGAGAAATGTAGTATTTAATGGTATTGCTTCACCTCCAGAAACAGGAGTGCGCATGCTAAGTCACTTCAGTGATGTCTGACTCTCTGCAACCCCATAGGCTGTAGCCCTCCAGCCTCCTCTGTCCATGGGATTCTCCAGGCAAGAATACTGGAGTGGGTTGCCATTTCTTCTTCCAGAGGATCTTCCTGACCCAAGGATAGAACCCACATCGCCTGTGTCTTCTGCATTGCAGGCAGATTCTTCATCACAGGAGGAAGATTTGCAATGTATTTCCTGATCCTTGAAAGTGCTCTTAAATAAAAGCAAAAATAAACAAATGGGACCTAATGAAACTTAAAAGCTTTTGCACAACAAAGGAAACTATAAGCAAGGTGAAAAGACAGCCCTCAGATTGGAAGAAAATAATAGCAAACGAAGCAACAGACAAAGGATTAATCTCAAAAATATACAAGCAACTCCTGAAGCTCAATTCCAGAAAAATAAATGACCCAATCAAAAAATGGGCCAAAGGACTAAACAGACATTTCTCCAAAGAAGACATACAGATGGCTAACAAACACATGAAAAGGTGCTCAACATCACTCATTATTAGAGAAATGCAAATCAAAACCACAATGAGGTACCATTACACGCCAGTCAGGATGGCTGCTATCCAAAAGTCTACAAGCAATAAATGCTGGAGAGGGTGTGGAGAAAAGGGAACCCTCTTACACTGTTGGTGGGAATGCAAACTAGTACAGCCGCTATGGAAAACAGTGTGGAGATTTCTTAAAAAACTGGAAATAGAACTGCCATATGACCCAGCAATCCCACTTCTGGGCATACACACTGAGGAAACCAGATCTGAAAGAGACACGTGCACCCCAATGTTCATCGCAGCACTGTTTATAATAGCCAGGACATGGAAGCAACCTAGATGCCCATCAGCAGACGAATGGATAAGGAAGCTGTGGTACATATACACCATGGAATATTACTCAGCCATTAAAAAAATTCATTTGAATCAGTTCTAATGAGATGGATGAAACTGGAGCCCATTATACAGAGTGAAGTAAGCCTGAAAGGTAAAGACCAATACAGTATACTAATGCATATATATGGAATTTAGAAAGATGGTAACAATAACCCTATATGCAAAACAGAAAAATAGACACAGATGTATAGAACATACTTTTGGACTCTGTGGGAAAAGGCGAGGGTGGGATGTTGTGAGAGAACAGCATTGAAACATGCATATTATCAAGGGTGAAACAAATCACCAGCCCAGGTTGGATGCATGAGACAAGTGTTCAGGGCTGGTGCACTGGGAAGACCCAGAGGGATGGGATGGAGAGGGAGGCAGGAGGGGGGATCGGGATGGGGAACACATGTAAATCCATGGCTGATTCATGTCAATGTATGGCAAAAACCACTACAATATTGTAAAGTAATTAGCCTCCAACTAATAAAAATAAATGAAAAAAAAAGAAAAGTAAAAAAATAGAGGAAATTGTTTTTTTTTAATTAAAAAAGAAAGTGCTCCACGTTAGTAAATTAAATTCATGAGAATATAGGTCTAGACTATGTGTGCCTATTAGCTTATATAGCAAAACATTTTTTTCCCCTAGGAATCAGCTAGTAGGTAATGTTTGACAGACACCAACTTTCAGATTCTTATCATTAAGCAGTAGCATAGCATTATTAACTTGTTTTTTTCTTTCCTCCCATATATTTGTTTGTTTCTCCTTCTATTTAATAGGATGCTGGCTGTCTATGGTCACTTCTTTCTCAATTATACTAATAAGAGCACTGGCAAGAATATATTTACTTGTTTGCATCAGTGCTGCTTATATTCGTAAAAATACTTTTAAAAAAGTATCAGTGTTGACATTGATGCATAAGGGTAATAGCCCTCTCTGACTTTTTCTCATTTCTAGGAAGAATTCAGAAGCTACACATGGTCTCAACTAAAGTTAAAGCTTTCTCTACTTTGTCCAAGGAAGACTGAGAAATCTTAAGATAATTTCCAACAGCACGGAGACCATGTAGAGTTTAACTATGTATAGTATTGCGTTTTTCTTTGGCCTCATAGACAGCAAAAAAAAAAAAAAAAATAGACTAAAGGATTCAGAAGGTCATTTGTAGAGGGACACAGAAAAAAATTGTATGTGCTGGCTGAACTGATGTATGTATGTGCTGGCTGAACCTTATATCAAAAATTTTGTTAGCATAAATTGGATATCATTTTCATCCATTCCACTGACAAATTTTAGGACAAATGGTAAGGAAAACACTTAGATAAAATGCAGAGATTCTGGAAAGATCCTGAGAATGCATTGTGCTTTCTTTTCACAAGAATACTTTTGGCTCACCTGTCCACATGGCTGTGAGAAGCAGTAGATTCCCGGGTATAAGAAAGGTCTTTACTCTGCAAATTGAAGAATCTTTAGAAAGACACCTGTGAAATCAACCTGTGAAGGGCTTCCTTTCAGGAGCTTGATGAGACCCTGGTAAGAGATCCTTTAAGAAAAGATTATGGAAGATATTGGCAAAGACTTGACTTCCAAAACTTTGTGGATCCTTGGGGATTTAGACGGGGCAAAATTGAATGTGTGTGTTTGCATGCACTCACACACATGTTTGGACTGGCTGGCCTCCTTAGCCTTCAAAACAGAAGGCAGACCAAGAACCTTAAAGAATAGGAAGAGGTTGTCTGTGTGACTTTGAAACTGTGGCTAAAATATCATCTGTTTTAGCCTTTGACTTTTTTAAGGAGGACATCAGATATGTGACAAATCAGACAATAGCAATAAGGAGCAAATTAAATCTTAAAAAATATGAAATAGGTGATTGGGATTGACATATACATGTGCTTAGTCACTCATGCCCAACTCTTTACGACCTCATGGAGTGTAGCCCACCAGGCTCCTCTGTCCATGGGGATTCTCCAGGCAAGAATGCTGGCATGGGTACCCATGTCCTCCTCCAGGGGAATCTTCCTGACCCATGAATCAAACCGGGGTCTCCCACATGGAAGGTGGATTCTTTACCATTTGAACCACCAGGGAAGCCCAAGAATACTGAAATGGATAGCCTGTCCTTTCTCCAGGGGATCTTCCTGACCCAGGAATCGAACCAAGGTCTCCTACATTGCAGAAGGATTCTTTACCAGCTGAGCCACCTGGGAAACTCAGCACATACATACTACTGTATATAATATAGAAAACTAATAAGAACCTATTGTATAGCACATAGAACTCTTAGTCAATGTTCTGTAATGGCCTATATGGGGAAAAAAGCTTTAAAAAAGAGGGAATATATGTATAACTGATTCACTTTGCTGTATATCTGAAACTAACACAAAATTAACTAAATCAACTGTACTCCAATAAAAACTTTAAAAAAAGAGAGAGAGAGAGAAGGCAGAGCTGAAAAGATGAACTGATACCTTGGAGGCTGAGAAAGTACAAGACAATCACGTCACAGGTAGGATTTTTCCTGCTGCCTGCCTCTTGGCATACCTTTAGCCTAGAGAAGTATATGGTCATTCAGCTTCCATTCCTTCAGAGAGTTTCTCCACTGAGTGCACTTCAACAACTGAGTTGATTCCTAAAGAGATCACAAGAAAAAATGATCACTATCTGAGGGATCTCTAGACATCCAGCAAAGGAAAATGAAGTAGATTTGAGCCTCTGGGGGAGATAGATGAAGGTTCAGACAACAGGACTATCTGATAATAACATAGTAACGAACAGCTATGAAGATTCAAGTTAAGCACAAACCAGGACTTCTCCAAATATAAACTAAATGTATGAAATAGAGAATTCAGTAGATGAGTTAACGATATGGGATGATTGTTGTTAAAACCGGGATTAGTAGCCTAGAAGATTGAGTGCAAGAGTATTATCTTAAAGTACAGACCAAAAATGTGAAAAAAGAGCAAATTTGAAAAGATGTGAGATCTGGAGAACAGATTTCGGAGATGTAATACCCAAATCACAACAATTTCAGAAGGAGAAAAGGAAACTGATGGGAGATATACAATAACTATATTAGTGACTGAAGAATGTTTCTTTGGGATGATGATTGCTTTCTACAGAATGAATGGGAAATTACATTAAGCTTCTGGAAACTGTAATGAAAAGTCATAAGCTAGATTCTTGAACTCAAGACAAAGGGGGGAAAAAAGACAAAGGGAAAAGTAGGATGGTTCAATTAATTTTGTTTGTTATCTACATAGTAACTTGGTAAGGAATAGGATGGCAAAAGATTTTTGCGAACTGTGACATTTAAATATTCATTTATACAACAGTCAATCCTAAAGGAAATCAACACTGAATATTCATTGGAAAGAATGATGCTGAAGCTGAAGCTCCAAAACTTTGGCGACCTGATACGAAACGCTCACTTATTAGAAAAGACCTTAATGCTGGGAAAGATTAAGGGCAGGAGGAGACTGGGGTGATAGCGGATGAGATGGTTGGATGGCAACATCGATTCAATGGACATGAGTTTGAACAAACTCTGGGAGATAGTGAAGGACAGGGAAGCCTGGCATGCTGCTGTCCATGGGGTTACAAAGAGTCTTGAGTGACTGAACAACAAAAACAACTTTTTGAAATATTTCTCTTTATACATTGTTATTCTAATACACTAAACAGTTTAATGAAAGGAAATAAAATGTCTCCAAAAAGTTAAACTTATACAATTTCCATTCTCATTTAGAAATTAAATCATCATCTCAAAGGAGCATTGTGCATAGTGTTTATATGGGTTATTTCATCCACTGTGACTTTAAAGAGAAAAGAGAACCTGAAATTATAAAAGAGATGGTTTTAAAAGTATAGCAATGATGAGAATTATAAGACCACTGATGCTATAAAGTATTCATCATTCTTTCTCTCATAGGGCTATTTTCAAAATAGCAGGACATCAAGTACTTTTTATTAGAATTCCAATGATGTGAGAAATAAATGTTTGGCACAAAATGATAATATTTTCAAACATATTATAGTCAGCAAAGATATCAGTGTAGAATTAATGCTGTGGAAAAATAAGCCATAACACTTAAAGCAAGCAGTTGCTTCTAACACTGCTTCTGTTTTCCGTGAAGTGTAACACTGGTCATCACAATAGAAATGCAGGTTCCCATTCTTCCCCTCTTCACCTGCAGGGATTTGTGAAACCTAATTTATTTCCCTGAACATTCCTCTCCTTTTGTAAAACAAGAAGAATAATGGTTTCTATATAAGGATTATTAGGGGCAGTGCTTATCTATATAAAGCACTTAATATAAAACCTGGAGCAGAGCGAGTGATGAAAAATATGAATGGTGTTCGTGACTAATGACATCACTTGTTTACTCACATGGAGATGTGACAAGACCAAGGAACTTAGAAACAGACACAACTAGGTTGAAATTCTACTCTGCCTCTTGTTATTTGTGTGGCCTTATAAAAATTAATTCACTTTTCAGAGTCTCTTTTCTTATCAGTAAATGACAGGCCAATGAGTCTCTCTCATTAATGGATGAGGATTAAGTGAAATGAAGAGCGGAGACCACCCAATAGCAATCAGAAAAATAGAAGAAACTAATATAGGCTTCCTTTTTTTTTTCATTCTTATTCTCCCCAGAAAACAACTACTTAACAATAGATACCCTGACAGATTATGAAATTTACAAAGAAAAACATTGATGTTGGTGACATTCTTATATAGGACATAAGCTATGACAAACTTAGACAGCATATTAAAAAGCAGAGACATTACTTTGCCAACAAAAGTCTGTCTAGTCAAAGCTATGGTTTTTCCAGTAGTCATATGAACATGAAAGTTGGCTATGAAGAAGGCTGAGCACCAAAGAACTGATGTTTTAGAACTGTGGTGTTGGAGAGGACTCTTGAGAATCACTTGGACTGCAAAGAGGTCAAATCAGTCAGTCCTAAAGAAAATCAATCCTGAATGTTCATTGGAAGGACTGATGCTGAAGCTGAAGCTCCAATAATTTCACCACCTGATGCAAAGAGCTAACTCATTGGAAAGGACCCTTATGCTGGAAAGATTGAAGGCAGGAGGAGAAGCGGATGGCAGAGGATGAGATGGTTGAATGGCATCACCAACTCAATGGACATGAGTTTGAGCAAGTTCCAGGCAGATGGTGAAGGACAGGGAAGCCTGATGGGCTGCAGTCCATGGGGTCACCAGGAGTTGGACTCAACTGGGCAACTGAACAAAAACTATATATATATATGAAATATATATTCATATAAATATTTGAAATATATGCAATAAATATATTCACATATGTATGAAAAATGGTAAGAAAATAACTATCAATGATGAGCACAAAATTCTGAAAGAAAATTTGAAATAATTGAAATAATTAACACAACGGCTCAAAGTGGGATCATGCTTGTACTGCCAACAACATTGTTTTCATGCTAAGAAATAAACTTGTCAAAATTGAACTAAATGAAAAGTGTCAAGAAACCTTTAAAGTGCTTTTAATTAAAACTATATCAGAATTGAAAAGCTTCCTCAGGGTGTTCTATGCCTCCTATTTCTACTAGAATTTGAATAAACAAGATTTTTTTTTGTGAGGCAGGATGACATAGTGGTGGGGAGTACCGTCTCTGAACTAGGACCATCTGGGTTCAAATCTCAGCACTTTGGGCAACTTCTCAGTACAGGGCTAACTCTAGGACTTTGGGCATTTTCTCAAATGTTCTGCACCTGTTTCCTCATCTGTTAAGTTCAGCTACTAGTAGTAGATTCTTCACAGAAGACCAGGAGGTGAGTATATCTGATATACCTAGAACCATCTTTAGAACATTTCATTTTATAACTGTTGATTATTTGGGTACTAGTACTATTTTTACTGCTGGGCTTCCCAGGTGGTTCAGTGGTAAAGAATCTGCCTGCCAATTCAGGAGGTGCAAGCTCAATCCCTGGATTGGGAAGAGACATTAGAGAAGGAAATGGCCACCCACGCCAGTATTCTTGCCTGGAAAATATCATGGACAGAGGAGCCTGTCAGACTACAGTCCAAGGGGGTCTCAAAAAGTCAGATATGACTGAGCACATATGCACTATTTTTGCTACTATCAGCCAAAAAATATTTATTAAATGTTCATGTTTATATGACTCTAAACACACTAATTTATTATCAGAGACCTGTATTTCATTCTGGGTCTGTCACTTACTGGGTATGTGATCTTGGACATTTTACTTTGTCCATCCTTGAATCAGTTCAGTTCAGTTCATTAGCGCAGTCATGTCTAACTCTGCGACCCCATCAACTGCAGCATGCCAGGCTTCCCTATCCATCACCAACTCCAAGAGCTTGCTCAAACTCATGTCAGTTGAGTCTGTGATGCCATCCAACCATCTCATCCTCTGTCGTCACGTTATTGAATGATGATATTTAAGCCCTCGACTAGAAAAATGGGACTAATTACTTGTCTTGAAAATCAGATGCAGTTTTACAAAAACATAAATACTGAGCTTGAAATGTGATGTGCATCTAAAAATAGTAGTGATGATATGCATAAAACAGATAAGCAACAAGGATTTATCACAGGGAACTATGTACAATCAGTTCAGTTCAGTCACTCATTCGTGTCTGACTCTTTGCAACCCCATGGATTGCAGTACACCAGGCTCCCCTGTCCATCACCAAAGCCCAGAGCTTGCTCAAACTCATGCCCATTGAGTTGGTGATACCGTTGAACCATCTCATCCTCTGTCATCCCCCTTTCCTCCTGCCTTCAATCTTTCCCAGCATCAGGGTCTTTTCAAATGAGTCAGTTCTTCGCATCAGAGGGCCAAAGTATTGGAATATTAGCTTCAGCATCAGTCCTTCCAATGAACACCCAGGACTGATTTCCTTTATAATGGAGTGGGTTGCCATTTCCTTCTCCAGGGGATCTTTCTGACCCTGGGATCGAACCCCAGTCTCTTGCATTACAGGTGGATGCTTTGCAGTCTGTGCCACCAGAGATGCCCAATTAACATTGCTAATAGCAATTATTTCTGAATACTTACGATGTATCAGATACTTTGCTAAGTATCCTAATATATAAACACATTAAATCCTCATAATTTTGTGAGATTTAGGTATTATTATCTCCAATTTAGGATGAGAAAATTAAGGTTCAGTAAAATTAAGTAACTTTCTCAAAGTCATATATTTAGTAAGTGGTAAAGTCTGAATTCTTACCAGATCTTTGTGACTCTCAAGCCTATTATCTTAAACATCACTGTAAATTTTGACCAATGTCCTCGAAAAATAATACATATATATTCCTTGACTTTCCAATAATTCACTGGTTTCTTAAATATTCACATCTTTATGTGTGTGGAGAGAATTAGAATCTTTTCAACCTTGAACTCAAGGACATTCCTGGTATTCTCCTTTTCAAATCTCTCCCTGAAGTTATGATTCATCCCTTCAAAATCTCCCCTATGCTGAAACTTAGAGGAGAAAAGGACTCTTTTCAATTAGTTCTAGCATTCTCTGTTCTCTGCTGATAAGACAGCAATGAATAAGTACCTGTGTAGGGGCATGTGGAGTTGGCTGAATTCATACCCAATGGCATTTTACTCTGTCAAAACCTTTCCAAAACTTCTGGGGAAAAGCTTGGAGGGCAGTGGTAAGTATTAATGGAAAAATGATGGAAGGGTATTTCAGCAAAAGAGAAATATCTTGTTATTTTCTTTTTTTTAAACAATATATATGCATTTATCTATTTATTTTTTACACATGATTCTTAGCTTTTATTAAAAATCAGTTCTGAAAAATCTGGGCAGGAAAATATTCAGGGTTCTTATTTTAAGTTTTTCATTAGAGAAATTGTTGTTCAGTTGCTCAGTCATGTCCGACTGTCCGACAGCCCGCCCGGATTATTTTCTACTAATAAAGGCAAACACTGAACTTTATGGAGCTCAAAATGTCTAAAATTGATGATAGCATTCTCTTGGATATTAGGCCATTTATCGTCCAGGATCATTTAAGTAATGGTTAGACCACCTGCTCTTCCTTCTTTTCCCCACCTTTCTGAAGTCAAACTCCATCCCGAACTTGGTAGAGTAGACATAGAATGTTCTGTAAGGATTTCCTTTACATTACACAAGCCTGGTGCCAGAGGTATTTTGAAGCTCAAACTGATTGCTAGTTTTCATGCTGTTTGATCATCTCAGTACTAAGTTCACAGTGGAAGGTTGCTTGCTCACTGTCCATCTTACTATTTTTAATTTTGTTTCTGTCTTGAAATGATATTAGAAATAAATACAGTGCTTATAATTGTATGTAACAAAGGAAAAAATGAATAATTTGTTTTCCCAGTTTACTTAATTCCATATTAATTAAAGTTTCAAAGCATACACCAAATATAATTATCCTAACATCTTCAGGGCCCTTATTTCCTGTTTTGCAACTCTTGGAAAGCCTTGCAATTCTTTCTACTATCTCTGGTGTATTACATTTATATTTTCCACAACATTATATTCACTAATAGGGAAGCAGATTGAACTTTCTTTCACTTGGGTAGGAATCATTTTATCCAAGGCACTTTCCTGTCTGACTTTGTAAGAAGTGCTATCAACTTGATAACTTATATTCTGTAGGCTCTTGCAACCACTTGCTAATGCACCTTCAGAGACCTTCCTAAGCAATGTCAGAGCACTCTGGAAGTCTCTCAAGTATGCTCCAAAAGAAGATCACTAAATTTTCTGCTCTGCTGCTACTTCGCAGACCTTGTTCTCCTGGCCCTCATCCATGTTTCCTGCTTAATTGTCATCTGTGGAGTACTCCTGTGGCCTCTAGGAACTGCCAGTCATCCAGCAACCCACTTTTTCTTAAAGCATCATCACTTTTGTCAATCAGCTGATTCACAAATATTTATAAAACACCTACCAAATGCCCAGCCCCAATGTATATATCAAAGATGATATCAAATGTCATTTTCCTAAGGAGTCTTACATTTCAGTGAAAGGTGCTGGGGAAAGTATAATGAAAAACAACCTCTCCTTATCACCCCAGAAAAATTGCTTCACAGAAGTAGAAAATATTTTTGTTATTAAATAAGTATTTAAACAAAATGTAATGTGTGGCACAGTCAATCTACAAAAAGATACTGCAAAAGCAGAATGAAGTATCATCCTCTTATTCAGTTAAACAGATACAATCTATTACATGCATGTTCTTAGGAGAAATAAACTAGTCCTCGTGTGAGAGGGCATGACAGCACCATTTGTCATAGCTCATTTATCTTAAATTTACTGCTAATTAAAGTAGCCACTTGTTTTGCAAATGTGTTTTTAAAAAATATTTTTCTCACATCTCTATGACCTGAAGTAGTTTGCAAAGTGGAACCAGTACCCACTGAAGTTAGAGTCTTAGCATCCCAGGAACTCGGGGATGGGGTAATATTTTCCTTGATGATTACATTTCAAAGAGATGGTTCCCAGGTTCTTTTTAAAATATTTTTATGGAGTATAATTGCTTTAAAATGTTGTATTAGTTTCTGCTGTACAGTGAAGTAAATCAGCCATATGTATACATATATTCCCTTCCTCTTGGACCTCCCTCCCATCCCATCCCCTCCCCGACACCCCCCAACTCCCCAGGTCATCACAGAGGACTGAGCTGAGCTTCCTGCAGTTTATAGCAGCTTCCCACTAGCTAACTATTTTACCCATGGTAGTGTATATATCACAACCTCCCAATTCATCCCACCTTCCCCTTCCCTCCCACTCTGTCCACATACCCACTTTCTATATCTGCGTCTCTATTCCTGCCCTGGAAATAGGTTCATTTATACCATTCTTCTAGATTTCGTATATACCATTAAAGACACGATGTTTGTTTTTCTCTCTCTGACATTTTACTCTGTATGACAGGTTCTAGGTTCATCTGTGTCTCTACAAATGACCCTATTTCATTCCTTCTAGTGGCTGAGCAATATCTCATTGTGTATGTTTACCACATCTTCTTTATTCATTCATCTGTTGTTGGGCATTTATGTTGGTTCCATGTCCTGGTTATTGTAAACAGTGCTGCAATGAACACTGGGGTAGGTTCCCAGGTTCTTAAGGAAATATCCCTGATTGTAAAATGAACAGAAGACCAATTTAGCTCTTTAAAATATTTACATACATTTCAAAGAGACAAAGAACTTATAATTACAAGTTTTGTAAAGTAAATGCATTAAGAAGGGGGAAAGAGGAGCCTCTTCCCTTATTTTCAACAAAGCAAACTAAGTCCCTTATTTTTCATTTATATTTGCCTTTTCAAGAGCAATAGGCCATCAAGAAATAGAAGTAATTTCAAGATTTCTGGTCATGGTAAGTAGCAGTGTCATTTATTAAAATGGTGTGTATATTTCAGGTGAGCTAGATTTTGAAGGTAAGTTAAATTATGGCATACATTTTAGGCATTCAAATAGTAGTATTGGGTGGTAAAAGGGTCTGGAGCTATGAAAAGTGTGTGTATCTGCATTTTTTGTTCCCAGTTTGCTGTGACTTGTAATATTCCCCCTGGGCATTGCTAACTCTGTTGGGCACCTATGCACTCTAGGTATCAAGGTTGTAGGATAATCTATTGCCTATGAGTGGTGAGCAAACCTATATTTTTGATGTTACTTTTCCTATTCTTCTAATCTCTGTGATGTCTCCTTTGGCCTGATTTCTCCAGTGTGTACCTCCTCTGATGCCCTCTTCTGTAATCAGCTGTAGAACTTCCCTTGCTTTTGAGGTTTCCTGGGATTAGATTGGGGGTACCTGGCTAATCCTAGCTCTTCTCCTTATTTTAAGAAACTTAATGTGTTAATTTTAATTCCAACAACAAAATTCCTTCAAAAGGACTAGATTCATGTTTGATGAAACAACTAGAGGATAAAAATCTCACAAAGAAATTTTTAAAATCTTGTCTACCCAGTTCCTCAGTCTTAAAAGTGTCCTTTTGTGGAGCTAACCCATCAAGTCTTTAGGGCTACACAGATGTGTCTTCATCTCAGCAGCTGACAGCTCAGTGCCCAAGTTAGGACAACAGCTACAATCACATAATATTCATTCCGTTATTCATATATTTAATAAGTACATTTTGAGCTCTTTTCATGTTTTGAGTACTGGGGATACAGCAGAAAAATAAGATAACAGACTTTTGTTCTCTTATAGTTTACATGCTAAGGATAGATGGTAGCAGATGTCATTTTTGATATCTTAATGAGACCAGTAGCTGAAAAATAGAGAAACTTTGACTAAGCATCAGATGTTCCAGCTTGCTTTTAAAACACTAGTCTGAACATGATCGAATCAATGTGTTGGTCACTTGCCTAGTGCCTCTCTTTGCCATAATCAGAACAGAAATAGCAGAAATAACCTCTTTCCACATCCTTTTTTTCTTAAACATAGCTCTATGTAGAGTTCATCTATCTGCAGAATAATTTGGGGTAGAAAATGCCACATATTCCAAGGGAATTGACACTTCAGCTATTCAACAGGCACCTAGGAGACATACTTTGCAAACAGCAACAATCTCTAAGATTCTCAAAGACACAGATAAGTGGATTCATAATGGAATTGATGGTCTGTGGGTCATATGGAGCATACAAAGAAATCTAAATGAATCAACCTTTTGAAAGGGCAAATGGTGGCTTGAGGAGAAGTAGGTGATGAAACAAATTTTCTTCTGACCTGCTCTGTTGTTGGTTCTCTGGTTTGAGCCTGGAATTGGGTCACCTTTCCCGAAGTGGCTTTTCTTAGTTCATCTCAAATCCCATCTGAGCCCTTGGTTATGATTCTTTTGTATCTATGCAGTACCACATGCACATCACAAGACTGATATGTCATATCAATGACAAAAGTACAAGTGAATTGTGTGTGTGTTTGTGTATGGACTCAGTAATGTCCGACCCTTTGTGACCCCATGGACTGTGGCCTGCCAGGATCCTCTGTCTATGGGATTTTTCAAGCAAGAATACTGGAAATGGATTGCCATTTACTCCTCCAGGGGATCTTCCCTACCCAGGGATTTGCATTGCAGGTGGATACTTTACCACTGAGCCATGGGGAAGACATTCTATCTCAAACATCAAACTGATTAAAACAAAGCAATGCTGCCATGCTGCTCACAACCCAAGTAAGTTAATATGCCTACATCATCGATTTCATGTTAAGGGTTACATTCTGTTGGGTTCCTTGATATCACCCACTCTGCAAATAGGAGGTTTAAAGAGACAAGGCTAATAAACCTTGATAATAGATTGATTAATCAAATTTAAACAGGTTGAGTTGTTTGTTTTTGTTTCAGTGCGGTAAACATTAGTCATGTTTAATTTATAGTAAAAAGGAAGAAAACATGGAAGGGAGGCACATGAAAGGCAAAATGTCTTCAGGCTTTTGGAGGCATTTTGCTTTAATAATGAATGGCTGTGATGGCTCTGCTTACTGAAAGGGAAAGGGTTTGGTAGATTTCTGTAGTTTTGTCAGTTCCAACTGTGCAATGGTCTTTTGAAATGATGAGTTGTTGAAAATATGGTATTTAGAAATCCCAGAGAACTTTCCTGCTCCCCCAGTCTGTCAAAAATCTTCTTGAAATGAAGGTAAGTACCAAATTCTGATAAAAACAACTATCAGCTCATGGGAGCAAATTTTATTCAGTCTTGACTAAGTCCCAAACACTCCTTGACATTATCTTAAAGTTCCATATCATTCTACGAAAGTAGGAAAATCTCCACTGAAAGGCAGATTTAGTGATGACGGGACCGCACTTGGATGACCATACTAATCCTGTCTCTCCTTCCATGTTTCTTTAGAAGCCAGACAATCCTTCCAGATACACCAGAAACAATCCAAGTTTGATAAAAGGCAAGAGGCTTCCAAGTGTAAATAGTTAAATAATTTTAACACTTGTTGATGTTAACCATACAGTAAAAATGATTGGGATGGCTATGCTATTCTTTACCATAAACATTCAACAAATAATGTAATTATTAGTTGGAGTTCTTTCCCTGTCCCCAACTCATGATAAAATTTGTATACTATTGATTTGTAATCCAAGCTTAGGGAGAGGCTTGCATTCCCACATGAAGATAAATTTCAGTCAGGAAAAAAAAAATCCAAATACCTTGTGTACTTCTGTTCCTCACTGTTTTCTTTCTCTTCTGCCTCACTGAGCTTTTCTACTCAAGGAGTTTTACAGGTTATTAAATAGATGTAGCTCCAGAGTGGTAAGGTCACATGATTCTGTAATGTATGCAGACATACTGAAGGTTATGCCCTGGAGATTTTACCAAGACAAAATTATAATGAGCTTGTTATTTATTTGAGAAGAGAGAAAAAGCAAACAGAACAAGAGCAACACAGGAATATTGGGTTGTTTGGTAGGTTGTTTTTTATTTTCTTCTAATACTCTCCTCAGCCCCAGAGACAAGAACATGTCTGTTCTTGAGAAAGAGGTAAGAACTCTAAATCTTCCTCACTATATGTTTGCACTTGTGGTAAAATATCTGGACATATGTCACCCATGAAGAGTGGAGAGCAGTCATCAGACCTCCTATGGAGGAGGAGGAAGACATGTTCTTACATTCCTTTCTGTCTGCTCACCAATGGCATAAAGCCTTCATGATATGAGTCCACCAGGCTGAGAAACTTTGGAGTTGGGGTTTATCAGTTCAGTGGAAAGGGTTTCACTCCAGTACCCATGTAAGGAGCATTACACAACCTCACATACTTTGCATACAGTTCCACATCATAAGAGATAATTGTTTCAGTAATCAGATTCGTAAGGGACTAGTGTTTTTACCTTGCATTTATTGACTTGTAACTCTATAAAACTCTCACCCTTTGTTCACTAAGATAAACAAAACTGAATGTTCTCAGCAGGATAAACCCTTCTTGGGTAACCTCATGTGCATCAGTGATTAGAATCCAAGGTATGGTCTGAGAATTTCTAAAGATCAAGTATTAGCAAAATGTTATGAGAGCAAGGAAGACTGTGTGATGTCCCAGAGTGAGAAGAGCACAAAAGTTTTCATGAAGGAGGTGGCAGCAGGATTGAACCTTTTCACCTAACCATAAACTTTGTTGTTGCTGTTGCAGTCCTTCAGTTGTGTCTGACTCTGCGACCCCATAGACTGCAGCCCACCCAGCCTTCCCTGTCCTTGACTATCTCCCAATGCTTGCTCAAATTCACGTCCGTTGAATCAGTGATGCCATCAAACTATCTCATCCTTTGTCATTCCCTTCTCCTCCTGCCTTCAATCTTTCCCAGCATCAGGGTTTTTTTCTAGTGAGTTGGCTCTTCGCATCAGGTGGCCAAAATATTGGAGCTTTAGCTTCAGCGTCAGTTCTTACAATGAATATCCAGGAATGATCTCCTTTAGGATTGATTGGTTGGATCTCCTTGAAGTCCAAGTGACTTTCAAGAGTTTTCTCCAACACCACAGTTCAAAAGCATCAATTCTTTGACACTTCAGCTTTCTTTATGGTCCAATTCTCACATCCATACATGACTACTGAAGAAACCATAGCTTTGACTAGACGGACATTTGTTGGCAAAGTAAAGTCTCTGCTTTTTAATACACTGTCTAGTCTTGTCATAGCTTTTCTTCCACAGGGCAAGTATCTTTTAATTTCATGGCTGCAGTCACTATCTTCAGTGATTTTACAGCACAAGAAAATAAAGTCTCACATGTTTCCTTTGTTTCCCCATCTATTTGCCATGAAGTAATGATGCTGGATTCCATGATCTTAGTTTTTTTAATGTTGTTTTAAGCTAGCTTTTTCACTTTCCTCTTTCACTTTCATGAAGAGGCTGTTTAGTTCATCTTTACTTTCTGTCATAAGGGTGGTATCATCTGCATATCTGAGGTTATTGGTATTTCTCCCAGCAATCTTGATTTCAACTTGTGCTTCATCCAGTCCAACATTTTGCATGATGCACTCTGCATATAAGTTAACTAAGCAGGGTGACAATATATAGCCTTGACATACTCCTTTCCTAATTTGGAACCAGTCCATTGTTCCATGTCCAGTTCTATCTGTTGCTTCTTGACCTGCATACAAGTTTCTCATGAGGCAGGTAAGGTGTTCTGGTATTCGCATCTCTTTAATAATTTTCAGTTTGTTGTGATCCACACAGTCACCATAAATGTATGTGATTCAAAAGTTTAGAAAAAGGGCATTCCCAGATTGATATTATTGCTAGGAAAAGTACAGTTGTTTGAAAGCACTTTGAGTATTAGGAAATTACATGTATAATGGTGGGGTGATAGTTAATTTATGTGTCAACTTGACTAAACCACAGTATTCCAATAGTCACTCAAATACCAGTCTAAATATTGCTGTGAAGGTATATTTCAGGTGAGGTTTACATGTAAGTCAGTAAATTTTGGGTAAATTGAACTACCCTTAATAAGGGTAAGTTTCTGTGAAGAAAAGCTATGACAAACCTAGAAAGTGAAAGTGAAGTCGCTAAGTCTGACTCTTTGCTACCCCGTGGACTGTAGCCTACCAGGCTTCTCCGTCCATGGGATTCTCCAGGCAAGAATACTGGAGTGGGTTGCCAGTTCCTTCTCCAGGGGATCTTCCTGACCCAAGGATTGAACCCAGGTCTCCTGCATTGCAGGCAGACGCTTTAACCTCTGAGCCACCAGGGAAGCCAGCATATTAAAAAAACAGATACATTACTTTGCCAACAAAGGTCCATATAGTCAAAACTATGGTTTTCCCAGTAGTCGTGTATGGATGTGAGAGTTGGACTATAAAGAAAGCTGAGCACCAAAGAATGATGCTTTTCAACCGTGGTGCTGGAGAAGACTCTTGATAGTCCCTTGGACTGTAAGGAGATCAAACCAGTCAATCCCAAAGGAAATCAGTCCTGAATATCCTTTGGAAGGACTGATGTTGAAGCTGAAGCTCCAATATTTTGGCCACCTGACGTGAAGAACTGAGTCATTGGAAAAGGTACTGATGCTGGGAAAGATTGAAGGCAGGAGGAGAAGGGGATGACAGAGGACAAGATGGTTGGATGGCATCACTGACTCAATGGACATGAGTTTGAGCAAGTTCCAGGAGTTTGTGATGAACAGGGAAGCCTGGTGTATTGCAGTCCATGGGGTTGCAAAGAGTTGGCCATGGCTGAATGACTGAACTGACTGATCCTTAATAATATCGGAGAGCCCCCATTCAATCAGTCGCAGACATAAGAGAAAAAAGGATGGTATTTCCTTGAAGAACAGAGAAATTTGCTTCCAGACTGCCCTGAGAGTCCACCTGCAGTATCAACCTGCAGCATCTCCAACTTGCCATTCTGCCATGCAGATTCAATACCTATCAGCCTCCACAGTCCTTGAGCTAATTCCTTACAGTGTCTATCTATCTATCTATCCTGTTTCTCTGGAGGACTAAGGCAATTGGTCAGTTTTCAAGTGGGCCAAGGAGAATTGTGGAAGCAGTAGGTGGAAATCAGGCAAGAGATCTATCATGTACTATCTGGATTTCTAGTATGAGGAACCTACTCTTTACAATTTTGCATAGTGAAGCCAATCAGAGATGTTTGAGCTACGGGTTTTGTGTGATGAGTTAACATTATTGCTATTGTAAAATATGATCTAGAAAGAGCTGACAGTAATCAGAAAGGGGTATAGCAGTTTAGTTATTAAGTAATAATTAGTAACAGTTTAGTTGGTGAAGCCTTGGCAAAGAATATTATATTTGAAAGGGAATGTGAGCACTGGCATTTCCAAAGTTTCTGAGTCCTTGGATAACTTGTGGATCAGTCATTTAATGGTAGAATGTCAGTGGATCTTAGGGATTTTAGATTACACAAAATACACATACTAGAAAGTTCTTACTCACTTTCAGTCCCACTGTATGTGTTATTCACTTAGCTGTGTCTGACTCTTTGTGACCTCATGGACTGTAGCCCATCATATTCCTCTGTCTAAGGAATTCTCCAGGCAAGATTACTGGAGTGGTAGCCATTCCCTTCTCCAGGGGATCTTTCCAACCCAGTCAGTCAGTCAGTTCAGTCACTCAGTTGTGTCCGACTCTTTGAGACCTCATGAACTGAAGCATGCCAGGCTTCCCTGTCCATCACCAATGTCCAGTGCCTACTCAAACTCATGTCCATCCCATGGGTGATGCCATCTAACCATTTCATCCTCTGTTGTCCCCTTCTCCTCCTGCCTTCAATCTTTCCCAGCATCAGGGTCTTTTCCAATGAGTCAGTTCTTCACATCAGGTGGCCAAAGTATTGGAGTTTCAGCTGCAGCATCAGTCCTTCCAAAGAACATTCAAGACTGATTTCCTTTAGGATGGACTGGTTGGATCTCCTTGCAGTCCAAGGAACTCTCAAGAGTCTTCTCCAACACCACAGTTTAAAAGCATCAATTCTTCGGTGCTCAACTTTCTTTATAGTCCAACACTCACATCCATACATGACTACTGGAAAAACCATAGCTTTGACTAGACAGACCATTGTTGGTAAAGTATGGCTCTGCTTTTTCATATGCTGACTAGGTTGGTCATAGCTTTTCCTCCAATGGGCAAACTTCTTTTAATTTCATGGCTGCAGTCACCATCTGCAGTGATTTTGGAGCCCCCCAAAAAAGTCCCTCACTGTTTCCATTGTTTCCCCATCTATTTGCCATGAAGCAATGGGACCAGATGCCATGATCTTAGTTTTCTGAATGTTGAGCTTTAAGCCAACTTTTTCCCTCTCCTCTTTCACTCTCATCAAGAGTCTCTTTAGTTCAACATCCTGAAAGTGTCATCTAGCTATTTCTCACATGAGCCTAAAAACTCAGAACCAGCTGCAGTTTCTACTCCCTCTTCTTTTTCTACTTCTCTTCTATTCCTCAATTCCAAACTTCTGCTGAAAAACCTATTTGGTGAAGCTATATTTACTACTGCCTAATTTGAAAAGAATAAAACAACTTACATGTGTAGAAAGGATGCTACCTCTGGATCTTCCCAATGTAGAGCTCTTGGGATGTCAGACTGACATGAGAGCCCAAGTGGGATTGGGAGGAGCCCCTTCTTCAATTCATTACCATCCACTGTCCTTTGGGGATACAGAAACATAATTTTGCCAAGTCGTTCTTAAAAATATTTGTCAGCCTCTACCTCTTACTTTCATCATTATGATGTTCAACATCATCCTGTATGGTCTCTTGTGATGAAGTTTTCTTCATTAAGTTTATTCCCATTAAAACTTGAAAGATAAGTGTTCAATTTCTATTTACCTAGTAGCTGCTTTTAAAAATTTTAAGTGACATGCTGAACCAACCCTTTTCATCTGCATGTAGCTAAAAATCTCACTTTTAGCTTAAAATAATAAACAATATGCACTTCAGTATTTTTAACCAAGGTTTTCAATGAAGGCATTTTAATATAACACAGAAGAAAATGGAAAGAAGCTAAATTTGTAACAGTATTAGAGTTTTCCAAAGCAATTATATTCTCCAGTTAAATTAAAAAGGTTAAATAAATGCTCATATACTTTTATGATGGGCATAATATGACTAAAATTTCATAATAATTTTCTTAAAAATTAATTAGTAACTCATTTCCAAGAAAACAATAAATGAGAGACAAAAATCTTATATATTATTTAATTACAAATATGCATATATGTCTTTATATATTTCATGCCAAATTAAATAATTCCTTATAATATGAGTAAAAAGAATGAATCAAATATACTAAATGAAACAATGGTGATCACTCTTTGGTGATGTATTTTAGTATATACAATTTCCAACTTTTTACAAGGTTCATATATAACATTCATAACCAGATTTAAAACATAAATGTGATTTGGGAAAGGGTCAAGTTAATAAAAAGTAGTAGAAGCGATGGTTAATATGAGTGACTGAGCTCATTACATCAATGTAGGAACTATTTTGCCAAAAAGTAGATGATGGTACCTACCAGTAATTCACACATTTACTCATACATCTCCTGTTTTATGGTATCTCTATTAAGAATTTGAGATATACCAAGTTCAACCACCAGAATGCAGTGAGAGACACTGTGGACCATAGTGAAGTTAGACAAGTATAAACTAAAATCAACCCTGATGATGCCACTGCAATGATCAATGAAGGTGACAATGCTCAACCTCTCTGAATCTCAGTTTCCTCATGTGTGAAATGCGACAGCAATATCTACTTTGTCAACTTTTCATAAAAATTAAAATATAAAAAGTAATAGTATAATCAAAGCTATGGTTTTTCCAGTAGTCATGTACAGATATGAAAGTTGGACCCTAAACAAGGCTGAGCACCAAAGAACTGATGCTTTCAAACTGTGGTTCTGAAGAAGACTCTTGAGAGTCCCTTGGACAGCAAGGAGATCAAATCAGTCACTCCTAAAGGAAATCAGCCCTAAATATTCATTGGAAGGAGTGATGATGAAGCTGAAGCTCCAATATTTTGGCCACCTGATGTGAAGAGATGACTCATTGAAAAGACCCTGATGCTGGGAAAGACTGAAAGCAGGAGGAAAAGGGGGCAACAAAGGATGAGATGATTAGATTGCATCACCAACTCAATGGACATGAGTTTGAGCACACTCTGGGAGATAGTGAAGGCCAGGGAACCCTGGAGGGCTGCAGTCCATGGGGTTGCAAAGAGTCAGACATGGCTGAGTGACTGAACAACAGCAACAAAAAAGAGAATAGCTCACTAAGCAACAATCAGTACTGCTGGGCAACTGTTCATTCACCCAGTTGGTTGGATTGAATTTGGGCAGCACGTGTTACACCAGCTGCTTCCTTTAGGGCTGAGTGGTAGCTGCACGCATAGCACAACCTCAGCTTGCTCTAAATGCTGCAGCTTTTCCGTGGGTGGCTGTTATGGGGACAGAACTAACTGGGTGCAGCCTGGCCATCAACTTCTGAGAGTGCTTTCCAACTAGAGTTGATGGTGTCAGGCATCAATATGAAACAAGGGGAGCCTGAGATGAAAATTCACAAAGCAAGAGTTACAAAAGGTTTAGGTGAGAAAATCAAAGTTGGTCACTGGGTGAGAGAGAACACAGTCTCAGGACACAGGCAAGATCTAAACCAGTGCGTATCAAAATCGCAAGATTAAAGTTCAGTGCCAGGCTTGCAATCTGAGGACAGATCGAGTTGGAACAGGTGAGAAGCTAAGAAAATAGCTGAAAGCTGGTTTAGCTATTAATGCGTTGATTTTGTTTTATGTGAAGAAGTCACCAGTAGCTTCATCTCTGGGGTAGCCTTACTTGGGGAGCAGCAGTGGGTGATAAATGTCTGGAGCTGACAGAGTGTGTGCCGCCATCCATCCGCATAACCTTCTCACTGGAGGAAGAGAAGGCAGCAAGGGAATAGAGGCCATTAGTCTAAAGATTCTCTTGCACTCTATACCCATTCTTCCTCACCATCTATCTTAGTTGTTTGGGCAGCCATCATAAAATATGATAGACTAGATAGCTCAAACAAAACTTTATTTTCTTAGGTTTCTGGAGACTGGAAAGTCCAAGTTCAAGGATCTATCGGGGTTATGTTTCTGGTGAGAGCTCTCTTCCTGTCTTCCTGTGTCCTCATTTGGCAGAGAGAGAGAGAAATCTGGTGTTTTGTCTTCTTCTTATAAGGATATCGCTTCTATCAGATCAGGACTCCACCCACCCTTTTGACCTCATTTAACCTCAATACCTCTTGAATTGCCCTATCTCCAATACAGTCAGCTGGGAAGTGCAGTTAGGACTTCAACATGTGGATTTGGGAAGGAGGACGCAATTCAACCCATAGCACCATCTACCTCCTGTGAATTGTTTCTCTGAACCAGTGCATATAACACCTGTATAAGCAATTTCTTGCATTATTGTTTTTTATTATTATAAAGTGACTCTGGAGCTTCTGATCAAAATGGTTTATGGATCACATTTTGAGAAGCATTTCTTTAACTATGCTTAAAGTCTAAAGTCTGTCCCTATTATATTACAGACATTTGGGACAAGATTTATTTTGCTCACAATAAGTATAAGAAAGTATATTTTCTCTATGAATTGGTAGTCTGAAACTAAGTGGATCTGATTGACTTGTAAAACAATGTCATGAGCTGTGCAAATAAATTGCCAAAATACTTAAGGAGTGTTGTCTCTCAGCTCGTCAGGACTCTGATTGCAAATGGGTGGAAAATCTTAGACAAAGACTAAGGAATGATCGTTTATTGCATTTCCCAGGGTCTCTTGTCAGTTAAGTTCTGGTTTGGTTTGCTATTGAAAGGTACTAGCAGGATGTTGGAAGAAGGAAAAATAGACAAATATGGCAGTGAAAAGAAAGTCATGCCTGAATCTTTGAGACCTGCCAAGCTCGTCTGTCCATGGAATTCTCCAGACAAGAATACTGGAGTGGTTAGTCATTCCCTTCTCCAGGGATCTTCCTGATCCAGGGATTGAACTCAGGTCTCTCATATTTGCAGGCAGATTCTTCACAGTCTGCACTACTAGGTAAACTCAAGAAGGTGTCCGAGCTCCTGAGCATTTGTTCAGTTGCACAGGGGCAGTTTCAAGGCAGTGACATCTTCCATGGAGTAGAGACAAGAGAGAGCTGGACTCCAGCCCAGGGATGGTTACAGCTTCCATCTCTCTGGATAAGCTCTTCCTTGCTTGGGCTCCTCTAGTGGCTTCTCTGTCCCATTCACTCCTACAGACCTTCTGACATCTATATTAGCAATTCCTTGAATTGCACCCCTTCCTGCCTGATGAACCTGGAGTGGTCTCCTATTCCCCTGGCTGGATGCTGACTGTAACAGCTGGTAAATTATTAAACTACTTCAAGCTATTTTTGTCAGCCATCTGCCTATACTTTTAAGAAAACCCAGGAAAACAAATGGAATAGATAAGGAGAACTATGTACCTTTCCTTCATTTTTAAGTAAAAATATCATCAGTCATCATTTTGCAGCTTATAAATTACTTCCTAGAGATTGTCTTATTTAATTCTCACATTAATATTGGTGTCTTGATTTTTTTAAATCACCATTTGCTTCATCGTTAATGGAGACTGTGTTATTTGCCCAGGTCATATACCAAATGGCAGAAATACAAATTGAACTTTAATCCTTTAACTCTGTTCTCTCCAAGAACAAAGCCTTTTCTCTTAAAATTCTTTCACCAATTTAAGAAAGCCTCATTTAAAAAATTAATCTTTAAGTGTTATGAATTTTTCTGATCCACAAGAGGAAAATCTATACATCAGCCCAAAAGCACATCCTTTCTCTACCCATATGGTTACAGTATTTTATTGTTTGGGCATACATTAAAGCAAATTCTCTCTCTGGATCTTAACATCTCAGGATAAATGGTTGTGAATAGGATAAAATAAAACAGAAAAGGCTCCTTTCTAACCATCAAATTCATACACTTCTCTATTCAGTGACTCTTAATTGCTCATCTCAGTGGTGTGTTATTGAGGAAAATACAAAATTTTGATTATTGGGGATAATGAGAGACAGCATGCAGCCTCCACAGAATAGTGTCCCAAACTTGCAGAATTTATTCACACAAGATCACACTTATACACTGTGACAGGTTACACCATTTCCCAAGATGATGTACCATCTGGCCCAGGGATGAAAACAAGTATGGGCTCTGTTGTTGTTTAAAACACTGCTGTTTTCAAGCTAAGATTCAATAAATATGAACCAAGCCATACAGGAGACTCGTAGGTTCTTTTAAATCATAATCTTTATTTAGATCTGTTGTCAGGTCATGGATAGTGGTAAATATCAACAATTACATTGTTCTGAAATTATTGAACAGTCACTTTATTTTTAAATCGTAGTACCAAAGATTTATAAACTGAGGGCATAAAATCTTAAAGGGAAATTTTCTCCATTTTGTTTTTGGAATATAACTTTACAAGATGTCTTAATATAAAAGGCATATTAAATTGTCCCCTCATTGAGTTATTGCCACTGGTACACTTCTCTTATAAATCCTTTATGCATGCGCATGCTGTCATGTCCAAATCTTTGCAACCCCATGGACTGTAGCCCGTCAGGCTCCTCTGTCCATGGGATTATTCCAGCAATAATACTGAAGTGGGTAGCCAATTCCTCCCCAGGAGATAAATGTTTTAACCAGGTATCAATTGTTTTTTACTAGAGCCCTGACTTGTAATGATATTATAGATACCCTGTCAGGAACACAGTATGATACATTTCAGGAAAGTTTCTTCCAAGGCCACTAGAATAAAGTGAATGACCTTCCAGTTAATTGCTTTGTAAAATTGTTCTTATTCTTTACTCCTTAATTGTACATTTTCTCTTTCCAATTTCCAAAATTGAAACCACATGAAAGTTTGAAAGCTTATGGAGGGAAGAGAAACATGGGAATTTTAAAAGACTTTCGCAACTGAAGTTAGATTTTTAAAATAGTTTTGAAGATTAGATATGGTTTAAGCATAAACTCATATGGAAAAACATGGATAAAGGAATGTACTAGGTAGAGAGAATCATCAGATAGATATCTATTCACTTTTTCTTTAGTGTTCCAAAGGGATCATAGCAGTCTTAGGCTTCTTGGGGGGTTTGAAATAAATGTTTATTGATTTTTTTTAAGTGCCTGTTGACTTGCAAGAGGCTCATAGAACCTTGCACTTGTCGGTGCCCTCCTGAGTTTTCTGAGTCCAGGAAAAATAGTACAGGTCAGTAGTTAAGAAAGTGGGTTGAGGAGTCAGGTCCCCTGATTAATTGTAATTGCTTCTCACTCTGGCTCATTGAACTTGTTCAAGTTAATACCCTGCTCTACACCTCAAATTTCTTTTAGTTGGGGCAATGCTTTATGAAGTTTGCATAGATCTTGGAAAGCACCCAGACCTGGGGTCTATCATATAACTACTCAAGCACATTTACAAACACTAGAACACCAGGCGATTGAGCTCAACAGTCTTTCAACCCTGTTATTTCCTCATTATGGCAGTGGGCATGTATCTAGACCACAAAAGATAATATAGGAACCTAAATTATTTAAATTCTTTTAATATTTATGGCTAACTTTGTCCCACTTTACTAAATTCCAAATGTGCCCTTGACTTGATTGCTAATATTGTCAATCTTTACTCAATTCCTGAAAAAAAAAAATTCTTATGAGCTGTTTCTCCTTTTCTTGAATTTGAGAAAATTCAAGCACGATACTGATAACCAAATATTTAAGTATACACATTGACCTTGTTACATTATAGTATATACTATATGTTACTTTTCCTTTACCTAAGACTTACTTTTCCTACACTTCTAAATAAATTGCTGTCTACATAAACAATTATCATCAGTATAGTAGATGAATACCAATGTACAGATGCTATATCTTAAATCCTCAGGAACTTACATAACACAGAAACTTAATACATGACTGATGACAGTAATGATGGTAGTGATTAGAAGGGAGCTTAAGAACTTGATAGACATAGAAGAGATGCGTGTACACATTTTTAAGCCAAGATCTACTCCAAAGAGTAAAATATAAAGAGAAAAGTGAAGGATGGCAATAGAAAATAAAAATAGCTCCTGTTAGACATCAGATGGTAGTAAAGAGCATGGTGGTTTGGACTTAAAACTAGGCTGTTGTTGGAATTTCAGTGGTGGTACAGTGGTTAAGACTCCCCATTTCCAATATAGGGGACACAGATTCAATTCCTGGTTGGGGAACTAAAATCTGGCATGCCACTTGGTACAGTCAAAAAAAAAAAAAAAAAAAATAAGCTGTTGTCTTGAGTGCAGAAAGGTCATATGATTCTCTGGATTTTATAATGATTTATTATAACCTAACTAGATTTTAGAGCTTGGACTTTGAACATGGGGATTTCATGCATAGAATTCAGAATATAAACTACTCATGTACTTGTCTCATTTTCCTTAGCATTATTCATCTGAAACCTCATAATACGACTCCTTCTCCTTTGTGATCTTTTAAAAAATTGCTTGCATCATTGTCTTGGATTATTTGCTGCTAGATGTTTATAAAATAAGTCTATTTTAAGTGCCACTGAACAAGATGCTCCCTGGTCCCCATTTGTACCCCACCCCAAAACCACAGAGTAATCTACAAATCAGTGGGAGTTGATTCTTCATAGAAAGAGCATCCCATCTTGGGAGTATGAAATTTCAGTGAAATATCTTTGCAAACTATTTGACTTATTTATGTATTGCTTCTTATTCTTCTCCAGCCAAGCCTTAATATTTTGAAAATGTAAATAAGTTGTGTATCCATTTCCTTTGAATTCAGTTAGGATTTAATATTTAAGGGAGAGACTTCAATGAAAACAAAATTGTCTATAGTATTATGATTGTCACAAGGAATTTAAACAAAGGATGATGACAAAGAAAAAGCATTCACGATAAAGTAGCAAGTAAGGCAGCACATAAGTAAGTACAAAACCCAGAAAAATGGACAAATAAAAGGAAATATCCTGATAGAGGAGCTTGGCTTCATGGAGACCTCCTGGAGAAGATGTGGTTTAATGGTATCTTGATGGATTAACTGGCTTTTTACAACTTTTGACTTTAGAGGGAAATTCTAAATAAAAATCAAATTCAAGAAGGTAAAAAGACTGCTTTGGAAAAAAAGTAATCAATGTGTGCCAAACAGTCTTCCAACAATTAACCAATGCAACTAATATATTATCCAATATATTTCCTATTTTATCAATCCTGTTAGAAAACTAAAAAACACCTTTGTGTTCTGTTACATTTTCTTTCCTCAGTCATGATTTTTTTTTTTTTTTTTGGTAGTATTTTTCTTTTTTTCTCTTAATCTCTTTTCTTCTTTCTTGGGTTTTTATTTCATCCTGACTTGTTTTAGTTATATCACACTTATGTTTTCCCCTCTACTATTAGCTGCACAAAACTCTCTTATTTAAATCAGAAGGGTAAAAAAATAGCATATTCATTACAAATACATATAGGGTTTAGAGTGAGAAAGAAATCTGGAAACGGAAGTTGTTTCCAAAAAGTGAAAAGCTTTGAATATCATGTAATAAAATCAACAAAAGACATATATTACAGATAAAGAAGAGCCATTACATGTTTACTTGCAACAAAATGATGTAATGACAGTTCTTCATTGGGAAGACAGTTGTAGAAAAGAAGAGAGATTAGAGAAAAATGTTTATCTAGTCAAGTGAATAGTAACCAAATTCTTGAAATAGTTAACTTAGCTTTATTTAAACTATGTGTTATCTCTTACACAGTCTATCTAAAACTCACGAAGACTAGAAGAGAGGTATCAAAAACAATAAGGAATGAGTGCCCTAAAATTTGATGCAATAGAAATTGTGTTTCCAGAGTAGAGAAGAAAAATTCTAAAACTGACTGTATGATGATCTTTAGTTTTGGTCCTACATTTATGCAGCTTGGAAGTCACCATTCTGTCCTAACATCAAGTAATGGGTTAAATAGACTGAAAAAAATAAACTTTTCTTGGATATACAAGGGAGGGGAGGACACGGGGCAAACTTTGCCCCCAAGACTAAGGGGACAGACAGAAAACCCAGTTTCATTTGGGTTTTTCATAAGAGGTTATGGAAAAATCTGAATGAACTTTTTGGCCAACCCATATATTAGGGTTAATTAACTAGAAATTGCCTGTTGGAATATTATCAGAGACTGATTGACTTGGAGAAGGGAACTATCCAATTCCAGTCCACTTTTAATCATCCTGCCACACATAAGGAAAGAGACAAATAGTGAGAAGCACTTGCGCAATTCATAAGCTTACTGAAAAACTGAAGCTTAATCATAGGAGTATAGACTACTACCCACCCTACACCCACCTCACCACAGCATTATTAAAGGCCTGTCTTCAACAGTTCCTTTTACTTGATACATTATCTATGGTGATTGGCCAGAGAGAATGGGCCAGAAAAATATACAATTTGATGAGATAATTGGAGAAAGAAATGGCAACCCATTCTAGTATTCTTGCCTGAGAAATCTCATGTAGCCTGGTGGGCTATAATCCATGGTGTTGCAAAAGAGTTGGACACAACTCAGTGACTAAAAACAAAAAAACGAGATAAGGGCCAAAATCTCCCCCAATTTTTGTGAAAGACATAAATTTAAGGATCCAAGAAGTTCACTGAAACTCAAACAAAGTAAATTCAAAGGAAAATATAGCAAGAGACATAATAAGCAAACTGCAGAATTTTAAAGATAACAGTGAAAATAGCCAGAGACAGACAAGACATTTCATATAGAGGAAGAACTAAACAATTCAAATGGCAGTCATGTGAAATTGGCAATTTAAATCCAGGTGCAGTTTTCTTTTATTGTCATGCTACTGTTTAGGTAATAAGAAATATTCAGTGATTTGCTATAGATTTTGCAATAGTTGCCTTAAGTTCCTCCAAGATTTCATATTTTGGTAGTCGGTGTATTTTCAGTGAAATATAAAAATGTTCCTGTTCTCTTTCACTAATATTAATTTCCTGAATTCTTATTGCTTGCCTCTTAAATCCTGTTGCTCTCACACACCTGGTGTAAGCAACATTTAATTTTTGAAGTATGTAGATCATTTCTTTATAACTTTAAAATGCAATTTCACATTTTTGCATTTTAAAAACAGCTTGGTCATAAGCTATGCATGTTTTTTATTCATGTATGTGAACACATGACCTTTATGAACAAAAATTTTCATGTATAATCTGTTTTTACTCATAAATTTCTGGTTGCATACTGCCTGTATCTGTGGTGTCAAGTTACTGAAGTGAATATGAAAAAAAAAATTACCTAGGTTGTGTTCATTGATTATACAATTTTTAGTGCTAACCAATAAATTTTATTCATTGTTATATTGTTGTGCATGCTTTAATAAATTACTACTTTTTAAATCTAGAAAGTTCTAAAGCCTGCTATCAAAGAACTGAGTTTGAAAAAAAAAATGACAATAGAATTTTTGTCAGAATACAGGAAAAATAGAAGACAGTATGATGTCACTTTAAAGGTGTGTAAAAAATAAACTAAAAATGACTCAGACAAGAAGATCGTTCAAATCACATGCATGTCTCAATGCCTGGGAAAGTAGAGAGAGAAGGAAAAATGATTAGACCAGCTCTAGTGCGGCTCACAGAAATTGTTGGCAGACTGATGGGGCACGTCAGAGCAGTGCATGCTCTTTGAAGGGGCCCCACAGTGGACAGATACGGCCTGTCTCTAGTACCCTGCTTATGCTTGAGTGTTGACCGGGAGTAGCCCAGAGAGAGCTGCAAGAAAATGATGGCGCGTTAGGACCAATGGGAGGAGCTGTGTGAACTCTCACTGACCCCTGATGTGCAGCATTAGATACTGGATGGTGGACAGGCACATGGAAGCTACTGCAGAAAGAATCTTTATCTTTTGAGAATTTCTTTTTTTTTTTTTCTTGGTATATGTTGCAATTTTATTTCAATCACACAGACGAACTTAACATGTAGGAAATGTAAATGCAACATTATAGTAAAAATAGCACAGAACCAAACATTTTAATAAGGAAGTACACCTAAAGCATGAGAATTCAACATCCCTAAGTACCCCATCTTCAGTTTTGAATGACAAGTGATGCTTTCAAATTTTGAAATAAGCTTTGAGATCATGATGACTATTCTTCAGAGATTTCTGCCCCAGCACTAAGATTTGTACATTCAGTGATCTGCAATTGATTTGTTAGCCATTTACATACTGTATGGTACAGATTTGTCACAGGTCAGAGCACCCTGTTGAAGGAAAGAAGTACCTTCCTGTAAGCCAAAAGTACCCACTAAACTGCACTCAGCTTCAGACATCCAATGTACAAGAGCACATAAGCCATCATAGTGATGTGGCTCCAAGGAACATACTTTTGATAAGGAAAATAACCTAAGTTGAGATCTGTAATGAGTGATAGAATAATCTTCTTATCACAGAAAGAATAATTTTAATGTAGACCAACAAGCATGAACAGGAAGAGACATATGCTACAAAAGGTTCACTGAAAAACTACTGACTCCAAATGACTGAATATAAATTAAAAAGCTCGCTCCAAAAAATTTGCATTACCTTAAAAATGAGGGCAGGAAGGGAGTATTGGTGTGTGTTTAGGCTCTAATTCCGCTCAAGGGAAATTGTGGATCTCTCATATGCAAAAACTTTCTGAAAGCCTCTTATAATTATAATATGCCTTCTGGTTAAATTGGACACTTGCCATTGTATTACTTACTTAAACATGTGCTGAAGTAATGGGATAACTCAGGAAGCAAACACTTCCTCTCGTTTAGGTTTTCTAGCTTGGTTCTTGCTCCTTCCTAATAAATCTGAACAGTTCTGGTTTTTGTACTTAGGTATCGATCTTTAGCAAGAAAACTGATCTTCAAAATTATCCTTGTACTAGCCAAGAGGGATATCATAATACTTTTATGATATTTGCTTTCTAAAGTTAAAGTGTAGAAGAATATGAAATATAATTCCTGTTTAAAAAGATAACAGTTACCTAAAACATGTTTTAAAAAATTCTGCACATGAGAAAGAGCCTTATAGAATAGTAAGAATAACTGCCCATTTTGCAAGAACAAATCTAGATCACACTTTGGTTTTTGCAGGAAAACACCGAAACAGGAAGCCCCTTTTCTTGTCACTTTGGGAGAGCTATATTCTAACTAAATTTTAAGTCAGGCACCTTTATCTTCTACTCATCTCTGGGCTAAGCACAACTTTCAGATCTTTTAATCCCGCAATATCTTGCCTAATTTATTGGTTCTTTCCGTAGGTCAAACAAGTGTTCTCTCTCTCTCTCTCTTTCAGTTGTGGCTCTCAGTTGCTGAGTCATCTCCGATTCTTTGCGACCCCATAGACTGTAGCCTGCCAGGCTCCTTTGTCCATGGAATTTTCCAGGCCAGAATACTGGAGTGGGTAGTCATTCCCTTCTCCAGGGGATCTTCCCAACCCAGGGATTGAACCCAGGTCTCCCACATTGCAGGCAGATTCTTTACCATCTGAGTCATCAGGGAAGCCCAAGAATACTGGAGTGGGTAGCCTATCCCTTCTCCAGTGGATCTTCCAGACTCAGAAATCGAACCAGGGTCTCCTGCATTGCAGGCAGATTCTTTAACAAGCTGAGCTTCCAGGCAAGCAGAAGACATCGTTTGAATCCCTCGGTCGGGAAGATCCCCTGGAGAAGGAAATGGCAACCCATTCCAATATTCTTTCCTAGGACATTCCATGGACAGAGGAGTCTCCAGGCTACAGTCTATGAACTTATTGGTACTTTTTGTAGCTCAAAGAAATATAAAGAATAAGTAACAGACAGGATGGCCTGTTAGCATCCAGTAAGCTGGGCGGTAAGCATATCCCCACAGACTTCCCCTTCACCTGGGAGAATGCTTTGGGCCAATCCTTTGCTGCTATTTCAGAAACCCCTTCCCCTTTCAGCCAACCCCTAATCAAGAGTATTGTGTACATAAAGGTTGTGATCTTCTTCTAATTATTCTTTACAATTCTCTTGGGAAAAGATGTAAAAATCTGTTTATTTTTCTCTACCTTTTCCCTCGGAGATTTGGTCACTGCAGTGCTTGGAGCCCTCCCCTTTATTGGATCATCCACTCTACTGTCCCTCAGTCAGTGGGCATGAAATATAAAAGCTGTTTGGAAACTTGCCTTTCCCACTGCCTAGGCCTACCATCATGTGCCCCCATCTCCAGAAGAGACTTAGCAGCATTTAAGCTTAGGCTGCTCTGTTATTTCCATCATCACAAGGGAAACCAGCAAGAAGTCTCTCTTCTATCACTCCTATTATGTTTCCTGCCTCGGTGACAGAGAGCTCATAAATCTGCTAAGGAGCCTTGGGCATCAGCCACCTTTCACACCACGTCTCCCTTCTGCTAACTTCATTAAGCTGTGTTAAAGCATCTCTGAATAGCTTGTTCCAGAGGCTCTGGAGTTGAAAAGATTTTTTAAAAACATTGACTCCTGTGGCATCAGATTTTGACTGTCTTTTGAGCACAACACCCTTCTGGCCCGGTACTTTCAAGATTTCCATCCCATCACCACTCTCTCAAAAAATAATGAGAACAACAAGGTTGTTCCGCAATGTTTTTAAACTTTGGAAAGTTTCATTTGCAATGAATGAAAACATATAACTTAAGAAATAATTTTTTTCTATTTTTGAGTAGAACTTTTCTGATTTTAATTTCTCACAGGTATTTCTATATTATTTTAGATCAGTGTTAGTAGAACATAATTATAATAGGTTGAGAAATGCAGATGCCCTCCTCACCAAAAGCCTAAGTCCTGGAATGTTATCTTGTAAGGCAAATCAAAACCACAGTGAGATATCACTTCACTTCTGTTAGCATAGCTATCATTTTTTAAAAAAATGACAATGTTGAGAATGTGTAGAAAAATGAATCTTTGTACTCTGTTGGTAGAAATGTAAACTGGTGCAGCCATAATGAAAAACAGTATTGAGATTTCTCACAAACTGAAAAATAGAGATACCACATGATTCAACAATCCTACTTCTTAGTATTTATTCAAAGGAATTGAAATTGTAATCTCAAAAAGATATCTATGCCCCTATAGTCACTAAAGCATTATTCACAATAACCGAGATATGGAAACAACCTAAATACTCACAGGTGGCTGAATGGATAAAGAAAATGTGGTGTATACATAGAGAGGAATATTATCCTATCTTACAAAAGAAAATCCTGCCATTTTGACAGCATGGATGGACCTCAAGTCTATCATACTAAGTGAAATAAGTCAAAAACTGAAAGAAAATTAATGTATGGTTTCACTTAACACATGGAATTTTAAATATAAATATTTAATTAAAGATTATTAAATATTTAAATATAAATATTTAATTAAAATAAAATTATTTCTGTCAAACTAATAGAAGCAGAGAGTAGAATAGTGCTTACTGGGGGCTGCAGGGTGGGGAATAGGGAGGTGAGAGTCAAAAGGTACAGTGTTTCAGTTACACAAGATAAAATAACAGGATAGTGCTGGTAGCTGACAGTACAGTATTATCCACTTAAAATTTGATAAGAGGGTAGATCTTATGCTACCTGATTTTAATACACATACACAATAAAAAATATAATGATAATAAAGGGGGTGAAGGGATACTGATAAATGATGCCATATCTATGGTATTGATGGTACAGATGATATCTGCAAACTCAGTGAGTTGTATACATTATATATGCAACTGCCTTTTACATGTCAATCATATCTCAATAGAGTTATACAACAAAGAATAAGACATATAATATGCATTATAGGTTGATGGATACATAATGAAGTCAGAGAGAAAAGCAGGATCCAGGTCATATAGGACTTGGTACACGAGGGAAAGAAGGTCATATTTTATGTTAGATGAGAAGAAAATGGGAGATTTTAAATAGGGGTATAACACGTATGATTTATGTACTTTAAAGATGCCTGTGGCTACACTGTAATGTATTTGAAAATGATGGTAGAGGAATAAAAACAAGACCAACCAGGGGGCTGCTGAAAAAAATCTAAGAAGTACTGATAACTGGACTTAGGGGGTGGTAAGGGAATCATGGAAAAGCAGATATACTCAGAGTATTGTTTTGGAGGTGCATAGACTGGACATGGTGATAAATTTATAGGGAAAAAAAGAAAACACCTACATTTTTGGCTGGAGAATTCCTCTGAGGAGGGAATGGACCAGTTGACTGGAGAACAGACAGGCTGGCAGGGAGCCCTGGGGTGTGAGTATAGGGAAATGGTGGTGGGCATGGATCAGACCAGACCTGGAGCACTTCAGATGTTGCCTGTGTGAACAGGCTAGCGCCTTCCTTCTGCTGTGATGCTGAGTCTACAGAAAGAAGTCATCTCTCCAGGGATAAAAAGAGTGAGGAAAAGTCCACTGAACTCAAACCAGATGAGTTTACACCGAGTTTAAACCAGCCAATCCTAGAGGAAATCAACCCTGAATATCCGCTGGAAGGACTGATGCTGAAGCTGAAACTCCAATAATTTGACCATCTGATGTGAAGAGCCAACTCATCGGAAAAGATCCTGATGGCTGGGAAAGATTGAGGGTAGGAGGAGAAGGGGACTGCAGAGGACAAGATGGTGGATTGCATCACTGACTCAATGGACATGAATTTGAGCAAGCTCCGGGAGATGGTGAAGGACAGGGAAGCCTGATATGTCTCAATACATAGGGTTGCAAAAAGTTTGACATGACTTAGCTACTGAACAACAAAACACACTGAATTAATGAAAGTTACATTTTCTGCCATCAGGAAAAGGGAGCCTTGAAGCAGAAGCTGAGTAGTAGAAAACTCAGCTGACATCTCTTTAATTGCTATGCTGCATCTGTACTTCCAGTGATGGGTTCCTGCTGAGACCTGTTTATCGAAGACTTCCTGAGTGCCCTGCAGGATGATAGCATATTGGCATATGTTTTCTCACTTAGTCTTTGCAAAAAGCAACTCAAGATTATTCCCATTTTTTATATGGGACTCTTGAGCCTCCAAAGAATTAGATAATTTGCCCAGAGTCTCACAGTTTGAAGTGATAGGGCCAAAATTACAACCCAAGCAGGAAGGAATCAAAATCCTGTACTTTGTGTAAAACCTCCACACATGCTTCATCACAGTGCCTCTTCTTGGGAAGTTGACTCATCTGGAATTAGTGGGAGGTGTTTATTTCCTCTCCTACTGCCCCAGGGGCTAAAGAACACTCAGTCAGTAATAGCTGGGTGCTTTCTGGTAAGCAGCCACCCTGTTTTCCTGTAGAAATGAGAATAATAATCTTTTTCTTCCCCTCATGATTTTAAAAAATATAGCAACACAGCTTCTGGTGTAAGTCACTCTCCCTCTTCTCCTCCCCCATGTTGATTCTCAGATGACAATCTTGCTTTTTAGTTTATTGAAAAATGTGAAACAGTTGGAAGAAAATTCCATAGACACCAGTCATTTTATCTCCCTGCCCACATACACTTGAACCCAACATCTTTTATTTCTGAGAGGAAATGCTTGATTTAAGGAGAGAAAAGTTATCAAATAGCCTCTGAGTTTGGGAGAATAAATTGATAGAAATTGATCTAAGATAGATGGTGATAAGGAGGGAAGTTTCCTGGTAAGAAGAGCTTTAAGGAGGAAGAGGGTGTGGTTTGGAAGTGACAAAGTGGAGCAGAGAGAGAATGAAGAGGGACAAAATTTCCTTACGGAGGAGTCTTTAAGGTTTCTCTTTGGGACTTTTTCCCAATTTGGGGGATGAGAACGCATGTTATTTGCAATTTCGTGTAAAAAAAAATTGTTTAAATGTGGTGTTTTTTATATCCCCATCATATACAGACGTTTACACCAGATTTGATGTTGAGAGACATAAATTGGGGAGGGGTTACTGACATAAATTCTCAAAGCTTTAACAGTGTTTCTGGCCTTGGTGCTTTAATTTTTTAATTAAAAGGAATATATATATATTTGAAATGTTTTTCATATTTCCATTAAGAAACATTTCCATTAAAAAACATGGTTTACTTTTTAATCAGATGGCAACCCTCAGAGCATGTTGCTTATATAATCATTGAGGCTTGATATCAAAGCATTCCTGCTTATCTTCTTGGTGGTGGTTTAGTCGCTAAGTCGTGTCCTACTCTTGCGACCCCATGTTCTATAGCCCACCAGGTTCGTAGGTCCATGGGGTTTCTCAGGCAGTAATACTGGAGTGGCTTGCCATTTCCTTCTCCAGGGGATCTTCCCAACCCAGGGATAGAACCTGGATCTCCTGCACTGGCAGATGGATTCTTTAGCAACTGAGCCACCAGGGAAGGAAATGCAAATAGTCCAGAGATGTGTGTGATTCACTTTGCTGCTTTCCACAGATTCCCTTGCAGTATTTCTGGACACCGACTTCCTCATGTTTTTCTCCATTATATTCTTTTTTTTTAAGGAATTTTGTTTTTATTGGTTTATTTATTCCTGACTGTGCCACAGGGCATGCTGGATCTCAGTTTCTGCCCAGGGACCGAACCCGTGTGCCACTGCAGTGGAAGCAGGGAGCTTAAATGCTGGACCACAAGGGAAGTCTCTCTCCATTATTTTCATGCAAAGCTACGTCAACGCAATTAGACTTTCTGGAGAGCTGCCAGAGGACCACTGTACTGTCCTCTGTCACTCTCTTGTCCTGGCCTATGGCATTTTCTAAACACTTTCTAAGCACTCTCAGGCTGATAATATTCCAAGGCCATTATCAAGTTCTATCCAGAGCTGCTAACTCCTAACACCTTCAAATCCACTTCGATGACAGGAATTTTGGTGTATTGACCTTCACCTTGGCTTAATAATCACCGCTAGATAAAATATATTAAAAGTTTAATTGAGCTCTAATAATAATTAAGAAACATCTAACAAGTTCTGGTCTTTGCATGTTAAGCTAAGGGACACAGTGATTCAGCAATTAAGTCTGCAATTAAATAAAGATATTAAGTTAATATAGTCCATGAATGTGCAGTGTTTTATAATTAAAATAACTTTTAAAATAACTTTCCCATTCTACGTTAAATTAATTGGAATCTATTCACCTTCATTAGAACATAGATTTAAAAATGAATACTGACTCCTGTTTTCCTACTCATTAATTTAAACGAAAGCAAAAATATTTAGTATGCATAGCACATACATTAAAAGATCTGGGTAATTAAAACTGTCATCAGTGACAGAAACTTGTCCTTTCTCCTTGTAGTCTTCACCTGCTCTAAAATATTGTGTGGTTTGAAGACTGTGAAAGCCACCGACATGTCGACTAGATTGTATCAAATGTAAGGAATTTAACATTTAGAGGGTGTACTAATTTCTCCACTTAAATTATACAAACAAAATGCTAAATTTTGTTTCAAAATAAGTGTGTCTTTGAACCTATTATCTACTTTAAATTTGCTTTTCTGTCTAAAAACAGACAATATTTCTCCAAAAGAATAAGAGTATTATGATACAGCCAGAAAAGAGCCTAATATGTAAAACCTGTCTTCAGAAAAATATCCACTCTTTCCCTTTGGATGGCATGTGGTTTTCTGGCTTTGATGCTGTTATTGAAGAAATCCAAGTCCCATCTGTGAATGGAAAATTGAAATGGAGTCAGAATTGCTAAGAGAGCTCTCAAAAATGCTGCTGCGAGGCCACTGAGAAAGTGCGTGTCAACTGAGATGAACACACAACTGGGAACTGTGAGTTTCAATTTTATTTGGGGACCTTACTGAGCACTGTGTCCTGGGAGATAGCATATCAGCTCTGAGGGACTGAGCCAAAGAGGTAGGGGAAGAGGCCACTGTGGATAGATAGATAGATAGATTGATTGACTGATTGATCGACAGACAGATGATAGATAGTAGGTCTATCTATTGGGGTTTCCCTGGTGGCTGAGACAGTAAAGAACCTTCCAGCAATGCAGGAGACCTGGGTTTGATTCCTGGATCTGGAAGATTCCCCTGGAGAAGGAAATGCCAACCCACTCCAGTATTCTTTCCTGGAGAATTCCATGGACACGGGAGCCTGGCAATCTATAGTCCATGAGGTTGCAAACAGTCGGACACTATAGATAGAAGAGTCAGTGTCAGAGTAACACAATGTGAAAAAGATAAGAAGAGCCTCTGCTGGTTTTGAAGGTGAAACAACATAAGCCAAGGAATGCTGATAGGCTGTAGATGCTAGAAAGGGCAAGAAACATACTCTCCCCTAGACCCCCGAGAAAAATGCACCATCCTGCCTATACATTCATTTTAACCCAGTGAGACCCATCTCAGACTTCTGACCTCCAGAACTCTAAAATAATAAATTTGTTATTGTTTCCAGCCACCAAGTTTAGGTGTTTTTTGTTTAAGCAGCCAAAGGTAATAAGTACATCCAGTTTTGTAAATATGTGTTTCTGTATGTGTGTGTATCTATGTGTGTGGGGGCCACTCACAAACTCACTGAAACTTTTGGAGTTTATCTGAAAGGTGACTATACACATACCCAAACTGGAACACCATATTTGCCTTATTCCTAATACTTTTGAGCTCAAAAATTCCTTGTGACTCAGTACATTTGAAGTGATATAAAAGTATTTAACTGTAGAGACAATTCTCAGTTCAGTTCAATTCAGTTGCTCAGCTGTGTCCGACTCTTTGCGACCCCATGGACTATAGCACACCAGACTTCCCTATCCATTACCAACTCCCAGAGCCTCCTCAAACTCCTGTCGATTGCATTGGTGATGCCATCCAAACATCTCATCCTCTGTTATCCCCTTCTCCTGCCTTTAATCTTTCCCAGCATCAGGGTCTTTTCCAATGAGTCAGCTCTTTGTTGTCAGGTGGCCAAAGTATTGGAGTTTCAGCTTCAGCATCAGTCCTTCCAAAGAATATTCAGGACTGATTTCCTTTAGGATTGACTGGTTGGATCTCCTTGCAGTCCAAGGGACTCTCAAGAGTCTTCTCCAATACCACAGTTCAAAAGCATCAGTTCTTCAGCACTCAGCTTTCTTTATAGTCCAACTCTCACATCCATACATGACTACTAGGAAAACTATAGCTTTGACTAGATGGACCTTTGTAGGTAAAATAATATCTCTGCTTTTTAAACTGTTGTCTAGGCTGGTCATAACTTTCCTTCCAAGGAGCAAGTTTCTTTTAATTTCATGGCTGCAGTCACCATCTACAGTGATTTTGGAACCCCCCAAAATAAAGTCTCTCACTCTTTCTATTGTTTCCCCATCTATTTACCATGAAGTGATAGGACCAGATGGCAAGATCTTAGTTTTCTGAATGTTGAGTTTTAAGCCATTTTTTTCACTCTCCTCTCTCACTTTCATCAAGAAAGTGGCTTTTTAGTTCTTCATTTTCTGCCATAAGTGTGGTGTCATCTGCATATCTGAGGTTATTGATATTTCTCCCACCAATCTTGATTCCAGCTTGGGCTTCATCCAGTCCAGCATTTCTCATGATATACTCTGTATATAAGTTGAATAAGCATGATGACAATATACACCCCTGACGTACTCCTTTCTTGATTTGGAACCAGTCTATTGTTCCATGTCCAGTTCTGTTGCTTGTTGACATACATACAGATTTCTCAGAAGGCAGATCAGGTGGTCTGGTATTCCTGTCTTTAAGAATTTTCCACAGTTTGTTGTGATCCACACAGTCAAAGGCTTTGGCATAGTCAATAAAGCAGAAGTAGATGCTTTTCTGAAACTTTCTTGCTTTTTTGATGATCCAGCAAATGGATGTTGTTAACAATTTGATCTCTGGTTCCTCTGCCTTTTCTAAAACCAGCTTGAACATGTGGAAGTCCATGGTTCACGGTACTGCTGAAGCCTGGCTTGGAGAATTTTGAGCATTACTTTACTAGCATGTGAGATGAGTGCAATTGTGCAGCAGTCTGAGCATTCTTTAGCATTGCCTTTCTTTAGGTTGGAATGAAAACTGACCTTTTCCAGTCCCATGGTCACTGCTGAGTTTTCCAAATTTGCTGACATATTGAGTGAAGCACTTTCACAGCATCATCTTTTAGGATTTGAAATAGCTCAACTGGAATTCCAACACTTCCACTAGGTTTATTCGTGGTGACGCTTCCTAAGGCCCACTTGACTTCACATTCCAGGATGTCTGGCTCTAGGTGAGTGATCACACCATCATGGTTATCTGGGTCATGAAGATGTTTTTTGTTAGTTCTCTGTGTATTTTTTCCACCTCTTCTTAATATCTTCTGTTTCTGTTAGGTCCATACTATTTCCGTCCTTTATTGAGCCCATCTTTGCATGAAAAGTTCTCTTGGTATCTCAAAGTTTTCTTGATGAGATCTCTAGTCTTTCCCGTTCTATTGTTTTCCTCTATTTCTTTGCATTGATCTCTGAGGAAGGCTTTCTTATCTCTTCTTGCTATTCTTTGGAACTCTGCATTCAGATGGAAATATCTTTCCTTTTTTCCTTTGCCTTTCACTTCTCTTTTTGCACAGCTATTTGTAAGGCCTCCTCAGACAACCATTTTACCCTTTTGCATTTCTTTTTCTTGGGGATGGTCTTGATCCCTGCCTCCTATACAATGTCAAGAACCTCCGTCCATAGTTCTTCAGACACACTGTCTATCCAATCTAATCTCAGAGCCAGTTCTCTAATCAGAGACAATTCTAGAAGTAATATTTTTAAACAGACATATTGTATACTACACTCTCATCACAAATAATTGTAAATTTTCACAAAAATCTCCTAAGTATCGAAACCATAATTTCCAAACTAGTGAATTTAAACTAAAGCATTTTATTGAGAAAACAATTAACATATACTAAAAAGAAAGGTGTTCAATGTTCTACTGACTTTCCACATGACTTTTGTCAGTCTATGATAACTATTGCTAAACCACGGGATCAAATATAGATGGACACACTTCTTTTTCAAATGCCATTTCTTTTGTTCTGCAAGACACTGTGAAATAAAAGCTCATCAGCAGCTTCATGGATTCATCTCTGTGTTGAAGATACTGAGTAAATAGAAGTGGCCTTAAGTGAGGTCTAGTTATTTATAGGGAAGCAGATAAAAGACATGATCCAGTGGTATGCATCGAGTCAAGGAATGGACATTTGAAATGGTAATAGACTAAAGTCATGTGCTAACTTTTCATGTCATCTTACTGAGAATCCTTAAGCCAGGCAGTAAATTTCTAAAACTATATATCCAAAACACCCTAAACCACAGTGTGTCTTATTCTTGTTTATTACTCATGAAAACACAATTTAAATAACTTTGGAGTGTCAACAGGCACAAATGACAAATTTTAGACTTGGGTAAAGCCCCTCTGCCTATATTTAAATGAGCACTTTTGTACCTTTCTTAGAGTTTCTTTCATTATCTTAAATGAAAAGAGGGGGAAGAAAGAAGATGATGCCAGAGCACTGGGCCAGGACCACCTGGTGAAAGTCTATCTGATGACTTCTAGACCCTGAAAGGAGATGCCAAAGACAGCAGAAAGATGAGAGAAAAACCTTGTCTTCTCCCTTTCTCCACCACTGTATCTCCTTCAAATGCTTCTCATTGGCTAAGTGTATCTAGAAACCAGAGAGCAAAAAACCTAAGAAATATATATTCTTGGGATACAGATTAAAGAGGGAGAGGCCAGAGAATTAATTTGGGAAGAAAGAAAAAAGTGATTATCATGCTGAGCTTTGCCACAAAATAAAGAGAAAGGATTCTGTCACTTCTTATAATATGCAGAAGCAAGGCAATGTTTACATCTCATTTTATTTTCACTGACTCTGACCACATCAAAAAAGAATTCACTGATGCAGATAGAGTAATATTTGCATGATTACTCATTTTGATTATTTAAAATTTTAATTGGAGGATAGTTGCTTAACAATACTGTGTTAGTTTCTGCTGTCCATCAACATGAATCAGCCATAGGTATACATATGTCCTCTCTCTCTTAAACCTCCTTTCTACCTCCCCTCCATCCCGCCCCTCTAGGTTGTCACAGAGCATCAGATTTGAGCTCCCTGCATCATACAGCAAATTCCCACTATCTATTTTGCATATGGTAATGTATATGTTTCAAAGTTACTCTTTCAATTCATCCCTCTTTCTCCTTCCCCCACTGTGTCCACAAATCTGTTTGTTCTCTATGTTTGCATCTCCATTGCTGCTCTGTAAATAAGCTCACCAGTATCATCTCTATAGATTCCATATATATGTGTTAATATATAATTGCTTTTCTCTTTCTGACTGACCTCACTCTGTGTGATAGACTCTGGGCTCATCTGCCTCAATAGAACAGATTCAAATGTGTTCCTTTTTATGGCTAAGTAATATTCCATTGTATCTATGTACCACAAATTCTTTATCCATTCAACTGTTGATGGATATCTAGGTTGTTTCCATGTCCTAGCTGTTGTAAATAGTGCTGCAATGAACTTTGGGATACATGTGTCTTTTTCAATTATGATTTCTTCAGTGTTCATGCCCAGTAGTGTGATTTTTGGGTCAGAGGTAGTTTTATTGCTAGTTTTTTTAAAGGAATCTCCATACTGTTTTCCATAGTGGTTGTATCAATTTACATTCCCACAAACAGTACAAGAGGGTTCCTTTCTCTCCACACTCTCTCTAGCATCTCCAAAATATACAAGAACCTCATAAAGCTCAATACCAAAAAAACAAACAACTCAATAAAAAAGTTTGCAGAAGGTTTCTGTCTAAAAGATCAAGGCTTCATTGAGCTGTTTGCTTTTCTGGTATTGAGCCTTATGAATTGCTTGTTTATTTTGGAGATGCTAGAGAGAGTGTGAAGAAAAGGGAACCCTCTTGCACTGTTTGTGGGAGTTAACACCAACAACTGTAGGTGACAGAGTCACTCCTTAAGTGGTGAAATTACCATTTACAGGTATTTTGGTTTCAATGTCCATCCTTAAGCTAACAATGAAGGAGTGCAGACATACAAAACAGCACGTACAAATTGAATTTTAGAAATTAAAAATAAGGTAGAAAATATCCTTCTTGTTACTGCAAGACTAAAGGTAAAATATAATCAATGTTGAGTGTCTGCCCAGGGCACTTGTGAAGTTCCCTACATTGCTTCTCAATGACATATTGTCATGTGATCTACTACAGACTCTAGTAACAGCTCATGTTTGATTGTGTCTGTAGTGGGCAGATTACCAGGCTCTCAAAAATGTTGGCACCCTAATCTCTGGAACTTGTGACTATGTTGTGACGCTGGGTTGGCCAAAAAGTTCATTTGGGTTTTTCCATAACATTTTATGGAAAAAAAAAAACCCAAATAACTTTTTGGACAACCCAATACATGTCAAAAGGGACCTCACAGATGTAACTACATTTACAGATCTTAAAACAGGAAGATTACCCTGATGACATCTCTAAATGACCCTACTTAAGCTACATGGGCCCTTGAAAGCAGAGCACTTTCTCCAGCTGGAGTCAGAGATAGAGCAGAAACAGAACTCAGAGCCATCAGAAGCACACGTGGAACTTGACATGATGCACTGCTACTGGCTCTGAGATGCAGAAACCAAAGTGCAAGGCCAGACAGATGCTCGTGGTACACGTGAGAGGGACTGTGGCACCCTTCAGGAGCAAATGCTATAGCCGGACCGACTACCACCAGTAAAGAGAGGACAACCTCAGCCCTCCAACCACAAAGAACAGGACTCGATCAACAACCTGAAAAAGCTTGGAAGTGGATTCCCCAGAACCTTCCAGAAGAAACACATTCCACCTTCCAGCTGCAAGTCCTCCAACACCTGTGTTTTGCTTCTGTTCCCAAGCACTCCAGACCCTATGGTCCTTCCACCCCATTAAATCCACAGCACCTGCCAGAACGCCTGCTTCATACCCTGACAAAGTCCTCCTCATCCCTATTCTCATCTTTCCTCTTCTTGTCTTTGGTTCTCCTAAGCTGCTTTAATCACATCTTAACTGAGTTAAGATCAATCAATCAATCTTAACTGAGCACCTGTATTTGCCTGACAATCTGCTGTGGGTATTTTTGGACTAAAACAGATACTGTGTATGCCCTTCTTATGAAGAAATTTATAAGATACAGAATAAAGAAAACCATGAGGAGATAAAATGACTCATAGATCTGCGTGGCTTTTGTCTAGTCATGTATAATTTATTTCTTTCCAAGCAACTCTTTCAAACAAGTTATTGAGCTCCACAAAGCATCTGATAAAGGGAATTCTCAATACAGATCTGAGACTGATACAGGAATTAAATGACCTATGGACAGTATCATGAACCAGACTTATTCAGGCAAGTTAGAAAACCAAGGAATCCAAGGAACCCAGAGAAAAACTTATCTATCTTTCCTAAGAAAGATGTAATATAGCTGAATACTCAGTGGGAGACCAGGCATCTTACCCGAGGAGCTGTTACTTTTAACAGGAAAGTCCTATCTCAAAGGTATCCCTGTTCTATGTGCCAGAGTGCTAACAACACTAGGAGCAAGCAACAGTGGAAAACACAAAAAGGATCAAAGGAAAATGAACAATTCTGAGAAGTGAAAATAAATATACAAGTTTCTGTTCAGTACTTATGGCTGAGTATACCCAGATTTGCTGTAAAATATTAATATGTTAGCATCATGGCCTGACTAAGGTCAATATCTATGGCATGACCCCCTCATGGCAAGTCTATTCCTGGGTGATGTTTGGCTGGTAAACGTGGTTCTATGAACACTGTGTCTTTGACAAAAACAATTTAGTGTAATGCTTGTGGCAATTCCCTTTACTTTTTTACTAGCATTTCTTTCTTACTGTGGGTAAAAAATATCAATGGTTATTATCTTTATATATTTATATTTCTATATGTGTAATTTCATTTAGTTTATTTCTATTAAGTATACTTACTATTAAAATGTTCAAAACTGGGGAGAGCTAAAATCTCTTTAAAAATTACTTTGAAACTGCTAAATTCTTACAATAGTTTGAACATACCCTCTCCACATCTTCAGTGGTTCATTCCTTGACTTAATTGAATCTGGCTTCCCTTGAAAGGTTCTGCTAAAATTGCCAGTGATGTTCATGTTTTAACTTCAGTGAGAATTTGTCAGTTCTCATCTTCATTCACCTCTTCCCACAGTTCAACAACTCCTTCCACTGGTTTCTAAGATATTAAATCCTGAAGATGTCTTTCCTTTCTCTTCGTTAGTTTTCTTGTTGAGGCCTCCTCTCATGTCTTTTAAATATAAGTGTCTCCATGGGCTCAGTTCCAGTTACATCCCTCTCTTCCTTCTACATTTTGTCTTGAGAACTGAGATCTTTTCTGACAATATTACTTAGATAAAACTACCTTTGCCAACAAGACTCATCGCTTGCCCCGGAAAAAAAAAAATATGGCAATTTTCTTTGCAAGAGTCCCACAAGTCAATTTATTGGGCAGGGTACTGTTTACTTGTAACAAACAATTTGCTTATCAACCTCAGTACACTTATCAAGTATTGTATCCAGTCCCTCGCTTCTCTGTGTCCACCAATCCTAAACTATCATATCATAAACTCTCCTCACTCCTGATCAGTTCCTCTGCTTAAAATATTTGCCTTATTTATTGGTTGTTGGCAGCTCAACATCCAAACCTCTGGTGACATTTCATATCTAACTTAGATTCTGATACAATGTTGAGAATTCATTAAGGTGGTGTTCCCTCTTTCTGTAGTTAATTCTAGTTTTGCCTAAGTAACACCTTGTCTGTTGATCTGTTAAGGAGTTCATCACTCCCTAGATGACTTTCTCCATACCCATCATTCAGACTGCTACTGATTTTCTTATTCCAATATATGTTGTAGATCTTTATTTGTCTCCAAGTTAATGTCTAATATGTCTTTTTATTTCCATTTCCAGCAACACCACCTTCAAACAAACCAGCATCACCTAAACCATTGTATTATCTACTGTGCTCAATATATTTAGTTCTTTACACCTTGAAACATCTTGATCTTACTCTGTGATTAAGGATATGACTTCTACAAGTTAAGAATTATTTATCTCCTGTTCAGCAAATCAGTTACTAGTACAACAGTAGCTTTTTATTCATTAAATCTAAATAGAAACAAATATAATCTTAATATTTAATATATGTTATCCCATTTTTAATAAGATTGTATCTACATGCCTAAATCCATCTATTCTTTCTGGTATCTATTTATTGCATGGGGATTGAAGGATATTACTTAAGAATAGTCTGATTCTTTATCATTAATTTGTATAATTTTTTAGTTTTTAACTATAAAATTTTAGCATTCAAATAAGACCAAAATGATTTTTAAAGTGTGGCTTTATATTATTATTGAACTGTAATCTGTGAAGAGGGCAGATTAGTCACACTAAGAGAAGCAAAGAGATGTTAATTAAATAAAAAGAATCTGAGTAGCGTAAAGTTATCTTTTATATTAACAAGACTGTGATAATAACAAGCATTATCCTATTATAGATATAAATATTACAAACCTTAAGACAGGTAGGTGTTCCTTTTCATCCAGTTTATACTCATGGATACACCTTTTTTTTTCAGCATTCTACAATTTTTTTTATTGTACTTTAAAATTGATTTCATTTTTCCTAAAGGACTCCTTTCTAAAGGTTTTGATCCTTGGTTCTAATTTGGACTGTCATCTGAACACTGACTTTCACCATCACACCTTCGCAGAATCCCCTTCACTTATGTCTCAGGCTGGATGCCCTGTTGCTTGTATCTTATTTCTTCCTATTCTCTGGAATACCACCCATTATTAGCAAATAAATTTCTTGTTAAATGAAGGAATACGTTTCTATTCCCTTGCAGATTAGATGATTTGTTTGTGATGTTTAAACCTGGACAGTTGATCCATATTTTTGTTAGACATAATGTTTTCATTAGAAATTGTTTTTTTCAAGAATTTTGAAGGGAATTGTCCAATTGTTTCCAGCTTCCAAAGCTGTAGGCAAAAATCTAATGACAATTTTTCTCATTTATTCGTAAATGACATGTCTCCCCACCCTAAATCCTAGAAAGTCTCAGTGTTATCATCTTACCCTTGGTGTAGTAAAGATCTGGAATGATATACCTAGGAAATATCCCACTATGAAGATGATTTAAAAACTCTAAGGAGAAAAAGTCAAGAGCAGAATAACTCTGAAATATTTACTTTCTTGAACAGATAAGCTTCTAAATAATGAATCAAACAAGATGCCTTGGATGTCTTTTCTCTGGGAGATGAAAGTGCATTGAGGATGAATAGCTGTCTGTTAACCTCTGGACACTGACAGGGCTTGAGCCAGCACTGACCTCAACCCAGCTGGTTCCATGATGTATTTCACCAAAGATGCCCTTGGAATTTGGCAAAGTGAATGAAAAGCTTTGGATTGAGGCAATTTAAAATGAACTAATGACCTAATACAGAACTGCCCAACAGGGACACTGAGACACACAGGCAATTTTAAATGTTCTAATAGTGACATTGAACAATAAGACGAAGAAACAGGTGAAACTGGTTTTAATAATACATTGTATTCAAACAAATATATCTAAAGTATTATCACTTCAACATGCAATCAATATGAAAGCAAATTTATTAATGAAATATTTATATTATTTCTGTTTTTTATACTAAGTATGCAAAATCCAGGGCATATTTTATGCCAAAATAGCATACTTTAGTTCACACTGGCCAAATTTCAAATGTTTGATAGCCACATGTGTTGGTCAGTACAGATCTAAACAAACAGCATAGGTTAGAAGACTCAGACATCTACAGTTTTTAAGAAACCAGTCAATCTACAATACAATTTGTTGCTGTTGTCATTATTGTTTAGTCACTCACTCTATTGGTATGCAATTTGATTCCATCAAAATAAAGAGAAGGAGAAAAAAGATTTCATCACTGATGTTACCTATGAATTTATAGAGTTTGCTAAAAATGTCCTCAATGCATCTCTCAGTACTTTATAAGACTTCGTTAAAATTTTAAGACCTCTAAGGTAAGGATGATATATTTACATAGATAAAACCAATCTCTTGAATTTCTGTTATTTTTATAGCCCTTGTGGTACCTCTGCATGCATCATGCCATGCAATTACCTCCAGAAATCTGTGTTATTTTGATCTTACAAAAAAGCCAACATGAGACGTCAAGGAGTCAGCTGGCTTGCCCAGGTGCTAAAGTAGGAAGGATAGACAAGTATTTTGTTCCTGGGAAAGTGATAGTCTCTCATCTGTATCCCTATGGACTGTAGGCTGCCAGGCTCCTCTGTCCATGGAATTCTCCAGGCAAAAATACTGGAGTGGGTAGCCATTCCCTTCTCCAGGGGATCTTCCCAATCCAGGGATCGAACCTAGGTCTCCTGCATTGCAGGCAGTCTTTACCACCTGAGCCACCAGGAAGCCCTGGTGAGCTTTGCTCCTGGGAGCTTCCACTTAATTATTATATAGAAGCTCATGCTCCTGGTACACACCTGAAGGTCTGGGATGAAAATTTATCTGCCTTCCTTCATGTAACCATGCCTTGGTGCTCAATAATGCTTGCTTAATTTAGTAAGATATTAGAATTTTAAAAATGAGCCAAAATCTGCATTAAAACGAAAAGGACTACATCAAAAAATCTTTCTTCAGGTATCAAGCTATTTTGAACAACACAGCTATTATTCTCGATATTTAACAAATCTGTATGGCTTGGTAATCTGTGATATATTTTTTAAAATAATCCTATTGAAGTTGTTTTCTTTCCTCTTTGATAAAAGTTTTGAATCTTATAAAGAGGCAAAATTTACTTGAAGTCAATTCTCAGGAATAAGATTTTTGACAAATGTAGATATTGGGTTAAAAACTAAGTTTATACAGCAGTGAAAAATGTCTTTCTTGCATGATATTTTGATACGTTCTAAGGCAATATTCCAAGAAAGGTTTCCCAGGTGACTCAGTGGTAATGAATCCGCCTGCAATGTGGGACACCTGGGTTTGATCCCTGGGTTGGAAAGATCCCCTGGAGAAGGGAAAGGCTACCCACTCCAGTATTCTGGCCTGGAGAATTCCATGGACTGCAGAGTCCATGGGGTCACAAAGAGTTGGACATGACTGAGCAACTTTCTTCTTTTTTTTTTTATTCCAGTGGTAAAGACTTGCCTGCCAATGCAGAAGATGCGCAGGAGATGTGAGTTCAGTCCCCTCAGTTGGAAAGATCCCCTGGAGGAGGAAATGGCAACACACTCCAGTATTCTTGCCTGGGAAATCCCATGGACAGAGGAGCCAGGAGGGTTACAGTCCATGGGGTAGCAAAAAATCAGACATGACTGAGTGACTGAGTTGAAGTTTCCAAGGAAGTAATTAAAATATGTGAGCCATGGCCATATGATCATTTGCTTATTTACTTATTAAAATACTTTTTTTAATTGGAGGATAATTGCTTTACGATGTGTTTTCTTTCTTCTGTACAATAATGTGAATCAGCCGTAAGTCTACAAATATCTCTTCCCTCTTGAGCCTCTCTCCCACCCTCCCCCAGTCCTACCCTTTTAGGTCCTCACAGAGCACCAGGCTGAGCTCCCTGTGTTATGCAGCGACCTCCCACTAGCTCTCTGTTTTACACATGGAAGTGGATATATGTCAATGCTACGCTCTCAATTCACCCCTCTTCCCCCGCTGTGTCCACAAGTCCATTCTCTATGTCTGAGTCTCTATTCCTGCCACTCAGTACCATTTTTAAAATGAATGTTTGTGCTTGCATGTTGCTTCAGTCATGTCTGAGTCTGTGATCCTATGGACTGTAGCCCGCCGGGCTCCTCTCTTCTTGGGATTCTCCAGGCAAGAATACTGGAGTGGGTTGCCATTTCCTTCTCCAGTTTTTTTTCTTTTTAATAAAGTCTACCAAACTTTGTAATACTTTGAGTGCAATTTGGAAATATATAGAAATAGACCTGTACCCTTTGAATGGGAACTTTTGCCCTCAGTTGGAATTTGTTTTAACAAAACAGAAATAGTGAATGCAAAGTTTATACACAAGAATATTCATCATTGTGTAGTTTACAAAAATCTAAAAATAATGATGCAGCTTCAAAATCTGTATGGAGATTAAATACAAATAATAAGTTATATGAAATCATAAGGTGAACTTATGGTCATTAAAATTCTTACTGTCATTTTATTAAAGTGGAAAAATGTACAATATAATACTACATAAAACATCAGGATGCAAATGTATTTACTTAGTCCTTAATATTGTAGATAAATATTGACTGAATGAAAATACATCAAAATGTTAAGCATGGTAGCAGATAAGTTTTAATATCAAGGGTGATTTAAACTTTATTTTGAAAATTGCAATCACTTACATCAACATGACATAGCCATTTGGACCCAGAACTGGGTTCACCTATGGTATCATGACTTCGTTATTTATTCCAGGAAACCATTACCAAGGAAAGATAAGACCATAAACCAATAAATGAATTCAATGTTTGTCTCAGAAATTTCCTGGAAAGTGATTTATCTGTGGCAACAGTCTATTCACCTGGGCAAATGACTCAGTTACCAAACTGTGGTTAACTTATCAAGATTCACTCCAAGATCCTCACCTCACTATATTCACCAATCCTAAACTATTACATCTCAAACATTGACCAATCTATTTCTCTTTCTTGAAAGACATGTCCTAATTCACTTAAACCAGATGTCAAAGACCTATAAATATCCTTTCTGACTTCCTCTTCCTGGACGCAACTAAGACTACAATCTAGTCTTGTTTTATTAACAGGCTCATATTTCTGAGAAATCAACAACTAGCATTATTCATTCCATTTTCATATTAAAGATGTACTGATTTTATTAGACAAGATTTCATTTTTTCTGGGCTACATATTGCCAGTTGGAGAACCAGTACCTGACATAGAAAAATAGTGAATTAAGAGGTGTAAATAGTATGATTTATGTAAATCTAATGATATATCTTACTATGTAAATCTAACAGTAAGAGAGATTGAGGGCAAGAAGAGAAGGGGATGGCAGAGGATGAGATGGTTTGATAGCATCACTGACTCAATGTACATGCATGTGTGCTAAGTCACATCAGTTGTGTCTGACTCTTTGTGACTCTGTGGATGGTTCCCACAGTGTCCTACCAGGTTCCTACGTCTATGCGATTCTCCAGGCAAGAATGCTGGAGTGGGTTGCCATGCCCTCCTCCAGTGGAGCTTATGGACCCAGGGATCGAACGTGTGTCTCTAACGTCTCCTGAATTGCAGGCAGATTCTTTACCACTAGCACCACCCTGCAAGTCAATGTACATGATTCTGAGCAAACCCTTGGAGGTAGTGAAGGACAGGGAAGTGTGGTGTGCTGCAGTTCATGGGGTTGCAAAGAGTTGGACATGAAACTAAGGACTGAACAACAAAGTTTTCCAAGCATCATTCTCAGTATTTTACATATATTAAGTCATATAAACCTCACAACTGTCCCCCATGAGATCAGCACTATTATTGTCCAATAATATTTCATTACGCCCAGATCCAGTTATATGACTGGTTATGTGATCGGTGCTCAGCAGAGCTGGGATTAGAGCCCGGACAGCAAGGCTCCCTGGTCCACAGTGTTCACTATGTCTTACGCTTATCACATAGAGACAGTATCATTTTCTAGAGGAAAATAAGGCAAAGAAGGTTGAGACAGGCTCAGAAGATTGACAGGGTTGAGCTGAAGGATTCTAGCTGTGTTTGAAATATCTGGAGAGAATCCAGTGGGGAAAATGGCTCTTACAGACATCAGTTTCTTGCTTCCAGTAGCCCCCAAAGCAGGAGACATATTTGAGTCTTCAGACTTATTTTCCTTAAACACTGCCTCTGATGTTCATTTTAATCTAGATATTTCTAGATCAGATATTTCAAAGTGGAAGACCTCCATGATATGATTGGATGGGGCTTCTTTCTAAAGTACTGGGAACAGTATCTGCCCTTGTGTAGAACGCCCTGCTGTGGATACTGCAGGGCATTTCAGCAAGCATCACAGGCGTATTGTACAGATAAAATGTTATTGTTTTATTCTAGAACAAGATGAAGCTTACACTCACACACACACCTTTTGTCAAGCTTGAGTGTATTAACTGAAGCTGTGTGCATGTGTAGGAGTATACACAAACCCCGGTGGATTTTCTAATATGCTAGACAGATTAATTCCTCAGCAGGAAATGTGAATGTTGTGTTTCCAACCCAAGTCACATTTTCTACCTTTACATCTGACATGCAATATATGTATACTGTAATATTTTGTTATATATATATATGTATGCTGACAATGTGGTCATTAACTTAAAAAAAAAAAAAAAACAGCTTCCAAAGAGGTCTTTGATAACAGCAAAGTGGGAATTTTAAAACCAGCTCATTTTCTTGAATGCTGCTATATTTCCTACTCATTGTACAATACAGAAAACAGCTCTAGTTCTTTGAAGACCATAAATTGGAAAAGGAGTCTTCTTAGCAGGAATATGGAGATTTTTAATAAAATTTTTGAATTAATTTCTGCAAGAGGTATAGTAAACAAGAGGTTATCAGCTTGTGATTCTACAGGTTCTGAATAAATTATTCAGTACAAACACCACTTAGCTGCTCAGCCACTTATATCTCTAGTATGAGTCAAGAAGACCCCCCTGGAGGAGGAAATGGCAACCCACTCCAATATTCTTGCTTAAAAAATCCCATAGACAGAGGAGCCTAGCAGGCTATAGCCCATGGGATTACAAAGAATCGGAAATGATTTAGCAAATAAACAACAAACTCACTTTCCACCTGCTCACTTATCCATAAGAATTCATGAGAATGAATCCAAGAGAATCTAGATATGTCCAGAACAATGAACAGAAAAGCTCTTGTATATTTACCTTCAGACCTTTCCTCTTAAAAGCCCAGGTGAATCACATATGGGATAGAGATATATAAACTGGAAAAGATAACAAAATTCTTTTATATCAAAATAGCTTTTATTTTCTGAATGACTCTTAAATGAATAGAATTAATTCCCTGTGAAAGATCTATTTTTTAGCTCAGATTTTAAAAACCACATTCTATCAGATAGACCTGGAAGTGTGTGTGACAAATATAGGACTCATTCAGATCTAGCTGTTATTACAAAATGAGCTAGCACAAGGAAGATATGCAAACAATAGCATCCAGCTGACAACAAAGGCAGAGAAGCATGGATCACCTAGGATGGATGCTGCAGAGCTGAAAACAATGTTGGCTTTTCTAAATGAAAAGGTACTTGAGTGGAGTATATTTTCCTTATCTGATTCTTTCAAAAGTATGTTATTTTTCTGATCAATGTGGCTGTTTTTTAAAACAACATATTTCCTTCTCAACAAATGTTTATCAAAATGGCCAGAAAATTCTTGAATTAGTGCTCCAATTTTAAACCATTAAGTACTTTCCTGATACTGATGAATGTATTCTGAATCTTAGTTACCAGCATGTGAATCAGCAGAAATGTCATAGGAATAATCCAAATTTTTGCTATAAAAAGATTTGTATTACTGGGAAAGTAGCATATAAAATGCAAGAAACCATAAGAACTTATCACCAAATGTCCACACATTCTTCTTTCTGGATGTAATAGGTTGTCACAGATATGTAGAGCCTTTTAAAATAACTCAGAGTAAGTTGTCTATTCACTTAACAAAATCATGTATGTATACCTTTATCTCCAAGTTTCAGAAGCAGAAGATGAATTTAAAGGGAGATATTTATCAACCTTCAGCTATGAGGTCCATCAAAATCAATCATATTTATTAAGTGCTGGCTTGGATTATTTTTTTATTATTGGGACATTATGAAATTCAAAACTTTGTGCCTAGAGTATATATAAACAGCTTGGGTTCAGCTTCATATAAATTTGCTCAGAAAAAAAGAAAAAGAATACCATGCATATTTTTGAAGATATAGTGTCTTTTAAAGCCTCACTTGTATTTTAGCTTGTAGGTTTTGCCTTTCTCACTCTTCAACCAAGCTTTCTTTTGATAAAATAAATATACTATTTTGTTAAATTTTATTCAGTAGCACATGCATTAAAATTTCAAATATCTTGGACAAAGTTCTTTTTCTTTACAAAAAATAAATGTTATTTATTTTCTTCTACTCCCAAGAGTTGGCAACAAGATTATCAGAGAATCAGTAAATGGTATCAGTTGGAGAAATAAATGCAACATAATAGGCGAAGGCTAAGATGTGAAAATAAACAGCTTGGTTCATTTTGCTTTTATGTACTTGCAAAAGTGGCTATCAAAATTGGGATTGATCAGCTATCAGCCAAAGACACAGATGTACACAAGTAACCACTCAGTCAAGAACATTCTGGTCTTGGCACCTCTCACTCCCAGGGGCTTGGCGAGAACCCATGTTGCCTGCAGCTACAAAGCCATGCAGACAGGCTGAGCTAAATCTAACGACTTGTATAGAGAGAGGAGCTGACATTTTTCTCCCCTCATTCTTCTGCTCTCTACCACCAGTTACTATAGAACTGAATGAGAATGCTGAGGTTCTACTGACTTAATGAGCTGCCACTGTATGATTTTTGCTCCACCACAATTACAATTCTGGAAGTTTCTTGTTTCTCTTGCTGTCTGATCATACTGCTTTCTGTCATTAAGTGGCCACTGTAATCCATGGTGTAAAGTGCCTGGGACTGCTATCAAGACGCAAAACCGTGGTCACTACATAGCTTGGGCTAGGGAGAGCAAGGTTTTCAATGTTTTTTTTGTTATTCAGCAATGTTGGCTGCTCCTTCCTTCAAAATTGTGGAAATTATGGAGGCCTGGGTAAATTGCAGCCCAGCTGAAGAGTAATAAGCAGCTTCTTCTATTCTAACCCTAAAACAACAAGCTTAAAAGAAAGTAACTCGATTCACTGAGAATGAGGATACAATTCTCTAGAACTCATTCATCTTGCATAACTGAAATTTTATACCAGCTGATTAACAACTCCTCATCCCCACCCCAACCCCAGTTCCTGGTAACCAACATTTGATTCTTTGCTTCTATGAATGTGACTATTTTTGATACCTCATATAAGTGGAGTCATGCAGTAGGACGACTTTAAGCTAAATTAATGGCTTAAGTCATTCAGGATCAACCAGCTAATGTAAATTCGAGCTGCAAAATCATGTGAGAAAAACCTGTAGTTACAAATTATATTAGGAAAAGAAAATCCCTCCAGTATCCACTGATTGCCAAAGCTCTTTTTTTTTCCCACTGATTGCCAAAGCTCTTAAAAGTAAGTTATTTTTGTATAATTTATGTTTACCTGTTTTCTTTGTTTTCTACAGTCTTGTGGTAGGTGTGTGCATGAGAAAAGGATGGATGATGGATGAATCGATGAATAAGTGGGATGTTAGGGTGGGAAAGGAGAGGGTTGTTTCTAGTTCCCCTTACACTGAGACTGTTGCCTATAGCATTCTCCATCTGGACTTGTTTCCAGTCCCGATATCTCACGAGGCCATAATAATTGAAATTCAAGTTTACCCAGTGTGACAAATTCTCCCAAGGGGAAAGCAGATTTCAGTCTTTACTTGCCTCTCTGACAGTTGCCTTACTGTCTTCATTTAGCTTTTGGCCTTGTTAACTTGTCAGCTCCTCTGTGACATTAAAAATAAATGTTTGGAAATACTTTATTCAGCATTTTTATTTATTTATTTATTTTTGGAATCTCCTCCATCCTGCTATCAATAGAAGTTTCTCCCTTTTAATGCACAAATTTAGCATTATCTCTTCATATTTTGATTTGCATAGTATCTATTCCATGGAATTTGTGAGTACCCTATAATTAGGGCTTCTCTGGTGGTGGTAGTGATAAAGAACCCTTATGTCTCCCAGGAGACATAAGAGACACAGGTTTGATCTCTGGATCAGGCAGAGCCCCTGGAGGAGGGCATGGCAACCCACTCCAGTACTCTTGCCTGGAGAATCCCATGGACAGAGGAGCCTGGCAGGCTACAGTCCATGGGGTTGCAAAGAGTCAGACATGACTGAGGTGACTTAGCATGCACACGTGTAACCTACAAATAACTTCTAATTCGTTAAATTAACTTGTTCTTTAGTTGGGTCTGGTACAAAGCTTTTCTTGTCCATCGTTTTTTTTTCCTACAATGTCCGCATTGTTTTTTATTTTCAATATTTCTTTATTAATTGCTTTGTCTTCCTGTTTGCAGTAGTGAAACCATTTAGTGCCATTTCAGGGGGCTTCAAAGAGGTCTGGTACCAAAGTCCTTTATGTCTCAGTGCAGAAAAGAATTCAGTGAGCGACAAAGTGATAGATAAGGAGTGATTTGTTAGAAAAGGATGCTTGTGAGGTTTACAAGTGGGTGGGCAAAAATGCTGCACCCTGAGAACTTACTGGGTTACAGTTTCATATATACAAATGAAATAGTGGGGGGAGGAAGAACTTCTTTGTCTTTGAGTAGACGTCATGTGTCCATCATCAGCTTCTCCTCCAGGTTGAGTAGGGGGGAGTTTTCTTGTCCCTATAAGGTCAAACTAGGTCCATAAATATTGTTGTTTTTTCTTTTTGTTTTTTGTATGTGTGCAGAGGGCACGCCCTAGGGATTAATAACTTACTGAGCTCACTTGGCAGGATGTGGGTCTCATGCCACCACTGTTTTATTGTTCTGGGGCATGTCTCATGCTTCTACGGCATGATGTTTTTGCTGAGCAAGGCTGCTTGGTTTTGTGGTTAAACAAATCTGCTTTATAAGTAATCATTAAATTACAGGGGTCTCCCATATTTTTTTCCTACTCATAATTCCCTTTGGGATTAACTGTTTAATCACTTACTTTGTCCCTTCACTCTGTCCCTATCAGTAGCAGCTATTTCTGCCCCATCCCAACCTCCTAATGGGTTTCCCAGGTGGTGCTAGTGGTAGAGAATCCTCCTGCCAATGAAGAAGATGCAAGAGATGCAGGTTTGATCCCTGGCTCAGAAAATCCCCTGGAGTAGGAAACGGTACCCCACCCCAGTATTCTTGCCTAGAAAATTCCATGGGCAGAGGAGCTTGGCAGGCTACAGTTCATGGGTCACAAAAAGTCTGATGTGACAGAGTGACTGAGCAACCCCCTGATGGCAAACTCTTATGGCTCCAGTTGAGAGATTTCCCTGGCCAGCAGAAAAATGCTCAGTCTCTATTCAAGACAAGTAGACAGTGCAGGGGATTAACTCTCCTACCAGCAATGCTTAACCAATAAAGAGAATTTCATGGTTATATACCTTAAATTTCTTGTCTCTTAGGAGAGATTGCTCAAGCATGTTCAAAGTACCTCCCAGACGTCCACAGAGGTATCTGCAGTGACACCTGATCACTGACTCTCCACTTCTTGGCTTCCAGTCCTCCCGTCTCACTTCCTGGCTCCTGACTGGCAGGTGTTTTCAAGAGTGCCCTTCCATATAAACGGCACTCCATCAGATGCTAATCTGAGAGTCAGCTTCAGAGAAAAACTGCACTAGGACACTCCTTCAAATATCTCTTTTGTTTGTTTGATTTAATTTCTTGGATATACTCAAAAATACTAAATTTAAAGACTTCATAGTGTATGATTTTTGTCTCTGGGTCTCTTGGTCTCTGTCTTTCTTGACCTTAATTTTGTCTCCCAAGACAAAATGCTTGGGGTGGTGATCATGGAGGAAAACCAAAACAGAGTTTGTGCTAATTTGTGGGTCCAACAAGCTGGGCCTCCCAGTGATACCAAGCAGGACTTTGCGGAGCTCTCCTGGACACAAAAGCCTTTCTGTGTCCCGCATTTCTTGATTACAGGAAATAAGCTTCATTCAGCCTCTTTAACCTTCACTGAGTTCCAAGAGCAGGTCTAAACAGATGCTAATCAGGGAAGGGATGACCAGTCAAAAGAAACAATAGTGCAGCCTTGGAGTGAAGTCCAGGCTCCCCCTCAAGGAATATATATAGCAATAGCTTTGAGCTGTTCTGCCAGTAATGAAACCCCCACCAGGTGAGAGAAATTAATGGTTTGCTGCCCATGAGGAAACCCTGGACAGGTTGGGACCAGAAGGTTGATGATGCTGACTCCCAATTGCCATACCACCAAGAAGTCAGAAGAATGCCCACAAGCTGATTATGTCCTCTTCTCACTGTAGGGCATAGTTCTGGCGAGGCAGAAAAGGAAAGACGACCTCAACAGAAGTAGGTTACCTTTATTCAGGCAAGGAGGGGCGACAGTCGGCCTAACAACCAGGCTGAGCACCGAGAGGGATCAGGGAGGCTTCATACTTACAGGGAGGTTTGTGGAAGCAATAAGGGAAACGTTTATCAGGCGGGATATTTTGAGTATTCTTTTGTTGAGATGACATCTGTAGTTGGGCAGGGGGTGATAAGTCTTCTGGGCAGGTGTAGGGGGTGCAAGGTTTCTGGACAGGGGTTGATAAGTCCCAGATAGATGCAACCGGCCTGGAGCATCAGGGTGGAACTAAAATTCTGTTTTGTTTTCTCCAAAGTTAGATGATTCAGCAAGGGGCCTTTGAGGCTATTGTTCTCTTTTCTAGGCCCAAAGGACTCCTTCACTCACTACCCTATCCACAATGGGAGACATAGTTTTGGAGGTTATTAGCCTGCTGTGGACCCCTTTGTCTGCAAAGCAATAAAGTTATTCTTCACCCAAAACTCTGCCCCTGAGATTTAACTCAGTGTTGGATTATGGAGACCAGATTTGGCTTCACTAGCTAATTTTACTGAAGAACCCTGGATTTAACCATATGCAGATTTGGTCTCCCTGAAGAAAACCTCAGTTCCAGGCACTGGTCTGCTCTGGGGACCACTATCCTTCTTTACAGTTGTAAGGAATCAAAGAGGAAATTATGGAACCATCAACATATTCTCTTCCTCTTTGACACCATCCAATGGGTTTCTCCTGCTTCTGGAGGGCACTGCTACATGTCACCTAATAATAAAGCTGCAGGAAAACCTGGGGACCAGGGCTTCAAGGTAATTTTGGTCAAGACCCCTTTGTGACCAAGTTGTGTGACTGACCCAGCCCACCACCACTTGCCAAAGTTTCCACACACACAGGTGTAGAGATGACAGTTTAGGTACAACTATTCCACTCAAGAATTCCATTAGGTGTGCCTTGCCATCCAGATAGCAGTTCCTGGTCATGGTTCTCCAGGGGTGATGAGACTTAGCCACATCACCCTGCTTCTCTCTTCTGAGCCTCTCCTCTTCCCCCCAATCCCTCCCTTATGTTCTCTGCCTCCCCCATCATGGTCATCAATTGCCCCCTACGTTGGACCCTATGTGCCTTCAATCTCCCATATTTGTACTATAGCTGTTTGATGAAGCTCCACATTAATTTCACCTTGCTCAGCAGAACAGTCAAAATCCAAGCTAGATTCACTGTCTTGGGAACAGAAAGTCAAATCCCTATTAATTCAGTAAACATACTGAAGGGAAATAAACAACTGCTTCTTCTCTTAAAAATGATTAGGAACCAAGGGTATAGAAGATAATTCAAGCATGACATTTTATCTAACAATGTTTCAGAGTTATTAAATAATTTAATTAGTTATTGCAATATTCTATTGGTTAAAGCATTTTCATTTTTTTCAAAAATTGTCCATTCAATTAATAATTTTTGATAAAAATGAAGATTAATCCCTCACATAATTCTAAAGAAAAAATTACAGAAAATTACAGAAAGTTAAATTTAGTATAAATTATCAAAATCCATAAGCAAAAACTAAAGTATAATAATAAAATGCTAGCAATAAGAATAATTACAAAATCACCATTTTATCTGAAAACTATAATTTAAAGGAAAGACTAAAAATGGTGGCAGAGGCTTTATTGCCAAAATGTTCTAAAATTTTTGGAAATCTAGAACTTGAATTTTCACAAAGTTGCAAATGTTTTAATGTATACAATTCTAACCAGAAGCAGAAATAGGGATAAGAAGAGATAAGAATCACTCTCATCAAATAAGGTCACTCCATTCCTTGGTGGGACCACTCCTAGTTCTAATAGTTTTATTTTTAAAGACATTGTGTTGAGGTGAAGGAAATAAATTTGGGGTCCTGAAGTGGAAAATAAGGGAAAAAATAGTCTGGAGGCAGGGTGTGCAAAGTTATAGATTAGAAGAATTAGAGACGAGAGAATTAGCATAGTTATAATGTGTCTTCCACCACAAGATACAGAGAAATTGTTGGTTCTTCATGTGAGAAGAGAACATAGACTCTTCCAAATGTCTGAAGCCTAAGTTGATTGCCTAAGCCTTTTTTTTTTTCCACGTAAGTCTTCATAGGGTAGTGTGATTCTGTTCATGCTTTAAATCATTTTGGCTGATTGTGGATATTTCTGACATAATTGCCATGTAAAAAATTACATCAGCTTACTCTGAAGAGTCACTCTTGGGCTTGACCAAGATGGCATCAAAGTTTTACTCATCTTAACTAAGCTTTAGACAGGCTTCCTCTGGCCTTTATTACCATGACCCTTCTCTCATTCCAGCCCAGAGTTCAGTTGGTCTAACCACAGAGGTCCCTCCATCTTCCCACTTTAAAAAACTGAAAAATTATAAACTCTTTTCCCTTTTGAGACAAAAATATATTCAGAAGCCACTTGTTAGTTTTACAACTCAGGACCATCTTTATCAAGAACTAGGATTTTGAAACATAATTATCAAGGAGGATAATGTCCTTGTCTCTCAGTCTTAGTGGAAAGATGGGAGTCTAACTTTCATGCTCACCCATCTCCAAGTTAAAAAGCTGCCTTTTTAAATACATGAAAAGGTTTACTTTTCCTCTGGACAAAGCCAGTTAACAAACACAGACCCACAATCCTCTTTCCCCAGCTCTTAAGAGCTCTACCATCCTTTGTTTCAGTGGAATTGAGCTCAGACTAGGGTCTGGACTCTCCTACTGCAGTAGCCTTGAATAAACTCCTGTTTAATTTTCCCTGCTGCAATTATTGCTTTGACAGGAAATATTGTGGGAAAAGTAAGTTTAGTTTCAGCATTTTCGGGGATTGTTTAGTGCAACATTTAAGGGTGGATAACTGATCAACAAATGTTTAGAAATAAAATTTTCCAAGAATTCAGAGTTGATGCAAATAATTATAGTGGTCTGTTATATTCTCTATAATAAATACAACAAATAAAGAGTTAAAGATATTTGCAATCCTAGATCATCCCAAATTAAATGATCAAGGAGAAGTTATTTAGCCATCTTGAACCTCAATTTTCTCATTTATAAAATGAAACATTTTGACAAATTTATTTCCAACTCTTAATGTTCTACAATTATTTGATGATATTTTTGTCTTAAACCCTGCCCAATTAAGAAGCAGGCACTCACTTATATCCGGATATGATCACTAGACCACATGGTACCTTTAGTTGGGAACATAGACTCACCACGATATGAAGTGATATGTTCATTGCAATGAGCCCATACACCATTAGTTGCCAATTAGCAACTTTTAAAATGACATTCCTAAATGAATAATAAGATTGCTGCCAAGGAACATGACTACCTCACCAACACTCCAGCTGTTAATTTTAATCTTAGCTGTAACACAGGCCAATATTCCACTAATTTCCCCTTTTTTACTTACAATTAATCAATGTTGATGGAAAAGTTAATATCAAACAGTAATTATTAAAAAAAAATCTGATCTCATTCTTCTAGTCCATGTTGAACCTTCATTTTCTATAAAATCCTTCTGAAATGTTTTTCAGTGTTCTTTCTTCATTGTCATTTAGTCAGATTCCTATTACTGATAAACCAAAAATCCAGAGAGAATAAGACAATGTTTACAATTAAATTCTCACATTACAGCTGAATTGTTTTCTTTTGGAAATTTGATATTTATCAACACTATGGGGCATGAAGTTGCTTTTTCGTATTTGTTGGTATTTTCATATGATAAGCAGGTAGACACATGATCACCCAGAATGACATCTCTGCTTACCAGTCATAAGATCAAGACACCTTAATAAAAAAGAATAACATTCTAGAAGAGATGGCATTTAGATGCCTCAGATTTATCAGATCCTAGAGCTAGTATCTAATTCATAAATCATTCAGTCCAATGATCTTCTTTTGCCAATGAGAATATTGAGAAATTTAATTAGTTCATGTCATTTAGCTTATGCATCCAGCATTTGAACTACTCTTTAGAGTAACCTTGAAGTTATTAATTGGTTACTATTCTCATTGGCTGTTCCAGCATTAATGGAAATCTTAACTGTAAGAAAAAATTAACGTTGATAAGTTTTGGTACCTACGTTGATAAGTTTTGTCTTTTCAAGGGCTTTCCTCCTTCTCCTATCTTTTCTTTATCTCAAATCATGAACTTTATTTTTTTGACCTCAGATTAATAGAATTGTATTCATCAGAATCCTTGGTTTGTGGTCCAATATCATCACTGTTCATCAAAAAAGCTACCTTTAAAAAACACATTTGTTTATTTTGGTAGTGTAATAAGCACCTTTGAATCAATCTCTAAACCGGAAACTAACATTTTCTCACCATATAGTCTTTTCCAGTTACTTATCTGCTCCACCCAAGCTATCCATTGTAGATCCCTTCCTTCTTATCTTCCTCCCTTCCATCTTCCTTTTCTTCCTTCCTTCCTTCATTTTGCTCTATATGGCTACATTTTCATGAGTTGTCTTCATTAATTAACCTTATTTTTTTATAGGTTGAGTATATTTCACCTGCTTCACAGTTTATCCAGTTAAAGTGTACAATTCAGTAATTTTTAGTGTATTTATGGACTTCAGTTCAGTTCAGTTCAGTTGCTCAGGTGTGCTCGACTCTTTGTGACCCGTTGGACCACACACACCACGCCTCCCTGTCCAACACCAACTCCAGGAATTTACTCAAACTCATCTCCATTGAGCCGGCGATGCCATCCAACCATCTCATCCTCTGTCGTTCCTTTCTCTTTGTGGCTTCATCTTTCCCGGCATTAGGGTCTTTTCCAATGAGTTAGCTCTTCGCATCAGGTGGCCAAAATATTGGAGCTTCAGCTTCAACATCAGTCCTTCCAATGAACACCCAGGACTAATCTCCTTTAGGATGGACTGGTTGGATCTCCTTGCAGTCCAAGGGACTCTCAAGAGTCTTCTCCAACACCACAGCTCAAAAGCATCAATTCTTCTGCACTCAGCTTTCTTTATAGTCCAGCTCTCACATCCATACATGACCACTGGAAAAACCATAGCCTTGACTAGATGGAACTTTGATGACAAAGTAATGTCTCTGCTTTTTAATATGCTGTCTAGGTTGGTCATAACTTTCCTTCCAAGGAGTAAGCGTCTTTTTATTTCATGGCTGCAATCACCATCCGCAGTGATTTTGGAGCCCAGAAAAATAAAGTCAGCCACTGTTTCCACTGTTTCCCCATCTATTTGCCAAGAAGTGATAGGGCCAGATGCCATAATCTTAGTTTTCTGAATGTTGAGCTTTAAGCCAACTTTTTCACTCTCCTCCTTCACTTTCATCAGGAGGCTGTTTAGCTCTTCTTCACTTTCTGCCTTAAAGGTGGTGTCATCTGCATATCTGAGGTTATTGATATTTCTCCCAGCAATCTTGATTCCAGCTTGTGCTTCTTCCAGCCCAGCATTTCTCATGATGTACTCTGTATATAAGTTAAATAAGCAGAGTGACAAATACAGCCTTGATGTACTCCTTTTCCTATTTGGAACCAGTCCATTGTTCCACTTCCAGTTCTAACTGTTGCTTCCTGACCTGCATACAGATTTCTCAAGAGGCAGGTCAGGTGGTCTGGTATTCCCATCTCTTTCAGAATTTTCCACAGTTTATTGTGATCCACACAGTCTAAGGCTTTGGCATAGTCAATAAAGCAGATATAGATGTTTTTCTGGACTGTCTTGCATGTTGGCAATTTGATCTCTGGTTCCTAAATCCAGCTTGAACATCTGGAAGCTCATGGTTCATGTACTGTTGAAGCCTGGCTTGGAGAATTTTGAGCATTACTTTACTAGCATGTGAGATGAGTGCAATTGTGCATATCTGAGCATTCTTTGTCATTGCCTTTCTTTGGGATTGGAATGAAAACTGACATTTTCCAGTCCTGTGGCCACTGCTGAGTTTTCCAAATTTGCTGACATATTGAGTGAAGCACTTTCACAGCATCATCTTTTAGGATTTGAAATAGCTCAACTGGAATTCCAACACCTCCACTAGTTTTGTTCATAGTGATACTTCCTAAGGCCCACTTGACTTCACGTTCCAGGATGTCTGGCTCTAGGTGAATGATCACACCATCATGATTATCTGGGTCTCATGAAGATCTTTTTTGTATTGTTATTCTGTGTATTCTTGCCACCTCTTCTTAATATCTTCTGTTTCTGTTAGGTCTATACCATTTCTGTCCTTTATTGAGCCCATCTTTGCATGAAATTCTCCCTTGATGTTTCTAATTTTCTTGAAGAGACCTCTAGTCTTTTCCATTCTATTATTTTCCTCTATTTCTTTGCATTGATCTCTGAGGAAGGCTTTCTTATCTCTTCTTGCTATTCTTTGGAACTCTGCATTCAGATGGGTATATCTTTCCTTTTCTCCATTGCTCTTTGCTTCTCTTCTTTTCACAGCTATTTGTAAGGCCTCCTCAGACAGCCATTTTGCTTTTTTTGCATTTCTTTTTCTTGGGGATGATTTTGATTCCTGTCTCCTGTACAATGTCATGAACCTCCATCTGAGAGCAGTCAAAACTGACAATGCTTCCCCAGGGTAAAATGTTATTTATGTAATGAGCAAATTAACTTCTTTCACATAGACAATCCAAACTAAAAGCCTTTACCCTGCACAAGGCTAACTGTATGATAAATCCATCAGACTATACAGAAATCTTTTCCCTCTGTGTTGTGAAAAGACTGATTTGGTAAAGTAAAAGTTGTTTTTTGTTTAGGCATAAAGATGCAGGTTTCAACTTTTCAAAGTTGGCTTTACTAATAGGTTTATTAGTATTTAACATATATACTCAGATTTTTGCTACAACATATTGAGTTAAATTAGTTTTCAGATGGTATGTTCAGTGAGTACATAATGCATATTCAATTGGGCATGTTAATTATTGTTGATGCATGCTTCTCCAGAAGCAAATGCAATATCATTGAAATAGCTGTCCACTTTAAGCTAAGAGAGCTTTAAGAGTTTTGGAAAGGAAAATAATCACCATAGTGTTTTTCCATTATAAACTCCTGACTGGGCAAATGCTTTTATCATCAAAGTTCATATAATAGAGAATTTTCATTATTGAACCATCAATTGTTGAATTGGACTAGTTTAACATTATCATTTTATTTTAATTCCTAGTATATTCGGATCTTTTTAAGAATAGCTTGTATGTATTTCTAACAGATTACACTAAAAGTACCAAAAGTAATGTTGAAAGAGGTAATTGTAAATATGCCTATTTGTGTATAACTTTGTTGCAATTTTCACCAAGGCTATCTTGAAGTATTTATCTTTTTGTGCACCTATCACTAGAATAATGACTTTGAAGGTCTAATTGATTGTAAATGATATTTATATACATATATATGCATATGTATGTATATATTTTCATATTAATTACATTAACCAGTACAACTATATTTTTATTTCGGGCATAACCTTTCTCTTTGTAAGTGTAATGATTTTTTTTTTTTTTTACTGTAGCAAACTTGGTCTTCTGAACAATGAAATGATCCCAACACCCTAAGACAATGTACTTTTCCACTCTCGATGTAAATAACACACAAGAGCCTAAGCAGGCTGAGTCAAAGGATAAATAGTTACAACTGACTGAAATATAAGTTCCTTGTGACATTGCATTAAAGATTATTCATATTAAGTATCATGTATTAAGTGCAGAGGAGCACAGATTGAGAGGTTGAGAGTGTGGGGAAACTCCAAGGGGTTGGAATTGCCTTGCTCCACCATTCATTTTGGGCCATTGTCTCTCCATGTTGTACTTTCTTCCTCTCATTGGCTTCCCTGGTGGCTCAGATGGTAAAAAAATCTGCCTACAATGTGAGAGACCTGTGTTTGATCCCTGTGTTGGGAAGATTCCCTAGAGAAGGGCATGGCTACCCACTCCAGTATTCTTACCTTGAGAGTTCCACGGACAGAGGAGCCTGGCGGGCTTCAGCCCATGAGGTTGCAGAGTCTAACACGACGGAGTGACTTTCACAATAATCACTTGATGGTATCTTTGACCACTAAATATGAGATAATGTTACCAAAAGTAGGGCCCAGCTGCTTGCCACTAAAAGACATTAAAGAAGCAAGGATGGTGGAAAAGAACATTTGCTTTATTTCAGATGCCAGCAGCCAGCAGGGAGGGTGGACTTCTGTCCAAAGGCTGACTCTGTCCCACTGACAGTCAGTGGGCAAGAGCTTTTATAGGTGGACAGAAGGGGCTACATGAAGAAACAGCACAGACAGCTCTGGCTGTCATCTTGAAATTGGTCATCGGTGGTCTGACCAGCATCATCTTGATTATTTTAAATACAATTAATATTCAGCTCCAGAGTCAATTTGTTCTCATTTTCTTGAAGCTAATTCTAGGAATTGTGGCAGCTTGTGTCACAGCTACAGTTTGGTCATCATGTAGTTAATTTCTTCCTCCTGATGAGAGTTTCAGACTCTATAAGACAACTCACAGTTAACTTCTTCCACTTGTTGAGAGTTTCAGAATCTATAAGACAATTCAGAATATGGTTCAGAATATTACCTATAGCCTTTGAGAAGGAACTAAAGGTCCTTGACTTTGCTTATTAGCTAAATGATTACTCTTCTGTCCTGTCTGCTTGTTTTCTTTGCTTCTTCATTTTTTCACTTCTCTTACTACACCTGTTTGCACACTTGCTCAGTTGCTTGAGTTGTGTCTGACTCTTTACCCCTTTTGAACGTAGCCTGGCAGGCTCCTCAGTCCATGGGACTCTCCACACAAGAATACTGGAGTGGGCTGTCATGCCCTCCTCCAGGGGACCTTCCTGACCCAGGGATTGAACTGACATCTCTTATGTCTCCTGCAGGTGGATTCTTTACTGCTAAGCCACTGGGGAAGCCCTGATTACAATTATTCTTTGATTAAAGTTTTCCAGAGTTAAAAGGCAGTCAGAGGACATGGAGGGTAAGGATTATAGCCTCCTGCTCTGTTTCAATAATACATGCAGAGTACCTGGCATATAGTTAAGCAAGCAATTAATTTCACCTTTGGATCAAATTCTGGTTTGCAAAATACATTTGATAACTTCTACAATCAAATTACCTTCTCATTGCTTGTGAAAAGGCTGAAAACTGGGCAATTTTGATGATGTTATGTGTTCTAATTTCTACGAGGCTGTAATGAGTCCCAAGTCCACCCATGGCAAAATTTTAAGCTCCATCATTTACTTTATCTCCATTACAATTCTTTCCCATAATTTTCTTACTTTTTCTTGGTTCTCTGACCTTCTAATCTCTCAGATGTCTGCTAAAATTTCTTACTCTTCAAATAATTCTTGTTCTTTTTTCCTGACACTGAACAAAGCACTGTACTAGAGTTTTAAAAGAATAAAACAAGTCCTATTTCCTTAAGAAACTGACAGTCTCATGGTTAGAGATAATATTGGCTAAGTTTATAAAAGATAAAGGGAGATGGTAAAGGATGGGTAAACCTGACATGCTGCAGTCCATGGAGGCCCAAAGAGTCAGACATGACTGAGCAACTGAAAAACAACAAAAATAAAGGATAAATAGCTCTAAAATAATTAAATAATAGTTGAAGAAGATAGAAAAAGTGTCACTAAACTTGCATACCTGGTATCCAAAGTCCCTTCTAATTTGATCTCTGTGTTAATTTGGAGCAAAAAGAATGTGTCTAAAGTACATAACCTAAGTTTCCACAAGAATTCCCTTTGTCACTTTTTTTCTATTAAAATGATCCTCTCCACAATTCCTTGGATTACCTAAAACTACATGGAGAACCAATTGAAAGCCCTATGAGGGGGAAGCACTGTCTTTACCTGCACTGTCTAATTCAGTTCTAGAAAGTGCTATTAAATGGATGCTTTGTGACTACTTAGGAGAAAAGGAAAGCACCTCATCTCTGGTGTGTGTGCTCATTAAGTACTAGACACTGACTAAACATAGACTGGTGTTCAAAAATGTGTACTGAACAAAATCCCAGACAAACCTCCTTTTCTACAATTTCCTACATGATTAATAGTACAAAAGGGGAAAGAAATAGAAATATTGTAACTTGCTCAGCAAGTCGAGGCATTTAATAAAGTGTGCCATCTTCCCTAACCCACTAGGGACATAAGGACTAGAGAAAAGCTGAAGTAGGTGAATCCATAGTTGGTGAAACAGCCATAACTGAAGATTCTCAACAAACAGGTATGCACCCACCTTTAAGGGAGCCTCTAATGAGTTTACACAATGCTGTTCTTTACTTTTTATCCTTGGAGGTTTATTCAGTTCAGTTCAGTTCAGTCGCTCAGTCATGTCTGACTCTGCAACCCCATGGACTGCAGCATGACAGGCTTCTTTGTCCATCACCAACTCCCAAAGCTTACTGAAACTCATGTCCATTGAGTCTATGATACCATTCAACCATCTCATCCTCTGTCATCCCATTCTCTTCCTGCCTTCAATCTTTCCCACCATCAGGGTCTTTTCTAATGAGTCAGTTCTTCACATCATGTGGCCAAAGTATTAGAGTTTCAGCTTCACCACCAGTCCTTCCAATGATTATTCAGGGCTGATTTCCTTTATGATTGACTGGTTTGATTTTCTTGCAGTCCAAGGGACTCTCCAGAGTCTTCTCCAATACCACAGCTCAAAAGCATCAATTATTCTGTGCTCAGCTTTCTTTATGGTCCAACTCTCACAACCTTACTTAACTACTGGAAAGACCATGGCTTTGAGTAGAGGTACCTTTGTCAGCAAAGTAATGTCTCTGCTTTTTAATACACTGTCTAGGTTGGTCATAGATTTTCTTCCAAGCAGCAAGTGTCTTTAAATTTCATGACTGCAGTCACCATCTGCAGTGATTTTGGAGCCCCCCAAAATAAAGTCTCTCACTGTTTCCACTGTCTCCCCATCTATTTGCCATGAAGTGATGGGACCACATGCCATGATCTTAGTTTTCTGAATGTTGTTTTAAGCCAACTTTTTTACTCTCCTCTTTCACTTTCATCAAGAGGTTCTTTAGTTCTTCACTTTCTGCCATAAGGATGGTATCATCTGCGTATCTGAGGTTATTGACATTTCCTCCAGCAATCTTGATTCCAGCTTGTGCTTCCTCTAGCCCAGCCTTTCTCATGATGTACTCTGCATATAATTTAAATAAGCAGGGTGACAATATACAGCCTTGATGTACTCCTTTCCCTATTTGGAACCAGTCTGTTGTTCCATGTTCAGTTCTAACTGTTGCTTCCTGACCTGCATACAGATTTCTCAAGAGGCAGGTCAGGTGGTCTGGTATTCCCATCTCTTGAATAATTTTCCACAGTTTGTTGTGATCCACACAGTCAAAGACTTTGGCATAGTCAATAAAGCAGAAGTAGATGCTTTTTCTAGAACTCTCTTGTTTTTTTGGTGATCCAATGGATGTTGGCAATTTGATCTTTGGTTCCTCTGCCTTTTTAAATCCAGCTTGAACATCTAGAAGTTCTCAGTGCATTTACTGTTGAAGTTTCACTTGGAAAATTTTAAGCATTACTTGGCTAGAGTGTGAGACGAGTGCAATTTTGCGGTAGTTTAAACATTCTTTGGTATTTCCTTTCTTTGGGATTGGGATGAAAACTGACCTTTGCCAGTCCTGTGGCCACTGCTGAGTTTTCCAAATTTGCTGGTGTATTGAGCGAAGCACTTTTATAGCATCATTGTTTAGGATTTGAAATAGTTCAACTGGAATTCCATCACCTCCAGTAGCTTTGTTCGCTGTGATGCTTCCTAAGGCCCACTTTTCTTTGCACTCTGGATGTCTGGCTCTAGGTGAGTGATCACACCATTGTGGCTATCTGTATGGTTATACAAATGGGAGACACCCTTATCAAATGTGTGGATGATCTAAGCTTAAAGGAGATGATAAATTCATGGTGCGATAGAATAAATATCCAAAAAGTTGTCAACAGACAGGACTAGATTAACCAGATGAAACCAATAAGAAATAACTGCATGATTACTCATTGCAGTTTTCAGTTTGAACTGTACAAATACGAAACCGGAGGGAGACAGATCTGTCTTGAAAGTAATTAGTGCAGAAAGAACTTGTATTCTGACTGACAGCAAAATTAACATGAGAAAACTGTGATGTGGCTTCCAGAAATGTTAATCGTCTTACATTATGTAAATAGTATTTGAAATTCTAGGTGAGTCATCAAACTATAGTGCATCAGAATCAACTTGGATGTTTCCTAAAATGCAGATTGCTGGTGAAAGTTAAGCATTTTCTGAATACATCCAAAGGCCTAGGTGTGATGCCTTGGGATCTGTCTTTAACTGTCTCTTGAGATGTTTTTCATGCTAGTATCCACCTCTTAGGATTAGTGCAGAGAATAAATGGCATATTATATATAAAAGCATAGTGTTAACATAGGTTATAAATGCTCAATAAATAGTACCTTTAAGTGTTCTCTATCAACATTTTGTCACTCATATTGACACTTCTGTAAAGTTCTTAATCTAGATCAAATTTGCCAGTTTTATTCTTTATGTGAGGTCTTTCCTTTCTCCCTTCTTTCCTTTTGTCTTTCAGTCTTCTAGATTCTTAAATTTCTCTTTTCTGACCCTTGACATATGTTCAGTTCAGCTCAGTCGCCCAGTCATGTCCGACTCTGTGACCCCATGGACTGCAGCATGCTAGATCTCCCTGTCCATCACCAACTCCTGGAGCTTGCTCAAACTGATATCCATCAACTCATTGATGCCATCCAACTGTCTCATCCTCTGCTGTCCCCTTCTCTTCCTGCCTTCAATCTTTCCCAGCGTCAGGGTCTTTTCCAATGAGTCAGTTCTTCACATCCGTGGTCAAAGTATTGGAGCTTCAGCATCAGTCCTTCTAATGAATATTCAGGACTTATTTCCTTTAGGATGGACTGGTTGGATCTTCTTGCAGTCCAAGGGACTCTCCAGAGTCTTCTCCAACACCACAGTTCAGAAGCATCAATTCTTCGGCGCTCAGCGTTCTTTGTAGTCCAACATTCACACCCGTACATGACTACTGGAAAAACCACAGCTTTGACTAGATGGACCTTTGTTAGCAAAGTAATGTCTCTGCTTTTTAATATGCTGTCTAGGTTGGCTATAGCTGTTCTTCCAAGGAACAAGTGTCTTTTTATTTCATGGCTGAAGTCACTATCTGCCATGTTTTTGGAGCCCAAGAAAAGAAAGTCGCTCACTGTTTCCATCGTTTCTCCATCTATTTGCCATGAAGTGATAGGACCGGATGCCATTACAGTCTACTATGTGCACAATGTTATCCTTGGGCTAGTGGAGACTTGAAAAAAACATGGGTCCTACCCTCAGTAATATGCCCACCTATAGGGAGAGGTAAAACCTGTATATAAAGAACCACATTTTTATTGTTAGGATCAAAGTGCCCTGGAACTTGAAGAAGCTTTCTGCAATTGACAGTGCTCCAAGAATTGCAAAGAGTGATAAGGAGCTAAATAGAAATAAGCACTCATCTTCTGCATTCTCTTTATTTTTAGTTAACTTTTATTGGAGTATTGTTGCTTTACAATGTTGTGTTAGTTTGTACTGTACAGTGAAATGAATCAGCTATACATATCATATGTCCATTCTTATTGGGTAACCAGGGGTAAAGAATCCACCTGTAATGCAGAAGACCTGGGTTTGATCCCTGGGTCAGGAAGATCCCCTGGAGAAGGGAATGGCAAGCCACTCCTGTATTCTTGCTGGGAGAACTCCATGGACAGAAGATCCTGTTGGGCTATTGTCCATAGTGTCACAAAGAGTCGGACACAACTGAACAACTAACACTTTCACTTTCATCCCCTCTTTTTGGATTTTATTCCCATTTAGGTCACCACATTCTCTCTCTTTTTAAAATGTATTGATTTATTTTAAATGGATTATTAATTTATTTATTTTAAAAGGATAATTACCTTACAATTCTGTGATAATTTTTTGCCATGCATCCACATGAATGGGCCATAGATACACATCTGTCCCACTCCATTCTGAATCCTCCTCCTATCAACCTCCCCACCTTATACCTCCTTGTTGTCACAGAGCACTGACTTTGGGTACCCTGCCTCATACATCAAACTCGCACTTGTTATCTATTTTACATACGGTAATGTATATGTTTCACTGCTATTATAGAGGACAATTTCTTAGACCAGAGGACCCTTGCTGGACAAAGTAAAGAGCCTCTTGGCCAATCCAAGCTAAGTTTTTTTCTTCCCATCAACCTTCCACTGCCCACCCTCTGCCCACCTCTTTAGCTCCACCGCCAAAGTCATTCATTCTGCTCTAAAAGGAGATGCTGTTGTTGGGTTGTTAGCTGCTCAGTTGAGTCTGACTTTTTGCAACCCCATGGACTGCAGCCTGGCAGGCTCCTCAGTCCATGGGATTCTCCAGACAAGAATACTGGAATGGGTAGCCATTTCCTTCTCCAGTGGATCTTCCTGCCCCAGAGATTGAATCCGGGTCTCCTGCACTGCCACAAGGAGATGGAATCTTAGCAATTCTCCCTGACATTGACAGAAATTACATTAAGGTCAAGCACGTGCCTGCAGATCTTTTTAAAAGCACAGATTCCAATTCAGTGGGTCCAGGACAAAGCCTGAGAATATGCACTTCTAACAAGTTCCTGGGTAATCCCCATGCTCCTGTTAGAAAAGTTGCGAGATGTAATAAATAGACATTAAATACTAATTATTTATTACACATTTGTAAGAGTTAAAGTGCTTCCTTAACAGACAGAGAGAATAAATATTCAGATGTCTAGAGAATTCCCAGCTAGTGGTAAAAAATCCACTTGCAATGCAGGAGATGTAAGAGGTGCAGGTTCAATCCCTGGGTTGGGAAGATGCCCTGGAGGAGGGCAAGGCAACACACTCTAGTATTCTTGCCTGGAAAATTCCATGGACGGAAGAACCTGGTGGACTACAGTTCACAGGGTCACAAAGAGTCAGAAACGATTGAGTGAGTAAGCATGCACACACACAGAGACAATCAAGAGTGAGACACTTAGATCAGATTCTCAAGGATTCTGTCATGTGTTTAAGCATGAGACAGAAAAGTTGGAGAATTTCATGCATATTTAGCATTGCTGGAGAAATGTTGCCTCGGGTTTTTGTTTTTTTTCTCTCAGGGTATTGCTGAAAAGTCAGTTAATTGCATTTCTGTTGCTACCAAAACACTTTTTCATGCTACAGTGATTCATAAATCTCCCATCATATGTAGTTATTAGGTGATGGCTCTGTCGACGGTGATAGAGAATAAGACACTTGCAAAGGAAACAAGAGATCTTTGTGTCTGCTTTTGGTTTATGTGATGTCAGGTTGGTCCATCATGTATCTGGGAGGTGGTTATTATTTTGTGGTACGACTACAGACAGTTTTGGATTTCAGAGTGCCAACTTACTTTAAAGAGTGTAAAGAAACAAGATGATTGCAATTCAAAAAATTAAGAATAGATCATTTGAATAATAATACATCCTCAATTTAAAACAGTTTATGAAATGAGTAAATATATTATGCAAATGGAAGCAATCTGAGTAGGGAAAATTTCTACCTTGTCACAACTAATTGCTTTGTGAATGTTTATTAGACGAGAAGTTCAAATTCAAACAGTATCAGAAGAAAAAAATGGATTCTGTTTTCACCAATCAGACAGAAAGTAAAACATTTATATATTTTTTAGGGTGTAGCAAAAAATGTGCTGTCTTTGGAAAATTTGTATTTGTTTCAGTGAAAATACATACACTTATATTTAAATAAAAGCTCATCATAATCATGAGAGGAAGTTAAGAACATGGCTTGGACCATAGGGGCAAACTGGCTATTTTAGACCTTCTCTCTGTTTGAGAACATCAGAAATAAAATTATGATAATAAAACCAAGACCTCAGATACAAGATTAATGACACTTCCAACCCAAAACAATAAATGCTACACTTAGAACGGTCTTTTAACTGTCAACAGAAGTGATTGTGCATAGTACATTACATGGTGGTGTACTAGGTCATGTCCGACTCTATGTGACCTCATGGACTGTAGCCCACCAGATTCCTTTGTCCATGGGATTCTCCAAGCATGAATACTGGAGTGGGTTGCCATTCCCATCTCCAGAATTTTCCAGACCCAGGGATTGAACCCTGGTCTCTTGCTTCTTCTGCACTGCAGGCAAATTCTTTATGGTCTGAGCCACAGCCCATTTTACTTCTATATAAAAAATTTCCAAATAATTATTGGACAATGCAGTTCCTTGGAATATGTTATCTCACAGTAATTTAAACATGAAGTCTTTATCCATCCCTTTTTCAAGAGTGAGAGTGAGTGAAACATAAAAGAAAATAGAAATGACTTGAGGTTATTTTGGGTTAGAATTTTTTAACCTCTGTGTAAATACTAAAAAATAATCTCTCCCTCTTCTGAATTCAACTGTGGTGAATAAGAAGGCAGTCTGGACAAACCTCCTGTTGAAAAGAGCTAAATATAAAGAATAAAATACATTTTTTAATCTTAAAAACATCAAATAAGCAGTAAAAAAATTACCATGATACCTTATCAATGAGAAAACAAAGAAGCAACCTAGTAAAGAGAGAACAGGACATGAAAATATTAGTAGAAAACATAAAAATATAAAATATGGCAGGGTAAATTTGAAAAGGAAACAAACAGACTATGAATAAAAAATAGCTGAAATTTAAAAGTCACTGCATAATAAAGCAGGTGGAGAAATACACTTAAAACAACAATGCCCATGTTTGATAACTATTGAATGATAAGCATATCATATTTATTTTATGATTCTTATGATTTTGTATATATTTAAATATTCCCATATAATGAATATTCAAAAAACACTCCATGCATGCAATTAATAGAAAATTGGACACCGCTGACGAGAAAGTTAAGGAATTGGAAATTAGAGTACAGAATAAAGACTCAAAATGAAAGTATGAAGAGAAGTTGAAGTTAAAAGATATAAAAGATAGATTAAAACATTTTAATATTTTAAATGAGAAATCCCTAAAGAAAGAGGAAAAGAATGAGACAGAGTCAATAATGAAATAGATAATGGGTGAGAACTTTTCAGATCTATTGAAAAATTCACAGTGCCAAGAATCTAGAAAATTTCAAGCAGGAAAAAGAAAAATGCTTACCCATTTTAGTGAAATTGCAGTAAATCAAAGATAAAAACAAAATTTTTAAAGTAACTAGAAGAAAAACATGTATTACTTTCCAAGGAATGGCAGTGGCACTGTCCGCTGACTTAATAGCTGCAATGAAATAATGTCTTCAGAATGATGAAAAAAATTCCAGGACCTATAATTTTTTACTTAGTAAAATATTTATTCTTATAAAAATGAACAAATAAGAGAACTTGCAGACAAACAAAAACAGAAAATTTACCAGCAGCCAAGAACAATAAATATAGTCTCCATGCATTTTGTCAGTGGCTGACAACAGTTATAACTATACTTGCTGTGCGTGACAAATATAAGTAAGCAAGGCAGAAAGTAGGATTTTTTTTAAAGATTTCCATTGCTGAAAAAAAATTAATATGAAATTTTCTGACACAACAAAGGTTCAAATTATAATAGCCTAAAGATGGCATTCTAATTGCCTTTTATAAATGGTACCATATGAAATGGAGGTGTTGTGCAATCATACACAATGCAGAAATGAAACATTTTGGCTTTTAAAATTAAAATTTGGGTGATTCCCTTAAGTTAGAGAATGTGTCTTAGAGGAGTTTTAGAAGTTACCATAGAAGTTTTAGTGTAAATGTAGAATTCTCCTTAAAAGGGGGATAAATTGGAGTTAAGTCCATGTAGGAGGTAACAGTACTGAAGGAACAGGGCTTAGCTCCTCATTCTGCAGGAGGTTGGTTCTGTTAACATTCAATTTACCTTGTACATACTGATATATTTTAAATGGATAATGAACAGGACCTTCTGTATAGCACATGGAACTCTGCTTAATGTTATGTGGCAGTCTGGATGGAAGGGGAGTTTGGGGGAGAATGGATACATGTATATGTATGGCTGAGTCCCTTCACTGTTCATCTGAAACTACCACAATATACTCCAAGATAAAATGTTGTTTAGTCACTCAGTCATGACCAACTCTCTTGAGACCCCATGAACTGTAGCCCACCAGGCTCCTCTGTCCATGGGATTCTCCAAGCAAGAAAACTGGGGCGGTTGCCATTCCCTTCTCCAGGGGAATCTTCCCTACTCAGTGATCGAACCCGGGTCTCCTGCATTGCAGGAGGATTCTTTACTGCCTGAACCACCAGGGCAGCATCCAATATACAATAAAAGATTTTTAAAAAGATCCAATTTGTCTAATAGGGTTATGATCACCTGCATTTTCTTTTACTGAGAACATTTGCCCAGGCATATTTCCTTAAATTTTGCTAATTTGTTTTCTGCATCTTTAATCTCGATCTCAAGGGAAGAGAACACAAGTGATCTTCGTAACTAGGATGACAAATCAGACCCATCTTTGGGCTTTTTTCTTCTGCGTTTATTAAAGTTCCACATATAATAAGAATTTTAGAGTTCATTTAAAGAGACAGTTGCTCAGTGGATCACCAAGAACATTTGATGAGGAGCATCAGTAACATGGCAGATAGATCATATAAAAGACAGCATTTCCTAAGCTATTTGGTCATTTGTCATCAATGTGGATTATTCTATTGGTTGGCAAAAGCCAGAGATGAAGTGGAAGGAGATTTGAAAAAAAAAAAAATCTTATCATGGAAGAGATTGGGTTTTAAATAGGGCAAATATTTGACTTACCAAACTAGGACATATTGAAAATGAGAGACGCTATTAACAATTTTGTTGGGACAACAGGTATGAACCAGTACTGTACATGGCAAAATGAGACATAGAATCACTTTGCTTTTAAATTGTAAAAACATCTATCAAAATATAATTCTTCAGCTAAAATTGAAATGTCACGTTGCCTATTCCTATTCATGTTTAATCAGTGAGATGCTATTTCGAATCAGCCAGACTGAGTTCAGTTCTCAGCTTGATACCTCAATAGACCAATAAACTTCTGGGTTATCTGTCTTTTCTGTTTACTAATTGTCTCATTTTAAAATGTGAGTAATAATAACAGAAACTACATCAGAGAGTTGTTATAAGCATAATTGACTAACTTGGTTTAACACTGCATTAGCCAACTTTTTCTGTAGTGACAAAGAGCCCCCAAATCTTAGTGGTTTATAAAACAAACACTGACTTCCTGCTCAATTATATGAAGGCTGTGGGCTGGTTGGGCCTTAGCAGGATCTCTTTGACTCAGTTAGACCTGACTCAGCCTCACACGTCTTTTTATTCCAGATCCACAATGAAATAGGAACACTTCTAGGTCTTGATGTTCTCATGAGGGAGGGCAGAAGCCCCAGAGGAACAGAGACAACCCACACGAATGCTTGTGAAACTTCTGCGTAGGCAAGGAATATTAATGCCCACTCCTATTACATTGTCCAAAGAAAGTCTGAAATTGAAGATTCTCATCAAGGGAATAGTGGCGTGTACTCTGCCTACAGGGAAGCATGCGTGTGTGCTGTGTGGTCAGTCCCTTAGTCATGTCCAACTCTTTGCAGCCCCATGGACTGTAGCCCACCAGGCTCCTCTGTCCATGAGGTTTTCCAGGCAAGAATACCGGAATACAAGAATCCTGGAGTGGGTTGCCATATCCCCCTCCAGGGGATCTTCCCAACCCAGGGATCAAACTCCAGTCTCCTGCATCTCCTATGTTAGCAGGCTGGTTCTTTACCTGAGAAGACCACGGGCAGGAATGGCAAGAGGTACATGATGGTGAACAAGCCATCCCACCTGCTTCAGGAACTTAAAGCACAATTTCTGGCACACACAGCACTGTACAAATGAGAGGGAATGGAAGCTCCCTGCCCCTTTCCACAGACCTTTTTCTCTTACATTAGGCTGCTTCTAAGTTATATCCTTTATGACTGGGGTACCCAACCTCTGGTCATGGACTGGTACCTGTCTGTAACCTGTTAGGATCCAGGCCCTATGGCAGGAGGTGAACATCACCAAGTGAGTGGAGCTTCATCTGTAATAAACAGTATTTACAGTCACTCCTCATCGCTCACATTAGTTCCACCTCCTGTCAGATCAGAGGTAGCATTACATTCTCATAGGAGCATGAAGCCTACTGTGCTTGAATCATCCCCAAATCATCTCCATCTCCCTAGTCCATGCAAAAATTGTCTTCCATGAAACTGGTCCCTGCTGCCTAAAAGTTTGAGGACTGCTGTTTTATCATAAGCCAGTAGAAGAACGTTAAATGTTTTCCTATATTCTGTGAGCTGTTTTAGTAAATGATTATACCTCATGAGGGGGTTGTGCAACCCTCCCTCATTTATAGCATGTCAGTCAGAAATCCAGGAGTCTGGGGATTTGCCATTGGTATCTGAAGCGGGAGCAGTTTTGCGGGACGAAGCCCTTCCCTTGTGGAATATGACTGACTCCAGTTTGAAGATGTCAGAATTAAATCAAATTGTAGGACACCTATGTGATGTTAGAGAATTGCTTGGTATGAGAAAAACAAAACAAGATGCACATTTGGTGTCAAGTTTTCTGTGAGGAGGAACAGATCATAGTAGCAGGCATCCTAGGAGGTGTAACTGGATTGCAGGGAATTTATGGATTGTCCATTTGATATTTGTCAGCCTGAGTTCAACATGACACTGGTCAACCTAGGTGACAGAAGCTTGGTATGGTTACCAGGATTCACATGGATCCCTGGGTAGGAGGTGTGGCCAGTGGACACTCAGAACCCAGCATAGTCTTCCAAAACTTTGCAAGTGAGATTGCTCTGTCTCTGTTTCATTGAGCCAGTGACTTCAGGAGACTTAACCATTAAGGTGAATCTAAAGATGAGAGTGATTGTTAAGTTTCTGGGTCAAAGTGACTAAGTCATACTGCTCAGATATTTGGTCAAATATTTTTCTGCATGCTTCTATGAGGGTGTGTGTGGAGAAGATTTGCATTTAAACTGGTGGTCTTTAAGTAAAACAGATTGTCCTCCAGAGTGTAGGTAGCCAGGTCCAGTTGGATGAAGGCTTCCCACCCCCCGGCAAGGGGGAGTTCTGCCAGCAGACAGCTTTCAAACTTCACACCAGCTGTTCCTGGTTCTACAGCAGACTGTTTTTGGACTAGACCTGCAACTCTTTCCTGAGTCTGATGGTTTCCTTCTTCAGGTTTTAAACTCCACAACTGCATGAATCAGTTCCTTAAATTGAATGTTACTATATCTATATGTATTTATCTATAGAGCTATCTATGTCTGTATCTGTATCTATGTCTCTGAAACTTACCATTGAGTATATACATTATATAATACATGTACACATCCAATTATATATACAAATATTTTGATTTTGCTGTTTAGTCACCAAGTCATATCTAACTTTTTTTTTGATCCCATGGACTGTAGCCTGCCAGTCTCCTCTGTCCATGAGATTTCCCAGGCAAGAATACTGGAGTGGATTATCATTTCCTTCTCCAGGGGATCGTCCCATCCCAGGGACTGAACCTGTGTTTCCTGAGTCTCCTATATTGCAGGCAGATTCTTTACCACTGAGCCACCAGGGAAGCCCATATATAGAATCAGTTAGTCAGTCAGTTCAGTTGCGCAGTCCTGTCCGACACTTTGCGAGCCCATGGACTGCAGCATACCAGGCTTCCCTGTCCATCACTAACTCCTGGAGTTTGCTCAAACTCATGTCCATCAAGTCAGTGATGCCATCCAACCATCTCATCCTCTGTAACCCCCTTCTCCTACTGCCTTCAATCTTTCCCAGCATCAGGGTCTTTTCCAATGAGTCAGTTCTTTGCATCAGGTGGCCAAAGTATTGGAGTTTCAGCTTCAGTATCAGTCCTCCAATGAATATTCATGACTGATTTCCTTTAGGATTGACTGGTTTGATCTTGCTGTCCAAGGGACTTTCAAGAGTCTTCTCCAACACCACAGAAGGGAATGGCAAACCACTTAAGCATCCTTGCATTGAAAACCCCATGAACAGTATGAAAACAAACAAAAAATCATAGTTTTGTATAATATATCCTTCACTGCAGACAATTTTTAGATGCTTTCATCTCCCTTTTGTTTTCATTTCATCTTTAAAGTCAATCCATCAGTGCAACCAGGAAGGTCTGTTCTCTTTCAGATAAAAGAACTGAGGAAGTGGTATAGGTATCTTTCAAAAAACGGTCATTTCTAATTACTTCATTTCATTTTTAGAAATTCAGATTTGCTTTGAAAATTAATTCATATCGTGTAGTTTGCTGGGCTAGGTAAATGTGAAAGTTAGCCCTTTACTTATTTTCTCCATGTAAGGATAAAATTATTATAAAGTCTGTAAATAAATATTAAAGTTGGTGTTGAGGTGCTGCTGATTCTAAGCCAAGAAGAAAGCATATCACTGAATGATGTTTTTTTTCCTTAGGAAACAGATACATGCACATTTAAGTTGTAAGTGTGGGTGAGTCTGTGCTCCAACGTGCAGTACATTGTAGATAATATGGTGTGACCTAGTTTTCTTAACTGAAACCTCTAGCTGGGATTCATGATGACACAGGCTTCAGAAATCAAGGGATAATAAAACGATTCCTATCAGCATCTAAGGACAGCATTATCCCGTATCCTGAGGGATATAAATGAAGGTGCCAAGAAGATACATTATTTTATTTTATTTTTTGTAAATCAGAAGTATGTAGGATGAAGAGAAAAAGCCTCTTTGAGGGGTTCTGTAAAGACTGTTGTCCTCTTTAAAGAAAAGATAAGGTTTAATTAGAAAAGGACCTCACTGCTCCATGTGGGAGCAGCAGAAAAGGAAGCAGTCAATTATATTGGAATAAATGACACGAGGAGAGTAGATAACAATAGAAGAGAGGAAATCTGGGGTGGAAGGAAAGGGGCATGCAGGCAATACCCATCAGGAGAGGTGATGCTGAAGCAATGGTCCTAGGGAATTAATCTCTATGGATGTGATGTTCCTCCAGGTTTCATGTGTGATTTAAATATAGTAAATGATTCTAGTTCATTAAATTAAGCACACTTAATAGGACACCACTTTAGATGTTCAGTTTTGCATAGTCTTCTGACTTGTACGTTTGGAACAAGCTGCTCATTAATAGCAAAGTTGTCAAGTTTGATTTCACTCCACATGCATTCCTCAAGTTTCACTGACAATTTCACAAACAGAAAAATTCTCAAGCACTGTCTACTGACTCTGTTAGCGCCTTTATTGCTGCCAATAACTTGAACCACAAGGTTCCGGGGACCAGAGTAGAGGCAGGGTGATCATGGAAAGATAACAAGAACTTTAAACACACACACACACAAATGACAAAATACCACAGGCAGGAGAGTGAGGGAGGCAGGCAGGGAGGAAAGTGGGCCTGGCTGTGAAAGAGGAGCACCGGGGATCCTTATGATGGAGATTTTTGTCTCTTGACTTTGGTGGTGGACACATGAACCCACGTGTGTGATGCAATGGCAGAGAATGAAATACACACACGAAGGAGTGCGTGCTACACTGGCGAAATCGCTATGGATTATATCTGGTCGTGATACTGTGCTGTCCATTTGCAAGGAGTTACTATAGGGGGACCTTGGGGAATGGTATGGGGGATTTCTCTGTATCACTTACAATCTTAGGTTGATCTACAAAGTTGAAAAGTTAAAAGCAAGTAAAACAATTCAGTTACTTTAGTTTCAGCCATCCTCATAGGTGTGTGGTGGCATCCCACTGTGGTTTTAGTTTGCATAATTTGTACTTACTTCCCATGCATTTTCTTTGTCAAAGCGTCAGTTCAAACCTTCTTCAAGAATATTCAATTCTTTTAATTGATTATTTTATTTCTTATTATTGAGTTTTGAGAGGATATATATATGTGTATATATATACATATATATACTCAAACATTTGTTGCTGTTAAATCACTAAGCTGTGTCTGAATCTTTTGTGACCCCATGCACCACAGCCCACCAGGCTCCTCTGTCCAAGGGATTTCCCAGGCAAGAATACTGGAGTGAGTTGCTGTTTCCTTCTCCAGGGAATCTTTCTAACCCAGGGATCGCATCTGGGTCTCCTGCATTGTCAGGTGGATTCCTTACCACTGAACCACCTGGGTAGCCCCATATACACACAGATACATATATATTATACATATATATTATCTAAATCTATCTACACGGGCTTCCCAGGTAGTGCTAGGGGTAAAGAACCCAGCTGCTAATGCAGGAGACATAAGAAACACAAGTTCAATCCCTGGGTTGGGAAGATCCTCAGGAGGAGGGCATGGCAACCCACTCCAGTATTCTTGCCTGGAGAATCCCACGGACAGAGGAGTCTGGCGGGTCACAGTCCACGGGCTTGCAAGAGTCAGACACAACTGGAGTGACTTAGCACACACATCTATCTACACAGCATTCTGTCTATAGGATCATATCAAATATGTGCTTTCTGAGGTTTTTTTTTTTTTCATTCTATGACTTTGCATTCTCTTACCAGTGTTTTTGAAGATACATTTTAATTTTAGGCAATCCAATTCATCAGTAATTTATTTTATGAAGTGTACTTTTGATATTGTAGCCAAGAAATCTTTGTTTAACTCAGGTCACAGAGATTTTCTCCACACCAAGTGGTGGTGATGAAATGGGGAAACAGAACTCTTTTACACTACTTGTGGAAATGACAATTGCTACAACCTCTTTTGAAAATATTTTGGAAGTATTTAAAATGTTTTTTGAATATTGACACTATTTTCTATTGAAGTATATTTGATTTATAGGAATTTTTTAGAATGTTGACCTATTCCTGTTATATGACTCAGTCATTTCACTCTTAAGCATAACCAAAAAGGAAAGGAAGCATGTGGTCAAGCACACAGATGCTCACAGAAGCTTTATTGTAATGGCCCCAAACCGGAAACAATCCAAACGCTCAATAGATGAATGAATGTACAAATTGCAGCACATCCACAGAATGGTATAATACTCAGCAATAAAAATGAGTGAAGTATTGAAACACATACTACATACTAGTCTCAAAATAACTGTGCCAAGAGCCAGAACTCACCTCCCCTAAAGGGTACATAATGTATGATTCCTTGCATGTAAAAACTCTAGGAAATGCAAACTAATCTGTACAGACAGACTGCAAATCTTGGGTTGCCTTAAAAAGGGCAGGGCAGGAAGGAGTGGAGAGAAAGATTACAAAAGGGTATTAGAGGTGGTGGGTGTGCTTACTAGCCTGATTGTGATGATGGTTTGACAGAGGTGTATGCATGTCAGATAGATCAAACTCTAAATATGAGCAGTTTATTTAATAAAACCACTTTAAAAATACCAAAAACAAAGAGACACTCCTGTTTGTGCTTTGGTTGCCAAAAAACTGCTGCCCTAGGACTAGAAAGAGCCCTGCCTACTTCCCCAAATACTTCCTTCTTACTAATAAAGCCTTGAACCAGGGTTAGAGGGGCAGAAGTGCCTAGCCACCATCCCACACTCTGCAATTCCAGAAAAAGATTCATTGCTTTTGCAGAGGGTGGAAGCAATGGGCATCAACTGGCACATAATAGAAGCAAGAAACTCTCTTGGTCAGAGTCCAGGTCCAGTGATATAAATTCTAGAGAATTTCTCTAGTCTAAGACCTCTTGCACAGCAATGGAAGAGTCTGAGGGGTGGAGGTGGGGAGGAGGTGAAGAAATTAAGAAAACCCCACACCTGAGACACAGGTTCACAGGGGCAGCTTAAGGCCAAAGCTGGACCAGGATCTCTGAGAAAGAAGGTAAATATGGAAACTTGTTTCATTGACTTAGCTCAGGAAGAAGTGAGCTTCCCATGCACTAGGTCTACATGATATTTCATCTATTGAGGCATCCTGACTTGGCAAGCTTTGACAAAGTTTCTACCAAAATGGCAGTCTCTTGTTTTCTAGTGGTAATGGGGGAGGTCATATTCAAAAGTAGAGAGCGCTGTGGGTCCATCTCTGACCTTGGCCATCTTTTCCTCCATCCACCAATGAAAAGCAAAGTCTTTAATATCAGAAGATGATTCAAATCCTTCCGCATCTCACTGCATGCAGTTTTTAGGTGGAAGCAATAAACTATAAACTAGCATCTATTTGAAATGCTAGAGGCATTAAGCACATTATGTTTTTCCTCCAAATGGTTTTTGCAAGAAAAGAATGATGATTATTGTTTTATCCTCTGATAATTTGGGGACCTAGTCATCAGTTGCTAGATGTTAATTTTCATTCTTTACTAAAAGACATTTCTGCATCATGAGGCATCTTGAATAGATTAAATTGCTTTGAAAAAATGAAACATTAGTAATCTGTTTAATATGGAATTTTGAAAAAATGTCCACCCTTATTGTTTATTGAGAGACATTTCTGTAGATATTCCCCCAGAAGAATTTTCAAAGCACTGCAAAATCATTGCTCAATTTAGAGCTAGCTTCAATAGTTCTCCTAGGATTAGAGTGTAATAAACACATTCATGTATTTTTTTTTTCTTTCATTACATGTTTCTTTGACAGATTTCAACCATTGCTGTCTCAGGGAATATCAACTTGAAGAGCATTTTAGTTAGAGGCATTTTAATAGAACTGCTTTTTTTTTTCTTCTATAAAGAAGATGAATGACATGAGTTAAATGATAACCACTAGCACTTTACTTGACAAAATATTTAACATTAGCTAAAGTAAACAAGGAAAACCAAAATGATGGTAGTTATTTAAAGCTGGGAATGTGAAATTCCTGTTAATCCAAAGCGTGTAGAGGCAATGCTTCCTGCCACATTGTGCAGTTAGCAATCCACCAACACACCAACAAGACCTCCATTCTCTTGATGTCCCTGCCTCACAAACAGGAATCCACCACAACTGAAGTTGGTTTGAAATGGAGGGGTGGCCACACTTCTCCTCTCTGTTAGAGGAAGCGTGAAGAGCATGGGTATTGGAATTAGATGGAAATATTTCTGCTTCTCTTCCCCTCTTACACCTTGGCTACTTCAGGCTGATGAATAAAAAGGACCACAATGAAAATAATAGTTGACAATTATTGAACATCTTTATGAGTCAGCCTTTATAATAAACTCTGTATGCATCAGTTTTTCCACTTTTAATCACCATATTATACAATCTTTCCTTTAGATATGAAGTTCGGAGGGGATAGATATCTTGCCCAGGGATGCATAGCTTATAAGTAGCTTAGTGGTTTAATTAGCATTTTATCTGATGGCTTTATGAATGTAGGATGACATTTGGGTATCTACTAGCAAGAGGCTCTGCAACCCGGGTCCATGAGTGGATCCCTGCTTAAGGGATAAGAAAGAATCTGCAGCTAAGACAAGCCAGATATTAGCCAGAAAAACCATGAACTGGTTTGTTTATGGGCCTCATCATGGCATGATATCGATGTTAAGGTCAAGTGTGCCAGTAGGACTCCTTGTTTTTTGGCAGCATAAAACTGGACCTGAAAGTGAGGTGGCCTAACCTTGCACACCAGTGGAGAAGTAGCTGTACCTTCCCAGGGAAGATGCAGAAGGAAAAGAATTCTGACTCTCATGACATCAGAAACCAGCCACATTGAGCCTGAAATCTCCCCTCAGTAGTTAAGTTCTATTATCTACATCTGATCATCTTCCTATATAAATCAAGTTTGAAAAAACAGAAGAAAGGGTTTACTTCCTTAAAAGTTGTTTTGTATTCTTTTATGCAATGGTCAGCCAGGTTCAATCACAAGAGAAGACACAGGAGAGGCTCAAGAAAGAAACAAAGCTTACTACATTCACAATCCCTGGAGTCAAGAAGCATGACATGTCTGCTATATAGGGCCACTTGGGAAAGCACAAGGGTAATCCAGAGGTGATAGAAGGCAGGACTCAGGGGGACTTTTTAGGTCATGGTACTTACTGGGGTTTCTAAGGGAAAGACACAACAGGTGGGAGTGAAGAATTTAAAGCTGGCTGATTTGAATATTTTCAGCAAGCTTTGGGCTGTAGAAGTCATCTCTAGTTGCCTGCTACCTGGCCCTGGACTGATTAAGATGAAGGAATACTCTCTCCTGAGTGGATGGACCACAGACAGAAGGTGAGGCTTGGTTAGTTTGCATGTGAAATACATGCTCCAACTCAGCCCTTTGTTATCTCTAAGAATTGTCTAACCCCAGGAGGGGCAGTGTCTCCCCAGACATAAAGGTTTTTCTGGTATGTCAAAATACCATAATGCTCAGCAAACAAAAACCATATATGCAATACAAAAATAAACAACCTAGTAAGGGAATCTGCCGTCCACATGACTCAGTCATTCTGCTTCCCACGTCTTGGAGTTTCCAGTGCAAACACCCTCTGAGCTTACAACCTTGCTCTCTTCATCCCAGAGTGGTGTGTATCAAATTTTACTGTGACATCTTGTAAGACTGTTAAATACCCAGAGCCTTGGAACCTAATTCCCAAAGATGTGGATTTAATATTTCTTGGTAAAGACCTAGAAACCTGAAATGTTAGCCATGGCATAGATCCAAGCTTCTTTGGCACTTGCTGGTGAAATGTACACACACATTCACTCAGACTCATGATCACACTTGCACCTTAAAAACTCCAGTTCTATCACCTTTTGGGAAACTTTCCAAAGCTTCTCTCCTCCCTGGATTAAACCACTGTGATTTTTCACAGCCAGTACTTTATAAAAAAAAAATTCTGGATGGAAGCCACAGTCCCAGTGCCTGGCAACTTCTACATTTGGCTCTACAATGTGAGATTTGCTATCCTCCTGAAATAAAGCATCTAAAACTCAGGACTCAAAACCTGGCAAACATGCTAGCATGGGTGAGGGAGACTGCTTCACATTTCTTGCAGGCTCCTACATCAAAAAGAGCAGAATGCACCAGAGAGAAATTTAGGCAGTGCCACATTCAGTCCTTAGAGGGGTGGGCAGTCATTGACGAGGTTCTTGAAGTCTCTTGACACTGGCAAGGCTTGGGTCAGCTCCATTAACAGAGGACTCATCACTGAAATGGTGGGGGTTTCCAGGGATGTCAGCAGAAAAGTTCTCTTTGAATTTCAAAACTCAACTACATTGGCAAGACAGAGATGGAGGGTGTGGGGGCGTAAAACTCTATATATGTGAATAGGTTATGGAATTGTTAATGATAGAGCCGACTTATCTTCCCCTGATGCTGGGAAAGATTGAAGGTAAAAGAAGGGGACGACAGAGGACGAGATGGTTGGATGGCATCACGGACTCCGTAGCCATGAGTTTGAGCAAACTCCAGAAGATAGTGAAGGACAGGGAAGCCTGGTGTGTTGCAGTCAATGGGATCACAAAGAGTTGGACGTGATGTAGCGACGGAACAACAAAGACGGTGGACTGAGTGGTGGCTCCCCAAAAGATAAGACTACATCCTAATTCATGAAAATTACTTTAATGTGGAAAAAATTAATTAATGCTTTGGGGATGAACTTATCCTGGATTATCTGGGTGGGCTCTAAATCCAATGACAAGTGTCCTTGTAACAGCAAAGCAGAGGAAGTTTGGACAAGCAAATCGAGGAGAAGGTGATGTGAAGAAGGAAGCAGAGACTGGAGTGATGCAGCCACAAGTTCAGGATTGCTTCCAGTCTCCAGAAACTGGAAAAGGCAAGGAATAGACTCTCCCCAGGGTTTCTGGAGGGAGTGAGGTTCTGATTTTTAGCAGAATGAGATGCACTTCAGACTTCTGACCTCCAGAACTACAAAGCAATAAATTTGTGCTATTTAAGCTACATTTGTAATAGTAATAGAAAGCAAACACACCCATGAACAAGGAGTTGCAGATTTGGAAGACAGTCTAAACAGACCTAGTAAACTTCAAATGCTAACTCAACCACAAACTAATTGTGGGACATTTCTCAGTTTCCTCTACTCTAGAAAAGGGATAATAATATTTTCCTCATGGAACTGTTGTGAAGATTACATGAAATAAACTGGAGAGTGTCAAATACTAGACTTACGATAAATAACTAGCTACCAATACAGGTCCTAGTTACCAAATATTGCCAGACAGATGTTTACATTCTCACGTGACTTCTATACTCAGAAGGTATATTTTAATTAAAATAAATCTTTCAGGGATCAAAGATGTAAAGGAACTCTGTTTTTATAACTATGTCAAGTAGAATGTCTTGGATTGCACAGTGCTTAAAACATTTATAATATCTCAAGTGCCTGCTTCAGAGACCTCTCTGGCTCTTCCACAGCACCAAAAGCTAAAAATCATATGACAAAACAGATAGCAGGTTTGACACAAAAGCAACTCTCAAGCCTTACTTAGATAAAGTAACAAGGCTTTGTCTGAACAGTCAATGCTAAATTTCTCAGTATTATCAAATAATGAGTCAAAGAAATCCATCTTCAAATAATTCATCTTCAAATAATAATTCATCTTCAAATCTTTATGGACCTATGTAGACTTCTTGAGAAAAAAGTATTGCCATAAGTCACAGAAAATGTGTAATTATTTTGGTGTGTTATCTGGAAGTCTAGACCTTGATATCAGGCTGCTAGAAACAAAAAGGGAAGCATGGAAACATTATATATATATATATATATATATATATATATTTGAATATATATATTTATATATTTTCAAACATATATATCCACTTGGAGATATATATATATGGAAGTAGTAGTTTAGTTGCTAAGTCATGTCCGACTCTTTTGCAACACTTTGTACTGTAGCCCGCCAGGCTCTTCAGTCTATGGGATTTCCCAGGCAAGAATACTAGAGTGGGTTGCCATTTTCTTCTCCAAGGGATCTTCCTGACCCAGGGATCAAACCCAAGGTTCTTGTGTCTCCTGCATTGGTAGGCAGATTCTTTACCTCTGAGCCATCGGGAAAGCCACACTCTTTCGGAAAACCAACTTTTGTCTCTCTTTGGTGCAGAGGTGTAACAGGATGTGATATTCAGATTCAGATCTCTGCATGTGTTCCCTTCATCTCATTATAGCAACTGTGCCTGCTTCCTGATGCTGCCAGCTGACTGAAAGCTTAATAACTGCCTTAATACGATGCAAACCACCCAGGATTGCAGCCTACACTTCTGAGACTAGGTGCCTGAGAATAATAATTAGCTTGATAATTTTGATTGACAGCTAAAAGATAGTAAGTGCTATTGCTAGGTCCTGTGTTAACTGTTTTACTTAAATTACATAATCTGTCCTTCTCATCAATGTTAGGAAATAAATCCTATGATTATTTGATTTTACCATTGGAAAAAAAAGAGCGACATAGAGAGGTTCAATAACTTGCCAAAGATCACATAGCTCATAAACAATGGAAAAAAAGACTCAAATCCAGATTTCTAATTATGAAGTTTGGACTCTTCTTAAATTAACTTTTATTGAGATATAGTTCATTTGCAATGTTGATTTAGCTTCTGCTGTAAAGGCTAATGTTATATGTATACATATATCAGTTCAGTTCAGTCATTCAGTCATGTCTGACTCTTTGCGACCCCATGGACTGCAACACGCCAGGTTTCCCTGTCCATCACCAACTCCCAGAGTTTGCTCAAACTCATGTCCATCAAGTTGGTGATGCCGTCCAACCATCTCATCCTCTGTCGTCCCCTTCTCCTCCTGCCTTAAATCTTTCCCAGCATCAGGGTCTTTTCCAGTGAGTCAGTTCTTCGCATCAGGTGGCTGAAGTATTGGAGTTTCAGCTTCAGTATCAGTTCTCCAATGAATATTCAGGACTGATTTCCTTTAGGATTGACTGGTTTGATCTCCTTGCAGTCCAAGGGACTCTCAAGAGTCTTCTCCAGAACCACAGTTCAAAAGCCTTAATTCTTCGTCACTCAGCTTTCTTTATAGTCCAACTGTCACATCCATACTTAACTACTGGAAAAACCATAGCTTTGACTAGATGGACCTTTGTTGGCAAAGCAAGGCCTCTGCTTTTTAATATGCTGTCTAGGCTTGTCATAGCTTTTCTTCCAAAGAGCAAGTATCTTTTAATTTCATGGCTGCAGTCGCCATCTGCAATCATTTTTGGAGCCCAAGAAAATAAAATTTCTCACTGTTTCCAGTGTTTCCCCATCTATTTGCCGTGAAGTGATGGGACTGAATGCCATGATCTTAGTTTTTTGAATATTGAGTTTTAAGCCAGCTTTTCTCCTCTCCTCTTTCACTTTCATCAAGAGGCTCTTCAGTTCCTTTTTGCCTTCTGCCACAAGGGTGATGTCATCTGCATATCTGAGATTATTGATACTGAGGTGACTCAATTTCTGTTTTGTAAATAAGTTCTTTATATTGCTTTTTTTAGATTCTGCATATAACCAATATCATATGATATTTGACTTTTAACTATAATTTTATCTTGATTTAAGGCACAGGTTGGTAAGTAGGTCCTTGCTAATATACAAATGTCAAGATAAGGTGCTAGGCCACCATGCATTCTTTGGAAACCCTAGGATGCAGAGAGGAAAATGAGAGAGACTTCATGGAAACCATTCAGCATGTTGGATACCTTCTACTGGACTTGGGGCTTCCCAGGTGTCACGGTTGTAAAAAAAAATTCACCCTCCAATGCAGGTGACATAAGAGACACAGGTTTGATTCCTGGTCAGAAATATCCCCTGGAGAAGGAAATGGCACCCCACTCCAGTATTCCTGCCTGGGAAATCCCATGGACAGAGGAGCCTGGCAGCCTACAGTCCATGTGGTCACAAAGAGTCAGACACAGCTTAGTGACTGAGCACGAGCACGTACTGGATGTTGGAAGACCCTGTGAAGACACTGCCCAGCAGTCATCCCTAAGGCGTCTACAGGACACGAAACCACCTCCATCAGGGTAAAGGCAGAAATGGAAGATGGAGATTCATGCTTCTCATGGCCAGATATGTGCATAATGGAGAAATAACCAGAAAATACATTTAAAGGGAACTCTGACCAGAAGCTCCTTATGCTCGGAGAATACCAACTGTTGTTCACAGTTATTCCTTTCAGAGGAGAAATAGCCTAATCTTTTTTCCTATCCCACACTTGGTGCACCAGAGGCTGGAAATAAAGTCTCAGATGTATGGCTAAGAAGCTGGAGTAGAGGGGAGAGGGAGGAGAGAGAAGAAGGGAGTATTAGGTGGGAAAAAAAGGACATATGGCTCATAGCATCTGTGCCAACATGGACTTCTCAGACTAGCACTGGCAGAGGGGAGGGTTAGCTTTAAATGAGATTTGGTGTTTTGATTACAGCTGTAGATTGGATGCTTGTGTCCCCCTCCATAATTTTTTTGTTGAAATCTAACCCCCAATGAGATGATTTTAGAATGATTTGATTTGAGAGGTGATTAGGTCATGAAGATAGTAGTTTCATGAGTGGTATTAGGGTCCTTATAAAAAAGACTGCAGAGAGAATAGCATTGAAATATGTATATTACCATATGTGAAGTAGATGACCAGTCCAAGTTCAATGCATGAAACCGGGCACTCAAAGCCAGTGCACTGGGATGATCCAGAGGGATGGGATGGGGAGGGAGGTGGGATGGGGTTCGGGTTGGGGGACACATGTACACCTGCGGCTGATTCATGTCAGTGTATGGCAAAAACCACCACAATATTGTAAAGTAATTAGCCTCCAATTAAAATAAATAAATAGATTTAAAAAAAGACTGCAGAGAGCCCCCTTGTCCCTTCTGCCATGTGAGAACACGGTGAGAAGACAGCCATCTATGAACCAGGAAGCAGGCCCTCCCTGGACAGTGACTCAGCTGACACCTTGATCTCGGACTTGCCATCATCTGGTCAGTGATAAATGCATTTCTGTTGTTTATAAGCCATCCAGTCAATGGTTGTTTGTTACAGCAGCCTAAGTGAGCTAAGACAAGTATTAAACAGGGATGAGCATTTTAATTACTAAATTAATACTATTCCTAGGATTAAAAGTTACTGGAAATTTTTGCATTCCCTGAGAATGATAAAAAAGAAAAACAATATACAAGACTTAGCCAATATGCCTTCCATGAGAGGGTCATAAATTGCCCATTTAGAGGATTTAAGGAAACAATGAAAACATAGAGTACAGTTACAGTTTTATTTTGTTTTGTTTTTGCTTATGCTTTGTTAAGTTTTGCTCTTGAACAAAGTTAATTTATCTAAAGCTCTTACACTAGCACCCAGCTAATAGTAAAACCAGTATAAGTTAATATTTCAATGTAATGGCTTCATATTTAATTTCTTAAAGGAACAGAGGGTTTATGGGATCTTTAAAAGCTACAATGAAGAATTATTTTAGGATAAAGGAATTTGTTGTCTGAAAAACAGCCTCACAATTCACAATCTTGACCCAGGGTCAAGTTAATCATTCCCACTTAGGAAAACTAAATAAGCACATTAAGGATGTACTTTTTGCTACTCTATTTAGGAGTGTTAAGGACTGGCTTGTCTCTCCTACCAAACTCTGCTGAACACTCAGTTACTGACTTCATAGGGAGGATAAATTAATCTAGAAATGTTATATATACATTTAGAAAGACTTGTTTGCTCTTAAAATGTTTCTTAAATGAAAAATAATGCCATCTGCAGCAACATGAATGGACCTAGAGATTGTCATATTGAGTGAAGTAAGTCAGAGAAAGACGGATATCATGATATCACCTGTATGTGAAATCTAAAAAAAAAAATGGCACAAATGATACTTATTTACAAAATGAAAATAGAGTCACAGATGTAGAAAACAAACTACCAAGGGGGAAATTGAGAGAGGGATAAATTGGGAGGTCGGGATTGACATATACACACAACTATATATAAAACAGATAACTAATAACAGCCTGCTGTGTAGCCAAGGGAACTCTACTCAATATTCTGTAGTGACCTATATGGGAAAATAATCTAAAAGAGAGTGCGAATGTATATGCTGCTGCTGTTGAGGTGCTTCAGTCGTGTGCTATCCTAAGGACTACAGCCCACCAGACTCCTCCGTCCGTGGGATTCTCCAGACAAGAATGCTAGAGTGGGTTGCCATGCCCTTCTCCAGGGGACCTTCCTGACCCAAGAATCGAACCTGGGTCTCCGGCATTGCAGGCAGATTCTTTACTGCTGATCCACCAGGGAAGCCCTGGATATGTATACATGTATGACTAATTCACTTTGCTGTACACCAAAAACTAACACAGCATTTTAAATCAACTCTGCTCCAATAACTATTAATTAAAAAAAGAATCTATTGGTTCCCTGGTGGCTCAGCAGTAAAGAATCTGCCTGCAATGCAGGAGACCTGGGCAGGATAGACAGGTTTGATCCCTAGATAGGGAAGATCCCCTGCAGGAGGAAATGGGAACCCACTCCAGTATTCTTGCCTAGAAAATCCCAATCCATGGGGTCAAAAAAGAGTTTAACAAAACTCGTTCATGTTTTGCTGTACAACAAAAATTAACACAACGCTGTAAATCAACTCTACTCCAATAAATATTAATTTAAAAAAGAATTTATAGAAGTGTCTTCTATATAGAAAAGGCAACATAACTTGACGACAAGACTGGTCCCTCTGGTGGAAGAGAATGGCTGAGCTCACTTAAGAATAAGTAGAGGATGGGAAGAAGGACAGGTATATAGCAGAAGAATATTCTAAAATAAGAATCAATAAATACTAAGAAATGAGCATCGAGTAAATTCACAAAACCTCGCTGGTGGCACAGGTGGTAAAGAATCCACCTGGAATGTGGGAGACCTGGGTTTGACGTCTGGGTTGGGAAGATGCCCTGGAGGAGGGCACGGCAACCCACTCTAGTATTCCTGCCTGGAGAATTCCATGGACAGAGGAGCCTGGTGGGCTACAATCCATGAGGTCGCAAAGAGTAGGACATGACTGAGCGACTAAGCACAGCATAGCAAACATGCATTATGAGCCTTCTTATGTCGGACAATTAGGATTATTGGATAGTTAGTTTGAAAAATATATGAAACATATATTCAAGGTTTCAGTTTTTCTTAAGTTATGTAATGTATTCATTCTTTGGCTCTAAGACAAAAGTTTTCACCTTGACTATGGGTATATTAATTAGGCTAATGCAGTGAATTAGTTAGATGGAGGCTGGTTTAAGAGTTCCTACCTAGGCAGAAGCAGAAGCTAGGGTTCCTAGAAAAAACATTCTCCCATTGTCTACTAGGGGAATTTGATTTCTTCCTGAAGTTAATAACTGTGGGATGTGACTGTGAAGTGTTTTGTGATAGATTGTATGGTCATGCTAGAAACTAAAAGATGAAAGATTGATCTGGCAATGATGTAAGAGTTGATGGTAAGGACAGTGAGTCCAGGGGCTATGTTTTCATGGCAATACAGAAAAGACAAATAGGAAAGTCTTCAGATAAAGACATGGAGTAATGGGATATATGGCAAAATTAGAGGAAATGAAATTAACCGGAGTCAGTGTTAGGTTGCATTAGGGAGGGGGAAAGGCCATTAATAAGACTTGGGTAACTGAGTGTGTAGGTTCTTTACTACATACATGAAGGCGGATATTGATGGAGATCCTAATGCAGACCGTATGGAGGGGACCAATGTTTGTTTGTTTGTTTGTTTTGCTATGTATGTTGGGTTTGAAATAATACAACATTCAGGTAAAGACAACCTATGAGAGATATAGCACACCAGATACCACACTAAAGGCAAAAGGTTAATTTCAAATTCTTATACACTGATAAGAGCGGGTTTCAGAATTTACTGGCAGTTTTTTTCCAAATGAGCTTGACTGCCTAGAAAATAGGAACCTACAGACTCAAGATTTCTCACACTAACAACTGGGCAAAGGCAGGCCACACCAGTTACAAGAAGATCCAGCTTCAAGATGTGTGCTTTCTAAGAGGAGAGGAAAGAATATTTGCAGTAGGACATCCCCACATATAATAGTTACTATCTTTGAACAGTTGTCCAGAATACTTACTTTTTAAGATGTTAAGATAACATTTTATGTCTGTATCAAGGAATTCCTAAGGATGCCCTCTGAAAGTCAGTCTGATCTCCTGAATAATCAATCTTTTTGAAGGGCTCAGCTTCTTAGTGAGAAGGAAGAAAATTACTTTTGGAGGAAGGTATTTCTAGGTGTAGCTGTCAAGGAAAATACCACAGGAGCTGAAAGACAAAGAGGTCGATACTCGTCTAAGCATCAAAAACTTCATTTTCCCAACAGCATTTCTTCTGAAGCCAAGTTCATATGTTCTTATTCAAACAGAAGAAATAGAGCAACTGTCAGGTATTTAAACCCCCTTTTATTCTTTTCCAACATTTCATAACTTAAAAGTAAAAACCCAAGCCTCTCCAAGAGTCGATGTTCCAGTATGATACAAAAACTGAAGTTTAAAGTAAAGAGAAACTTTTTTAAGGATTTTTTTTTTGGGCTGGGGAAGGGTTGTGTTTTGCTTCACTTTAATAATTTCATTGCTGGTTAATCATGAAGACGTTTCCCAGATTAACTCTGAATGTAAGAACAAGGACTAATACAATTTGCAATTATGAGACTAACTGTTATTATGCTGCCTTGTGTTTTTTGAAAATCTGAGTTATTCTGGTCCATCTCTATAATTAAGCAAGAACCTTTGACCCAACTGAAGTTGTTTCTAGAAGGAAGGAGAACAGAGGAACAAAGCTTCAATTAAATACTTCTGCAATCTGATTTCTCTAATTACCTCTAAGGGTCAAGATATATCACAGCCTACCTTATACCTGTTGTCTGTTTAAAACTATTTTAAAAACAGAAACTTATGTCTGATGTTCTTTCAAAATCTCAAATGTGGCATATGTCATATGTGGCATCACCACAGACATCTCTAGATGAAAATGAGTCAGTGATGACTGTTTAAAGGACACAGTTGATTGAGTCCATTCCTAGATAAGCATAGGCAAATTGCTCCATAGGAATTCTAAGTTTACCTATGGTCCAAAGCCAGGTCCTCTATTTCAGTGTTACTGACCTGCCTCTTGAGAAACCTGCATGCAGGTCAGGGAGCAACAGTTAGAACTGGACATGGAACAACAGACTGGTTCCAAATAGGAAAAGGAGTACGTCAAGGCTGTATATTGTCACCCTGCTTATTTAACTTATATGCAGAGTACATCATGAGAAACGCTAGGCTAGAGGAAGCACAAGCTGGAATCAATACTGCTGGGAGAAATATCAATAACCTCAGATATGTAGATGACACCACCCTTATGAGAGAAAGTGAAGAACTAAAGAGCCTCTTGACGAAAGTGAAAGAGGAGAGTGAAAAAGTTAGCTTAAAGTTCAACATTCAGAAAACTAAGATCATGGCATTCGGTCCCATCACTTCATGGCAAATAGATGGGGAAACAGTGGAAGCAGCAGCTGACTTTATTTTTCTGGGGTCCAAAATAACTGCAGATGGTGATTGCAGCCATGAAATTAAAAGATGCTTACTTCTTGGAAGGAAAGTTATGACCAACCTAGACAGCATATTAAAAAGCAGAGACATTACTTTGTCAACAAAGGTCCATCTAGTCAAGACTATGGTTTTTCCACTGGTCATGTATGAATGTGAGAGTTGGACTATAAAGAAAGCTGAGTGTCAAAGAATTGATGCTTTTGAACTCTGGTGTTGGAGAAGATTCTTGAGAGTCCCTTGGACTGAAAGGAGATCCAACCAGTCCATACTAAAGGAGATCAGTCCTGGGTGTTCATTGGTAGGACTGATTTTGAAGCTGAAACTCCAATACTTTGCCCACCTGATGTGAAAAGCTGACTCATTGGAAAAGACCCTGATGCTGGGAAAGGTTGAGGGCAGAAGGAGAAGGGGACAACAGAGGATGAGGTGGTTGCATGGCATCACCGACTTGATGGACATGGGTTTGGGTGGACTCCAGGAGTTGGTGATGGACAGGGAGGCCTGGCGTGCTGTGGTTCATGGGGTCATAAAGAGTTGGACATGACCGAGCAACTGAACTGAGCTGAACTGAACTGGAAGAGTGGCTCATGGGCCAGGCCCAATCATCACATGCTTCAAGTACACTCAGGAGATAGGTACAGCAATTAAGAGTAATTTTATTACTCTTCAAAAGCAAATAAAATAGTACTTTTTTATGCACTAACAATTTTTGTAACAAACAGGGCTTCCATATTATAGGTGATTTGTATTATTTCATTTTTCAAGTGATTCATTCATTTTTAATGTTGCAAATTCTGAGTCTCCAACAGATTTAAAATAGAAAAAAAAATTTTTTCAAGTTTTTTTTTTTTCCTTCATAAATAGTTTGAAATTCCCACCTCTAGTCAGGAGATGAAAGAGCTAAAATTTTTTGTTTCTTTTTTCCATGCAGCATAAGGGAATCTTAGTTCCTTGACCAGAGATTGAAGCCGTAGCCCCTGCCTTGGGCGCACAGAGTCTAATCTACTGGGCCTCCAGGGAAGTCCTAGAAGTGATTTTGGATGTGAGAGATTTTAAAGGTACCGCTTAATCACTCTAGATTTATGTGGTGGGTTAGTCACTAAGTCTTGTCCGACTCTTGCAATCCCATTGACTGTAGCCTGCCAGGCTCCTCTGTCCATGGGATTCTCCAGGCAAGAATACTGGAGTGGGTTGCCATTTCCTTCTCCAGAGGATCTTTCTGACCCAGGAATCAAAGCCGGGTCTCCTGCATTGCAGGCGGAGTTTTTTATAGTCCCTTGTCTACTCAATGAAGAGATTAAACCCGATTAAGGGTTTAAACTGGACACTACATTAGGGTCACAGATGTTTTGTTTGTATGTTAACAAAAATGAGTTGTGAGAGGTGGTCCTAAGGTGGTGGAGGAATAAAATGGGGAGACCAATTTCCCCCCCACAAATTCATTGTAAGATCATTTGAATGCTGAGCAAATACCACAAAACAACTTCTGAACGCTGGGAGAGGACACCAGGCGCCCAGAAAGGCAGTCCATTGTCTTTGAAAGGAGGTAGGACAAAATATAAAAGTAAAAAGAGAAACCAAAGAGTTAGGGATGGAGACCCATCCCAGGGAGGGAGTTGTAAAAGAGAAGTTTCCAAACACTGGGAAACCCTCTCACCAGCGGGTCTGTGGGGAGTTTTGGAATCTCAGAGGGCAACATAATCTGGAGGAAAAAATAAATAAATAAAACCCACAGATTAGGCACCTAACTGAAACTCCCAGTGGAGAAGTAGCCCAGACGCTAGCATCCACCACCAGCAAGCGGGGGCTGAACAGGGAGGCGTGGGCTGCATCGCCTAGGATAAGGTTGGTGCCTGAATGCTGAGGAAAATCTGAGGGAGCTAACGTGAGATAGCAACCCAAACTGTAGGATAGCCAGAGAGAGAGGGGGAAAAAAAGGAGGAGAGAGAGAGAGAGAGAGAGAGAACTTTCCGGCAAAAAGCTCTAACCTAAGGCACTTGCTGGGCCCACTCATAGAACAAAGGACTGAGCGATCACCAGAGAAGAGGTAGCCAGCACCAGACCTGCCCATCCCCCGTCAGAGGCAGGGAGGCAGGCAGGCGACAGCCAGAGCAGGAGGCAAGGGGCAAACTCGGCCCCCGAGATGGCATCCTCTATCAAACTGCAAGCAGGCTCCCAGTTACTAACCAAGTGTTCCTGGGATCCTGGAAGGTTGACATCTGCCAGGAGGGTTGCAGCCAGAGATCAGCTCCCCAGAGGAGTCACCCGGCACACCTGAGACGGCTCTCCCACTGCGCACCCAGGAAACCAAGCGGCTGGGACAAGGGAGGTGATGACATGCACGCCCCACCTGGGGAGTGTGTGCTTGCCAAGCTCCTGGTCGCCTGAGCTGCGTGGACCTAGGAAGGGCACAAAAGGCAGGCCCAACAGAGTCTGTGCCTTTGTGGAGTACCCGAGAACCTGAACCTGAGTGGCTTCGACCTGGGAAGTGCATGCAACCTAGGGCCCATCTTAGACAGTTCCCCTTCAACCTGGAGCCTGAGCAGTGTAGACCAGGAAAGCACACACCTTGAGCGGGGGCAAACCCAGTGTGGCCCAGACACTGCGAGCACTCCCCCCACACGCCAGTGATGTTTGTTTGCAGTGCTCCTCCCTCCCAGCAGCACGACTGAGCAAGTGAGCCTAAATAAGTGACCACCTTTGCCCCCTTGTGTCAGGGCAGAAGTTAGATACCGAAGAGCCTTGCAAACAGAGGAAGCCAAAATAAAGAAGAGGGAACTGCTTTGGAAGTGACAGGTGCAACAGATTAAAACCCTGTAGTTAGTACTGGCTACATTGGAAGGGACCTATAGACCTTGAGAAAAAGCATAAGCTGGAACAAGGAACTATCTATCTGAAACTGATCTGACCCCACAGTGCCCTCAACAGCTCTAGAGAAATTCCTAGATGTATTTTACTATTGTCATTTTTAATTTTTTTTATTTTTCAGTTCTTTATTACTCCTTTAATTTTCATTTTTAAAACCTACTATTACCTTGCAAAAAAGGACCCTATTTTTAAAACAAATTTCATATATATTTTTTTATAACTTTTGTGACTTGGGTTTTGTTTGTTTTTTGTTTTTTTTTTCAGTACTGTAGTTTTCAGAGTCTAACCTCTACTTTAGATTTTTAATCTTTGCTTTTTGGTATTTGTTATCAATTCTGTACCTTTAGGAACCCAATCTTCAGTACCCATTTTTATTTAGGAGTGTGATTACTGGCTTGATTGCTCTCTCCCCTTTTGACTCTCCCTTTTCTCCCCCAGGTCACCTCGATCTCCTCCCTCCCCCTTCTCTTCTCTACTTAACTCTGTGAATCTCTTTGGGTGTTCTGGGCTGTGGAGAACACATAGGGAACTGATCACAGGCTAGACTTGTCTCTCTCCTGTTGACTTCCCCTCCTCTCCTCCTGGTCACTCTATCTACCCCCTCCCTCTTCTCTTCTCCATGTGAACCTCTCTGGGTGTCCCCCACTGTGGAGAATCTTTTCACCATTAACCTAGGTGTTTTATCTTTGGTGCTGTATGGAGGGAGAAGTCTTGAGGCTACTGTAAGAATAAGACTGAAAGCCAGAGGCAGGAGGCTTCAATCCAAAACTTGAGAACACCAGAAAACCCCTGACTCCAGGGAACAATAATCGGCAAGAGCTCATCCATACCTGCACTGAAACCAAACTCCACCCAAGAGCCAACAAGTTTCAGAGCAAGACATAACAAGCTAATTCTCCAACAACATAGGAACATAACCCTGAGCACAAAAATACAGGCAGCCAAAAGTCACATCAAACCCATAGACACCTCAAAACTCACTACTGGACAATTCATTGCACTCCAGAGAGAAGAGATCCAGCTCCACCCACCCAGAACACTGACGCAAGCTTCCCTAACAAGGGAACCTTGACAAGCCACTAGTCCAACTCCATCCACAAGGAGGAACCTCCACAATAAAGAAGAATCACAAACTTCCAGCATGCAGAAAAGCCACCCCAAACACAGCAAACTAAACAAGATGAAAAGGCAGAGAAATATTCAGTAGGTAAAGGAACATGATAAAAGCCCACCAAACCAAACAAAAGAGGAGGAGATAGAGAGTCTACCTGAAAAATAATTCAGAATAATGATAGTAAAAATGATCCAAAATCTTGAAAACAAAATGGAGTTACAGATTAATAGTCTGGAGACAAGGATTGAGAGGATGCAAGAAATGTTTAATAAGGACTTAGGAGAAATAAAAAAGAGTCAATCAATAAAGAATAATGCAATAACTAAGATCAAAAGCACTCTGGAGGGACCCAACAGTAGAATAACTGAGGCAGAAGATAGGATAAGTGAGGTGGAAGATAGAATGGTGGAAATAAATGAAGCAAAGAGGAAAAAAGAAAAAAGAATAAAAATAAATGAAGACAACCTCAGAGACCTCTGGGACAATGTTAAATGCCCCAACATTCGAATCATAGGAGTCCCAGAAGAAGAAGACAAAAGGAAAGGCTGTGAGAAAATACTTGAGGAGATTAAGTTGAAAACTTCCCTAAAATGGGGAAGGAAATAGTCATCCAAGTCCAAGAAACACAGAGAGCCCCAAACAAGATAAACCCAAGGCGAAACACCCCAAGACTTATTAATCAAATTAATGAAGATCAAATGTAAAGAACAAATATTAAAAGCAGCAAGGGAAAAACAACAAATAACTCACAAGGGGATCCCCATAAAGATAACAGCTGATCTTTCAATAGGAACTCTTCAAGCCAGAAGGGAATGGCAGAACATAAAGTGATGAAAGAGAAAAACCTACAACCCAGATTACTGTACCCAGCAAGGATCTCATTCAGATATGAAGGAGAATTCAAAAGCTTTACAGACAAGAAAAAGCTGAGAGAATTCATCACCACCAAACCAGCTCTTCAATAAGTGCTAAAGGATCTTCTCTAGACAGGAAACACAGAAAAGGTTTATAAACTCTAACCCAAAACAACAGAGTAAATGGCAATGGGAACATACTTATCAATAATTACCTTAAATGTAAATGGTTTGAATGCCCCAACCAAAAAACAAAGATTGGCTGAATGGATACAAAAACAAGACCCCTATATATGCTGTCTACAAGAGACCCACCTCAAACCCAGGGACACATAGAGACTGAAAGTGAAGGGCTCGAAAAATATATTTCATGCAAATGGAGACCAAAATAAAGCAGGAGTAGCAATACTCATATAAGAAAAAATTAAACTTTCATATAAAGGCTGTGAAAAGAGACAAAGAAGGACACTACATAATGATCAAAGGATCAATCCAAGAAGAAGATATAACAATTATAAATATATATGCACCCAACATAGGAGCATCGAAATATGTAAGGCAAATGCTAAAAAATATGAAAGGGGAACTTAACAGTAACACAATAATAGTGGAGAATTTAATAGCCCACTCACACCTATGGATAGATCAACTAAACAGAAAATTAGCAAGGAAACACAAACTTTAAATAATACAAAGGACCAGTTAGACCTAATTGATATCTATAGGACATTTCACCCTAAAACAATGAATTCCACCTTTTTATCAGGTGCACATGGAACATTCTCCAGGATAGATCACATTCTGGGCCATAAATCTAGCCTTGGTAAATTCAAAAACATGAAATCACCTCAAGCATCTTTTCTGATCACAATGTGATGAGATTAGATGTCAACTACAGGGAAAAAAACTATTAAAAATACAACCTTATGGAGGCTGAACAACACATTTCTGAATAACCAACAAACCACAGAAGAAATCAAAAAAGAAATAAAAATATGCATAGAAATGAATGAAAATGAAAGCACAACAACCCAAAACCTATGACTGTAAAAGCAGTGCTAAGGGGAAGGTTCATAGCAATACAAGCTTACCTCAAGAAACAAGAAAAAAGTCAAGTAAATAACCTAACTCTACACCTAAAGCAACTAGAGAATGAATAAATGAAGAACCCCAGGGTTAGTAGAAGGGAAGAAATCATAAAAATTAGGGCAGAAATAAATTCAAAAGAAACAAAGGAGACCATAGCCAAAATCAACAAAGCTAAAAGCTGGCTCTTTGAGAAGATAAATAAAATAGACAAACCATTAGCCAGACTCATCAAGAAAAAAAGGGAGAAGAATCAAATCAACAAAATTAGAAATGAAAATGGAGAAATCACAACAGACAAGACAGAAATACAATGGATCATATGAGACTACTATCAGTAACTATATGCCAATAAAACTGACAACTTGGAAGAAACGGACAAATTCTTAGAAAAGTATAACTTTCCAAAACTGAGCCAGGGAGAAATAGAAAATCTTAACAGACCCACCACAAGCACAGAAATCGAAACTGTAATCAGAAATCTTCCAACAAACAAAAGCCCAGGACCAGTTGGCTTCACAGCTGAATTCTACCAAAAATTTAGAGAAGAGCTAACACCTATCCTACCCAAACTCTTCCAGAAAATTGCAGAGGAAGGTAAACTTCAAAACTCATTCTATAAGGCCACCATCACCCTAATACCAAAACCAGACAAAGATGCCACAAAAAAGGAAAACTACAGGCCAATATCACTGATGAACATAGATGCAAAAATCCTGAACAGAATTCTAGCAAACAGAATCTGACAACATATTAAAAAAGATCATACATCATGACCAAGTGGGCTTTATCCCAGGGATGCAAGGAGTCTTCAATATTTGCAAGCCAATCAATGTGATACACCATATTAACAAGTTGAAAGATAAAAACCATATAATTATCTCAACATATGCAGAGAAAGCCTTTGACAAAATTCAACATCCATTTATGTTAAAAACCCTCCAGAAAGCAGGAATAGAAGGAACATACCTCAACATAATAAAAGCCATATATGATAAACCCACAGCAAATATTATCCTCAATGATGAAAAATTGAAAGCATTTCCCCTAAAGTCAGAAACAAGATAAGGGTGCCCACTCTCACCACTACTATTCAGCATAGTTTTGGAAGTTTTAGCCACAGCAATCAGAGAAGAAAAAGAAATAAAAGGAATCCAGATTGGAAAAGAAGAAGTAAAAGTCTCACTGTTTGCAGATGACATGATCCTCTACATAGAAAACCCTAAAGACTCCACCAGAAAATTACTAGAGCTAATCAATGAATATAGTAAAGTTTCAGGATATAAAATTAACACACAGAAATCCCTTGCATTCCTATAAACTAACAATGAGAAAATAGAAAGAGAAATTAAGGAAACAATTTCATTCACCATTACAGTGAAAAGAATAAAATACTTATGAATAAATCTACCTAAAGAAACAAAAGATCTATATGTATATAGAAAACTATAAAACACTGATGAAAGAAATAAAAGATGACACAAATAGATGGAGAAATATACCATGTTCATGAATCAGAAGAATTAATATAGTGAAAATGAATATATCACCCAAAGCAATCTATAGATTCAATGCAATCCCTATCAAGCTACCAGTAGCATTGTTCAGAGAACTAGAACAAATAATTTCACAATTTGTATGGAAATACAAAAAAAAAAAAAAAAAAACCAACCTCGAATAGCCAAAGCAATCTTGAGAAAGAAGAATGGAACTTGAGGATCAATCTGCCTGACTTCAGGCTATACTACAGAGCAACAGTCATCAAGACAGTATGGTACTGGCACAAAGACAGAAACATAGATCAATGGAACAAAATAGAAAGCCCAGAGATAAATGCACACACCTAAGGACACTTTATCTTTGACAAAGGAGGAAAGAGTATACAATGGAGAGAAGACAATCTTTTTAACAAGTGATGCTGCGAAAACTGGTCAACCACTTGTAAAAGAATGAAAGTAGAACACTTTCTAACACCATACACAAAAATAAACTCAAAATGGATTAAAGATCTAAATGTAATACCAGAATCTATAAAACTCCTAGAGGAAAACATAGGTAAAACTCTCTCTGACGTAAATCACAGCAGGATCCTCTATGACCCACCTCCAGGAATAATGGAAATAAAAGCAAAAATAAATGGGACCTAATTAAATTTAAAAGCTTTTGCACAATGAAGGAAACTGTAAGCAAGGTGAAAAGACAGCCTTCAGAATGGGAGAAAATAATAGCAAACAAAGCAACTGACAAAGAATTTATCTCAAAAATATGCAAGCAACTCCTGCTGCTCCATTTCAGAAAAATAGGCAAACCAATCAAAAAATGGGCCAAAGATATAAACAGACATTTCTCCAAAGAAGACATACAGATGGCTAACAAACACCTGAAAAGATGCTCAACATCACTCATTATCAGAGAAATGCAAATCAAAACCACAATGAGGTACCATCTCACGCAGGTCAGAATGGCTGCTATCAAAAAGTCTACAAACAAGAAATGTTGGAGAGGGTGCAGAGAAAAAGGAACCCTCTTACACTGTTGGTGGGAATGCAAACTAGTACAGTTGCTATGGAGAACAGTGTGGAGATTCCTTAAAAAACTGGAAATACAACTGCCATATGACCCAGCATTTCCACTACTGGGCACACACACCATGGAAACCAGAATTGAGAGAGATGTGTGCACCCCAATGTTCATCGCAGCACAGTTTACAATAGCCAGGACATGGAAGCAACCTAGATGTTCATTGGCAGATGAATGGATAAGCTGTGGTACATATACACAATGGAATATTACTCAGCTATTGAAAAGAATGCATTTGAACCAGTTCTAATGAGGTGGATGAAACTGGAGCCTACTATATAGAATGAAGTAAGTCAGAGAGAAAAACACCAATACAGTATATTAATGCATATATATGGAATTTAGTAAGATGGTAACAATGACCCCATATGTGAGACAGCAAAAGAGACACAAATGTAAAGAACAGACTTTTGGACTCTGTGGGAGAAGACAAGGGTGGGTTGATTTGAGAAAATAGCATTGAAACATGTATATTATCATATGTGAAATAGATTGCCAATCCAGGTTTGATGCATGAGACAGGGTGCCCAGGTCTGGTGCACTGAGAAGACCCTGAGGGATGGGATGTGGGGGGAGGGTCAGGATTGGGAACACATGTACACCCACAGCTGATTCATGTAAATGTATGGCAAAAACCACCACAATATTGTAAAGTAATTAGCCTCCAATTAAAATAAATTAAAAAAAATGAGTTGTGATGGTATGTGCTTAACCATGAAGACCATATTCTGCTTCTTCAAAGTGGGACATGTTTGTGTTTTACACATAGTGTTAAATGTGTGTGAGCTTCTGACCTCCCGACCATGGCTGCTAAGATGTCTTCTAGCTCTATGACTTAGAACAGTACATAAAATGTTATTGTTGTTCAGTCACTAAGTCGTGTCCTACTCTTTGCATCCCCACGGACTGCAACATGCCAGGCTTCCCTGTCCTTCACCATCTCCTGGAGTTTGCTCAAACTCATGTCCATTGAGTTGGTGATACTATCCAACTATCTCATCCTCTGTTGTCCCCTTCTCCTCCTGCCCTCAATCTTTCCCAAAATCAGAGTCTTTTCCATTGAGTCCTCTCTTCACATCAGGTGGCCAAAGTACTGGAGCTTCATCTTCAGCATCAGTCCTTTCAATGAATAGTCAGGATTGATTTCCTTTAGAATTGGCTGGTTTAATCTCCTTGAGGTCCAAGGGCCTCTAAAGAGTTTTCTCCAACACCACACTTCGAAAGCATCAATTCTTAGGCACTTAGCTTTCTTTATGGTCCAACTCTGACATCCATACATGACTACTGGAAAAACCATAGCTCTGACTATATGAACATTTATCGGCAAAGTGATGTCTCTGCTTCCTGATATGCTGTCTAGGCTTACCATAACTTTTCTTCCAAGGAGCAAGCGAACATAAGATAACATTGCATTATTATCATTGTTGTTACTGTTGTTATTTATTCATTTTCTATGAGAGTTTAAACCCATAAAGTAGCTCTAGTTTTAAAATTTTTTGAACTAAAGCCCCGAGTGGGCCTACACTCAAGCCTCAAATCCTTGCACTAATAAGAGCATTTCATCTGTACATGGTTTACAAGTTGGAATTTCATGTGAAGTTGCACTTGAGAAAAGGGAGTCATAGCAATAAATTTTTGAAAATAGTTTATCCAAATGTGTAAAGCCAGCACAGCTTTTACTTTATCATATTGCCTATGTGTATTTGGTGTGTTATATTTGGCTTTTCTTTCCAATTTACACATCAAGATTGGCATGGAATGAACCTCGGTTTAATTTGCCCCCATTTGATCCACAGGCCATTATTCCACAAGGTCAAACAAGGCACTCAATTCACAAGACTCCTCTCTAAATATAAAGACATATGGGTAAGGAAGGACTACGACCCCATTCAAGAGATAGGAGAAGTAGCAGAACACACAGACTATATGTGTGCTGTTTTATGTCAAATGCTGTTTAGCCAAGTGAGGAATTCAACATGAATTATGATTAATGACCAAAAAAATATGATGAGTACTAGAAATTATCATTGCCCATGTACCTTTTAGAAAAATTAAATTTGATTAACTTTTGAGGACAGGACTTTGATTATCCTTTGAGGATAATGTCTTATATCCTAATTTTAAAAATACATATCATTTTTATTTGAATCTCTTGTTTAAAACTGAGTTACACATACACCCACACATATCTTTTCTCTCCACAGAGTTATAGCTCTACGGCAAGAGAGTTCTGTATACACAGACACATACATTCAGCAAAAAGAATAAAATCAAAATTTGGAGAAACAAGGGAAGTGAAAGAAATGGCCTGAAGATGAAATGTAGGTTAAGTTCATGATTCTGGATTTCTTGCACATTTCCTCCCTGAATTCACTTACAGATTGATTTCCAGTAGGAGATGGGTGAGTCACTAAGCCAAATTAAGGTGTCAGCATGACATCACCAGCCGAAAATATCACTCTGCTTCTGGCAAATACACGATATGTATTGCAGTGCCACTTTATTTTTAACATTTGCTTACTACTTGCCTGACACTGATCATAGCAATTTACACACTTTATTGCATTTAAGCATGACACAATTGTATTACTTTAGTTATTAGTTTTATTATTTTGGATATGAAGAAATTGAGTCACATTGAGCCTGGGCAACTTGCCATAGGTTATAAAGCTAGTGTGTAATTACACAGTTAATCTCAGCTAGTCTATTTCTACCTGTGCTTATCTCTGGGGAACACCTGGAACCACAGTGCTAATCCTTGGCCATATTAGAATAAAATATAGAGTGATTAATGCATTTCCATCCTAGGATTTTGAAACATGCAAAGGAGGCATCATGCACCAACTGGACTTCTTTAGAGAAAATGTAAAAATTAATGGTTGCATTTGGTTTTGGTTTTATTGTCACAATTTCTGTTATTAAACCTGATCCTATAGACTGCTTTTGGCAACATGACCAGAGGATTATAAACAACAATAAACTTTTTGGATGAAACTATAACTTTCCTGAGACCAAGGAATTTTGTGTGTGTCTTGGCAGTTAACCATCCAGACACAAAGTGTGTCTCATGTGACTAAGAAAGAAATTTGGAAGCTGTGTCTTGCTGTTATTGTTCAGTTGCTAAGTTGTGTCCAACTCTTTGAGGCCCTATGAAATGCATCAGATCAAGCTCCTCTGTCTTAACCATCTCCCAGAGTTTGCTCAGATTCATGTGTCAATTGAATCCATAATGCTATCTAACCATTTCATTTTCTGTCGTCCCCTTCTCCTTTTGCCTTCAACCTTTCCCAGCATCTGGGTTTTTTTTTTTTTTTTCCCCAATGAGTCGGCTCTTTGCATCTGATTACTAAAGGATTAGAGCTTCAGCTTCAGCCTCAGTCTTTCCAGTGAATATCCATTGTTCATTTCCTTTAAGACTAACTAGTTTAGTCTTGCTGTCCAAGGGACCCTCAAGAGTCTTCTCCAACACCACAATTCAAGAGCATCATTTCTTTGGTCTCAGCGTTCTTTATGGTCCAACTCTCACAACCATACATGACTACTGGAAAAACCATAGTTTTTACTATATGGACCTTTGTTGGCAAAGTGATGCTTTTGCTTTTTAATATGCTGTCTAGGCTTGTCATAGCTTTCCTTCCAAGGGGCAAACGTCTTTTAATTTCATGGCTGCAATCACTATTGGCAGTGAATTTGAAGCCCAGGAAAATGAAATCTGTCACTGTTACCTGCCTTGAACTTCCCAGATCTGCTTCTAAACCTAAATGTGCATGTTAACTAGTAAATGGGAATTTACCAAGAGGGGTCTTCACCGGTGGCTCAGAGGTGAAGAATCTGCCTGCAATGCAGGAGACCTGGGTCAATCGCTTGCTTGGGAAGATCCTCTGAAGGAGGACATGGCAACCTACTCCAATATTCTTGCCTAGAGAATCCCATGGACTGAGTAGCCTGACAGACTACAGTCCATAGGGTTGCAAAGGGTTAGACATGACCGAAACAACTGAACATGCACCAAGAGGAGATTTGGCAGCTGTAAGGTAAAGTATAAACACATGAGAAACTTGAAATAGGTCCTCTGAATGGGAGAAAAGCACAGATCATTAAGATATTATTAAATTATTGTATTTTCCATGGCTTCCTTTAGAACTGCCCTAATTGGAGTCACTGCCAAGTCATGGCCTAACTGTTGATCGATTTCAATGATTGGAGTCTAATTTTCAATTCCTGAAACAGAATGCCATAACCTATATTCACTATATACCCTTTGGGCTATGACTTTATTTGATATTCATGAATTTTATTGATGTTTTAAAATAAGAGGCGATTTTCAACTGCTGTGTAAATTTTTAAAATCTGTAATTTTAGTGGAAATGAAAAGAAATTACTTTTAGTATTGGAATTCAAATAGGTTTTAGAACAGAGTGTTACAGATCTATATTAGAGATGACTAAAAACTGTTCCCATCTACATTTGCCAAATTTGAACCATTCCTAAAGTTTAAGTTCATAATTTTTCAATTGGAGATTATATAAAAGTAATTGATATAATATTGTTGAATTATGAGGTCATTAGTACAGTAAGGAGTTATATAGTAACATCAAAAATTATTATTATGAATCATGAAACTACAGGAAACTTGGATTTACAGAGTTCAAACCAGAACTTTAAGAGATAATTCTTATGAAGCCTGAGTACAAGGTATTATCATGGAAAACATTTCTTTTTATCCAAGTAATCTAAAAAAGATTTTGTTTTGTCCTTGACTATTTTTTCATGTTAAAAGAAAGCAATATACAATTATTGCATGGCTACTACATGTTATATGCTAATCCAGCTTCACTGTGCATTTTACAATTTTGCCTCAATATAATTCTTATAAAATTGCTACAAACTGCATAGTACTTGTAATTTTTATGTGGGGAGGAGATGATAGGATGTTGTTGAATGCATTTGCTTCTATGCTCAGGTCGCTCAGTCTTGTCAGACTCTTTGCAACATCATGGACTGTAGCCTGCCAGGCTTCTCTGTCCATGGGGTTTTTCCCAGCAAGAATACTGGAGTGGGTTGCCATTTTCTCCTCCAGGGGCATTTGCCTTGACAAATGGGGAAGAGGGGAGATTGAAATTTTAAGCTTACTTTCAGCATTTTTTTAAAAAATTGGACTCCAAATTGCTGCATAGATTACACCTCTGAACACAACAGACGTGCAGATTGTACTTGTAACACATATATATTCCTTTTAGATATGACATGCAACTATGTGACAGCTATGCTTAAACTGTGTACATATTTTCAACATACAAGTGTACATGTTATAGGATGCCCTAGCAGAGGCTTCTGATTTAATTTACAAGTCTAATCTCCACACTCAATGTCTCCTTGTCAGCTTCCATATTGACCTTATTCAAAATAGATTGATTGATGTTATTTTTTTTTTTTAATGGGACTCTAGACAAGAAATCAGATAAGCTTTGTAAAACTTTCTGCTGCTCTAGACTATGACTTTTCCCAATGAAAGGGAAAAGAACACAAGGGTTGATACAAGGACTTTGGCTCCCATCTGATAAACCTTTGCAGAGGGCACTGAAATACTGAGCATTCTGTTTACTTTCTGGGCATAGTCTTATCAGCACCGTCATGCAAAGCATGTGGAGTCTCTCATTTTGGGCTGCTGATGAATATGTGCACAAAGTGAATTTGATGCCAAAACAGCCCTTTTAGGAGAACTGATGAGTGATGAGCCATTATAAGATGGACCCTCTCAGTATTTCCCATAGGAAAACCTTTGGAAGGAGGGTTAAGGGGTTGGATAAGCTGCTTCTCTCTGTACTGTCTGCTTTTCCTGTCAGGATTCCTGTAAAGTTGAATTAATTAACATTTGAAAATAATTTTCACTCTCAGGAATAACTTTAGCACTCATGGTTTTAACAATTATTCAATGTTAACCTTTTATTAAAATGCTGTCCTGAACTCAGCTTTTTAACTGAAAGGCTGTTTGAGGTCTCAGATACAAGGAATATTACTCTAAGAAGAGGAATTGAAGAAAAGAGGCTGTGACATACTTAAAAAAAAAAAAAAACACTACTACAGTTTTCAACTATATACTAGAGGTCAAGCAGTTTGACACCAGAATCTTGCCTTAGTGGTAATGATAATAATATTTGATGTTAGATTTCCATTTGATCCATTTCAGTGAGTTAAAGAAAGTGAAAGTGAAGTTGCTCAGTCATGTCCCGACTCTTTGCTACCCACTGGACTGTAGCCTGCCAGATTCTGCTGTCCATGGGGATTCTCCAGGCAAGAATACTGGAGTGGGTTGCCATTTCCTTCTCCATTTGATCAATTTCAGTGAGTATCTAGTACATAATCATAAGGTTTTGTAAGAAGCTATAAAATCAGGCCACTCCTTGAATGTAAACTCCTGTTGTGACCAATGACATGAGCTGTCTGTAGCAAAAACTAAAGTAAAGCAGAATATTAAATTGTGAAGATGTTCACCAATGCTGAATGCTGCTCAATGAAATCTAGATTAACTTTCAGAAAAAAATCTCTCCTGGTACTGAGCTGAAAACTACTCCCCCATCATTTCCACACATCAAAGAAGGGCTTCTGCCTTTACTGTGAGGAGGACACTCCCACTCCTTAGGGACATTTCTTCAGTTCAAGGAGGAAGAAGGGAGAAACTTTTTATTTGTATAAGAAGCAGTAGGTTGAAGGCAAGAGGAGAAAAGAATGATAGAGGATGGGATGGTTGGATGGCATCACTGATTCAGTGGCCACGAGTTTGAGCCAATTCTGGGAGATGGTGAAGGACAGAAAAGTCTGGTGTGCTGCAATCCATGGGTCACAAAGAGTCGGACATGACTTAGCAACTGAAAAACAAAAATATGTCAAAGTGGTAGAGATGTGTGCCTGCACCAGGGCAGGTAGATGTCAAAGAAACAAATTCTAGAACTGAGCATACTTCCTTCCAAGCAGCTGACATTCAGTTACTAACTTGTGTCCAACTCTCTGCGACTTCACGAACTACAGCACGCTGGGCTTCCCTGTCCCTCACTATCTCCCGGAGTTTGAGGGTCTCCTTTGGAGGCATGGGTTGCTGTGGCCTGCTGCAGGGACAGGGGAACTGGCACCAACAGTCCTGGGAGGCATGTGTTGACATAAGTCCTTTTTGAAGTTTTCCAGTAACCCTACCATAGAGCCTATAGGCACTAGGACTCCAGGCCAAACAACTAACAGGGAGGAAATACAGTCCCACCCATCAGCAGACAATTGGATTAAAGATTTACTGAGCAAGGCCCTGCCCACCAGAGCAAGAACCAGTTTTCCCCACAGCCAGTCCCTCCCATTAGGAAGCTTGCAGAAGCCTCTTATCCATCAGAGGGCAGACAGAAGTAAGAACTATAAACCCACAGCCTCCAGAACTAAATCCAAGCCATTGACTTGGGTTTGATTCCTAGCCATCATGTTAGTTAGGGATGTAGAGAGTCAAGCTCCTGAGTTTGGAACCAGTTGGATGAGGAACGAATATCATCCCTTCTGTGAATAAGGTTGAATTGGAGAATGTGGCTTGAGCATTGATCATGGTGGGGTTCTCTGACATGCTCTGGTAAGATGACTGGACTGATCAACAAAGAAGGCCTGTGTCCTTTGAGAACAGCCTCCCACAAAGTGACAGAAAGTCTTGAGACAAAAAAAAGCTGATCTTTTTTTCCTCTGAATATCACCAATCAGAAAAACTATTCTTCCCTGAACAGAAAGAAATGAAAATAGGAATAAAATTAAACAGAAGTATTCCTCCCATTCATTGTCCTCAGTGAGAATAAAAGTTTCCTCCCCTGTAAAGAAACATGAAGGATGGGGGAGAAACAGTCTCCTCTAATATGAGAAGCTACACGAAATTTTTAGCTTTAATATTATGTATTAATATACTCTGACGTGCAAACAAATTCTATCAGTGATGGTAAAACTATAGGGCAAATCAGAATCATCCAGAGATTATAAAAATAAAGATTATTGTACAGAGTGAAATCAGAAAGAGAAAAACAAGTAATGTATGTTAACGCATGTATGTGGAACCTAAAAAAATGGTACAGATAAATCTATTTGCAGGGCAGGAATAAAAATATAGAGAATGATGTGTGGGCTTGAGGGGAAGGAGAAGATGGGATGAATTGAGAAATTAGGTTTGACATAAATACACTACCATGTGTAAAATAAATAGCTGGTGGGAAGCTGCTGTGAGCACAGGGAGCTTAGCTGGGTGCTCTCTGATGACCTAGATGGCTGGGATGGGAGTGGGGTGGGAGGGAGGTCCAAGATGCAAGGGATATAAGTATACACATAGCTGATTCACACTATTGTACGGCAGAAACTAATACAGCATTTTATAGCAGTTGTACTCCAATAAAAAAAATTAAATTAATAAAAATGTTTGTTGGATGGAATTGAATATTTTTGGGTGAGCTCATAGAATCTTTTCATGCCTCATTCAAGATAGATGATCATCCTTTTCAAAGCTTAGACCAAGCTTAGATTGGTTGTTTCCTTTATAAAGGAATGTTAAGAACTGTTGAAAATATGTTCAACATATTTTTTGTGCTACCAGTACTTAGTCACCTTTTAATTAAAAGTACTTTTTATTGAAAAAATAGATGCCTGACCCCACTACATTTTTGACGACTACTCCCTGGGTCCCATTCCTTTTTTTTTTTTTTTAATAAATGTAAGTTTTGGAGCTCCATTCATCCTTCAAGAATTACTGCATTTGAGCATTTAAGACACTATTGCTTTAATGTTAGCAGTGCTTACTGAACCCATGAATTCTGCACCCTGGAATCACAGAGGAAGTTTTAATTGATCGTGGACTCTGACTTCTGCTTTTCAGAATGCTCCTTTAGTTACATTCGCGTATGTGAAAGGAAAGTGAAAGTGAACCAACCTTGGATTTACATGTATTCCCCATCCCGATCCCCCCTCCCACCTCCCTCCCCACCCCATCCCTCTGGGTCTTCCCGGGCACCAGGTCCGAGCACTTGTCTCAAGCATCCAACCTGGGCTGGTGATCTGTTTCACCATAGATAATATACATGTTTCGATGCTGTTCTCTCAAAACATGCCACCCTCGCCTTCTCCCACAGAGTCCAAAAGTCTGTTCTGTACATCTGTGTCTCTTTTTCTGTTTTGCATCTAGGGTTATCATTACCATCTTTCTAAATTCCATATATATGTGTTAGTATACTGTATTGGTCTTTGTCTTTCTGGCTTACTTCACTCTGTATAATGGGCTCCAGTTTCATCCATCTCATTAGAACTGATTCAAATGAATTCTTTTTAATAGCTGAGTAATTCCATGGTGTATATGTACCACAGCTTCCTTATCCATTCGTCTGCTGATGGGCATCTAGGTTGCTTCCAAGTCCTGGTTATTATAAACAGTGCTGCGATGAACATTGGGGTGCACGTGTCTCTTTCAGATCTGGTTTCCTCAGTGTGTATGCCCAGAAGTGGGATTGCTGGGTCATATGGCAGTTCTATTTCCAGTTTTTAAAGAAATCTCCACACTGTTCTCCATAGCAACTGTACTAGTTTGCATTCCCACCAACAGTGTAAGAGGGTTCCCTTTTCTCCACACCCTCTCCAGCATTTATTACTTGTAGACTTTTGGATAGCAGCCATCCTGACTGGCATGTAATGGTACCTCATTGTGGTTTTGATGTGCATTTCTCTGATAATGAGTGATGTTGAGCATCTTTTCATGTGTTTGTTAGCCATCTGTATGTCTTCTTTGGAGAAATGTCTGTTTAGTTCTTTGGCCCATTTTTTGATTGGGTCATTTATTTTTCTGGAATTGAGCTGCAGGAGTTGCTTGTATATTTTTTAGATTAATCCTTTGTCTGTCAATGTATGGCAAAAACCACTACAATATTGTAAAGTAATTAGCCTCCAACTAATAAAAATAAATGGAAAAAAATTAAAATTAAAAATAAATGATAAAAAAAAAAGAAAGTGAAAGTGAAGTCGCTCAGTCCTGTCCAACTCTTTGCTACCCCATGGACTGTAGCTTATCAGGCTTCTTCCTCCATGCGATCCACGCAAAAGTACCAGAGTGGGTTGCCTTTTCCTTCTCCAGGGGATCTTCCTGACCCAGGGATCGAACCCAGGATTCCCTGCAGTGCAGGCAGATGCTTTACTCTCTGAGCCACCAGGTACCTCCACATAAAATATAATAGGGAGACTAAATAAAGATACAGAGATGATCATAAAATCAACAAGAATGTTTAGTGTTTCACAATATTTAATTAAGTGCAACAAAGTAAAGAACAACTCTCTAACCAGAGACTTTGTTTTCTGCCTCAAATATCATGATGATAAACATGCTCGAGTACCATTGTAATTACTTTAGAGGAGCACTTTTCAGTAGGAATTTCTATAAGGGAAATACATTATATCTATGCTATCAAATATGGAAACTACTAGCCACATGTGACCACAGAGTTCTTAAATGTACACAGTGCAACTATAGGACTGCATTTTAAATTTCATTTAATTTTAATTTCAATTAAAGTAGCCATATTTGAATGCTGGACACCACATTGAAGAGTAAAACCTTAAAGCATATTTTTCAGATTGTAGGTTAAAATGCATTAATGGACTCGGAACGAAATTTCATGTTTCATGCCAGCATTTTAAAAAAGAAATTAAATAGTATAGATAAGATCAAAGTTCCTCACACATAACAAATGTTCCTCTATGAGGGGTGACAAAAATGTATCTTGTCTCATGGCAGAAAACAGGGTTTGTGTGATTCACTGACCCTTGGCCTCCAAGGTCAATTAAATAGTTGGTGTAATTTGGTGAGCAGACCGAAGAAGCAACCGAAATGAAACCTGCAGTGTCAGTTCTGTTTGCCGTGAGGGAAGACGAGCCTCTGAGAATCTATGTGATGATGGCGCCTCCTTGAGGTTCGATGATAATATTTCAAGTGGGGGAAAAACTAAAAGGAAACAGCGAGTAAAATGAGAAGAAACACACAAATTTCCTCATGTTTACATGCAATAATTTACCTCTTCTCCCTACAGTCCTCAAACAAAGTGCCTACCTGTGCCAACCTTCCAGAACTGAAAGTGGCCACTTCAAGCACAGATACTAAGTAGCATTTGTGTTAGCGGACAGAGCCTGCCCTGTGGTACTTCTGGCTATGTTCTGGTCCAGCTTTTTGATGTGGCATTTCAGCCAGGGACATAAAATCCCACTGAGCTTTATCTCAGAGGCAGCTCAAAGGTAGCCTTTGAAAGTAGCTCTGAATTTGAAATGATAAACGTGGTGTATCTGTGTGGAGGGAGCAAAATTACTAAACCTTCAGAACATGTACAAATATAGAAGTATAAGAGCTCTATACTCTGAAAGTTGAAAGTTGATTATATCATAGTCAACCAATAGAATTTTTTTGTTGCTGTTATTTATTAATTATGTAATTCTATTAGAGAATTGGGGGGAGGAAGTTGTTGAAGCAGGGATAGATTCTATATGACACAAAAGGTGATTGTTTTTCTTTGTTGAAGTTTAATTTACATAAAAGGAGACGAAGTGCTCTTGACTGTTCAGTAAGATGAGTCTTGACAATTGTATATAACAACCACGGTTTGAAGGCATCAATTCTTCTGCACTATGTTGTGCTGGAGAAGACTCTTGGGAGTCCCTTGGACACCAAGGAGATAAAACCAGTCAATCCTAAAGGAAATCAACTCCAGGAGACAGTGGAGGACAGAGGAGCCTGGCAAGCTGCAGTCCATGGGGACGCAAAGAGTTGGGCATGAGTTAATGACTGAACAACAACAATGAACAAACATAACAATGAACCAAACCAAGGATAATGGACTTTCCCATCAACCCAGAAAGTTCCCATCTGCTCCCTCCCCATTGAACACCTGCCTTGCCATAGATTGTCACTGTACTGTTTTCTAGCACCAGAGACTAGTGCTAGACAAAACAGACTAGTTTTGTCTATTTTGGGGGTGGGGGGTGGTTCAGATAAATGGACTCAGGCACCATCTACTCACATGTGTCTGACTTCTTTGGGTCAGTTTCATGGTTTGTGATTCATCCTGGTTGTTCCACACATCAGTAATGCATTCCTTTTTGTTGCCGTAAGTAAGTGTTAGTCGTTCAGTCGTGCCTGACTCTCTGCGACCCCATGGACTGCAGCCTACCAGGCTCCTCTGTCCATGAGATTTTCCAGGCAAGGATACTGGAGTGGGTTGCTATTTCCTTCTCCAAGGGATCTTCCCAACCCAGGGATTGAACCCAGGTCTCCTGCACTGCAGGCAGATTTTTACCGACTGAGCTACAAGGGAAGCCTTTTTGTTGCTGAGTAGTATTCTATTCTCCGAATAGACCACCCTCTGGTCTCTTAGTGGTTACTTATTTGTTTATTTGCACTTTTATTTTGTATTGGGTTATAGCCGATTTGATCATTTATTATTTTTAAAAGGCTGCTATGAACCCTCTCGTGCATTGTGTGTGTGTGTGTGGCTCTGTATTTTTACTTTGCTCAAGTAAACATATAGAGATGGAATTTCCAAGTCACACAGTAAGGACATACTTAAGTGTATAAGAAACTGCTGAAAAGCTTGCCACAGGGAGGACTCCAAGCACAGATGAGTGTCCTTTGTGCATCCAGGACATTAGTCATTTGCTGGATGGGTGTATGACTAAGAATATTCTGTACCTTGTGGCTTTGCTATTTATTTCATTTAGTTCCTTTGGTGAGTAAAGCTTTAATTTAGCTGACGTCAAGTGTATGTATGTGTATATATATATATATATATACATATACACATATATGTGTGTGTGTGTTTATATGTATATATTTATGATTAATTTAAGACTGTTATTATTTCTAACCTAAATGTTCAATAGAAATCACAGATGAAAGCCATCTGGGCTTCTTTTGGGAAGGTTTTTAATTATTGATTTAATTTCTTTCATAAATATTGGACTATTCAGATTTCCCATTTCCTCTTCTATGAGATTTGGTAATTTATATTCCTTTCCATGGAATGTGGGCAGTTCAACAAAGTTGTTGAGCTTATTGGTTCAAGGTTTTTAATGATTTCTGTGTCCTTTTCATGCTTATAGGTTATGTAATAATGTTGCCTATTTTATTATCAATACTGTGATTTCTGTTTGCTATTTCTTAATTAAGCTGGTTAGGCATTGATCAGCTTTACTAGTTTATTTTTTAATAGAAATTAACTTTTATTTTATTGTTTTTTTTCTATTGTTATCTATCTTCTATTTCATTAAATCGTTCTCTTATTTGTATTATTTTCACTCTTCCCCTTACAATGAGTTTAATTTGCTCTTCCTTCTCTAGTTCTTCATGGTAAAAGTTTAATCATTGATTTTAAATACTTCTGTGTCTCTAATCAGGCATATGGCTATAATTTTCCCTCTCATCACTTTTCCAGTACATCCCACACAATTTTGACACATTGTATTTTTAATTTCTGTCTTAAGTATAATTAAATACATTAATTTCTTTTGTCTTTGATCTTTGGGCCAGAGGAGGTGGCTTCAAGACTAAAATATACATTATTCCAAGGACATTTAAAAGAAAATATTTTGTAGCCTTAAGATCAGAATATGAACTTCTAAACAGACATTTCTGATGGAAAAATATTTCTGGATCTGACCTTTCATCATTTTATAAAAATGTAATTTGTTAAAGTACAAAATTATGGTGTTTTGGAAAAGAAATGCCATCTGGATACCAATAGCACATCAAGATCTTTCAGAATATCTTGATCCTGTATAGTATTTCTTCTGCATTCTGCAAATTAAAAAAATATGAATCCAATATTGCCACTGAATGTGATATAAAAATGTTTGACATGATCATCAAGATCATGTCAAGTCTGGGCTATTAACTAGGACCGTTGCCTCAATTAGGAAAGCAATTTGAGGATGCTCTGTCAGCTGGACGAGTAACACGAGGCAGGTGACAGCATCTCTTTTTTGACCCCATTGGTTTGTAGGCTAAATTTTCGAGTGTGACAAGTGCTTGTTTGAACTGCATGTGAAGACAAAACCAAATCACAAATGTGTTACAGAAGAAGGAGTGGGGAGGGGACAGGCAGAAATTTGGGTGAATGTAAAGGAGCTGAGTTTGTCTGATCTTGTAACTAGTCAGTGAGGCGTCCTTGACTGACTGTCTCAGAGTCCCCACTCACGGCAAAAATACTGTGACAACAACCTCTGTAGGATGGGAAGATTTTTTTTTTTCCTTTGGCAGTGCTGCAGCATGTGGGATCTTAGTTTCCCAACCAAGGACTGAACCCATGCCCTCTGCAGTGGAAGTGTAGAGTCTTAACCACTGGACCACCAAGGAAGTGACTGGAAAGGATTTGAAGTCAGGAGCACATAGGCTGAGCAAAGATGAAGTGGAACAAAGAAGAGAGCTTCCTTGCATGAGTTTAATTCACTGAAAAATTAGCACAACCACAGGGAGTCCTTTTTGAGATTTTGGTTTTGAATCCTCATTATCACCTAACCAAAAATGTACACTGTTTGGGAATAATATAATTCTGAAAATTATCTTTTTTTCCTTTATCTAACACATGCATGACATTGCAAAGCAGTTTATGAATCAATTCAGCAAATGTTATTTCCATTTTTGAGATGAGAAAACTGAAATGTAGGCAGATGTTGACTTGGCAGATACAGATAAAAGCACTAATATTAAGATAGCTCCAAAATCCATTATCTTCTTAATGGATCATGTTGCTTTACACAGATTTCCACATGCCGTGTTTTCTGGAAAATTCTAACTTTTGAGATCAGAAAATTACGCCTTACAAGATTCATGTTAAAGCATTTATATCACCAATAGTCATCATGTTAAAGAGGCTCAGCACTACAGCAATGGACTATTAAGATTCTTGTTTACACAGCTAATGGATGGGGATTTGGGCCAGGACACACTGGCAAACTAGAGACTTGAATAAACCCTGGCCACGTCTGCTTCCTTGAAGGAGCTCTGTCCCATTTCTAATCTGGCAGCCAGTCTTGCCCCAAATATTTGGGACTTGCAACAGCCTCCAAACACCTGGTGAGCTTTTCCACAGTAGCACATCCAGACACTAGCGAGGTGCACGCCTTCCCTTTCCTGTCTCCTTGCATTCCACCAGCAGCTGGACCAAAGATGACTCGTGTATGCCAACTATCAAAACATGATGTTTTGATTCTTCAGGAATCACAAGGGGCTTCAAGGATTAGAACATATTTTAAACTCATTTAAAAGGTGATTTTCCAAATAAAAAAGTGCTTATTGCAGTTATTCAGAATGTTTTTTGAAAAGCAAGTTTTGTACTGATCACAGACCTTTTATTCAATTACTAGACCCATTCTCCACACCATTTCTTACAAAATAACATTTTCCAGGTTAAGAAACAAATCTTTGCATGCCTGCATATCAGAAGAAAATATAAGTCAGAATAAAATGCTATTGCAATATATTTTTTCTCCATTTACAAAATTAACATGGAACCATAAAGAGGTATGTAGGGGTTTTTCCTGGCCATACCTAGAAATGCTGAAGGTGGTATTTGTTTAAGGATCTGCCTATGTATCTACAAAATGTAAGGTGAGTCTTAAATTTGAAGTTGAGGGTAATGGATTATTGGCCCAAAATACTCAGAATAGAATTTCTGCTACACTTGACTTGAGTGTGGGTGTTGGACCTGGGGGTGAGGAGGGTCATAGCACAAATGCCAAAGACTCTTGGTATTCCTATTAATATTTAGTAGATGTCCTTGAATGAATGTTTTAAATTTGCTCTAGGCTCTTGGGACAATTTCTAGTGCCATTAAATAGCTGATTTATTTTCATAATACAGTTTTCACTAGTTATAATTGTTTCACCAGGTTAGGGGTCCATGGAGCTCTTCACATCGCAGTTTCAAGAGTCTATTCTTTTTTTCAGCTTTTTTTGATAATCTGATTTTCAGTTTAAATAATTGCTTTTGCAACATTAAAGTTCATTAATCTTTTATCTTGCAGTGCTTAATTAAATACCCAGTAGTTAGTCAGTGAAATTTTCAAGTATTATATTTTTCTCTCTCGATACTATTTAATTCCTTTTTGTGCCTTCCACTTCTCTCATCACTATATTTATGCTTTCCTTGAAATCTTTGTTTATATTCAGTATATTTATAGCAACAGTTTTAATGTTGATGACTAATGTTGATGACTAATGTTTAATGTTGATGACTAATGTTTCTTTGATGACTAATGTTATCATGTCTGTCATTTTTGGTCCACTTTTATTGACTGGTTTTTCTCCTGGTTATGATTCATATTTTCCTGTTTTTCGGTATGTCTTGTAATTTTTTATTACACGTCAGGTACTCCAAATATTATTTGCTTGGGATCTGCTTGGAGTCAATTCTGTCTACCATGGTCTAGAGCATGTGTATATAGGTAGAAAATCATGATTACCCTGAGGCTAACCTCATGATGTTGCTGTGTGGTTGTTGTTGTTGTTGTTTTCTAGAGGGCATAATTCTATGATGCTTGTAATCCAATATCTATAAACAATTATTTTATATATTTTGTCCTGTTTCTAGTTTGTTATAGCAGAGCATTTAAGTCTCGTCCATTTCATTAAATCATGGCCTGAAATTACGTCATGACAAGATTTTAAGGAAGGCAGTCCTATTGTGAAAGCAAAAGTTTAAGAAAATGGATTTGAACTCGGTGTATAAAAAAACAGAGAAGTACAAATCAATGCCTGACTTCAAAGAATACACAGTTTAATGTGAACTTACCAAGATTATCTTATTAAAATGTATCAGCAAAATAAGTTTCCCCATTTGAAAGACTTACGTGTGTATTTCTATGCCCTGTATCAGAGATCCCCATACCTGACTATGAAGCAGAATCATTGGAGAGCTTTTTAAAAAAAAATTACAGGTTACAAGACCACTCCCCAGACAGTTCTGATACAGTTAGTCTGGATGGGACCCAGAAATCTATATTTTAAAATGATCTTTTCAGGTAAGTTTCACACAGTCAAGCGTGAACCTTCAGAATGCAGACTTAATTACTTCAGATTTTTTCTGGGAACCATAAAATTCTCAAAATTTTAAGTAGATACCAACTGGTCTCTTTTGCCTTCCCCTTCCCTCTCCCAAGGCTCTCTGATTACTCAGCTTCTAGCTGTGCTATAATATTTCTTGGAAAGCCTAGGTGGCCCCCCAAATTTCCAACCTTTGTAACAGCCCACATCAAGTCACATAAGGAGATTTGCAAATCTACCTCATTCCACAACCAGCACTATTTGGAAAAGCATCTGTGAATTCCACTCAACATTTCTCTAAAATGTGTGTTTAGAAAACACACACATTCAATTGAAAGCTTTTTGCCTTTGCAGCTGGCCTTTCTGCTTGAATGGCTCCTATGGTCTGGGGCCTGGACCTAGCTCCAAAACCACTTCATGACTCCTAAGATCCCCAGGATGCCTGTTCCCCAGGGCCCAACCTTTCTTGCTGTTGTTATTTAGTCCCTAAGTCATGTCTGACTCTTTTGTGACCCTGTGGACTATAGTCCACCGGGTTCCTCTGTCCATGGAATTTCTCAGGCAAGAATATTGGAGTGGGTTGCCATTTCCTTCTCAAGGGGATCTTCCTGACCCAAGGATTGAACCCATGTCTTCTGCATTACAGGCTGATTCTTTACCACTAAGCCACCTGGGAAGCCCCCAGCTTTTTTTAGTATGACTCTATTTACCCTTCATAAAGACTTAACAGTTTAAGTTTCTTTTTCTACCAATACTATTTTCTAAGAAAACCCCAAATTGACCTCTGCTTCTAGAAACTTTAACGGGGGAAGACAACTGACCTCTTTCTGGTCCTCTGGGCAAGACAGCTGGCCTACATTCCCTTTTTTGCAGCTGTGTGTAAGCTCCATCTGCATTTTCAACCTTCACACCACAAAGAGGCAGCTCTGATCTGTGTGGTTGGCCAGTGCCCCTTGGCAGTGAAACATGTCATCTTATCTTTCCCATTCGATCTAGGAAATCATTTAAGTTCAACTGGATAATAAGAAAGGCCAAATGACTTCTAAAGTTGCAATTACAAATGCACCAACCAAGTTCAGTGCAGACCTAAATCTGAGATTTGGGAATGACGTGATGGCAGACTAGATATGCCTGATCTGTGTTTTCTGAGCTTCTTTTTCAGCTCATTCTGACCAACAAGAAAACAAATTCGGGCAATTTTATAAGGATAAGAGAATATCATGAGTTAATTTCCAGAAGGAATGTCTGCTAATTGGAATACTGATGAAGTGGTGAGAAAAATGTTTTCGAACAACACACCACATACATCAAATTCTGAAATAAACAAAAAAATTGCTCCCCCTAAAACGTGCCCTATAAATTCCATTAAATTTATTCTAAAACCATGCACTTTCATATCCCTACCACTTTCTTTCTGTTGTTTAGTCACTAAGTCGTGTCTGACTCTTTATGACCCCATGGACTGCAGCATGCAAGGCTTCCTATCCTTCAGTATCTCCCAGAGTTTCCTCAAGCTCATCTGCATTGAATTGGTGATGCCATAAAACCATCTCATGCTCTGTTGCCCCCTTCTCCTTCTGCCCTCATTCTTTCCCAGTATCAGGGTCTTTTCCAGTGAGTTGGCTCCTTGCTTCAGCATCAGTCCTTCCACTGAATATTCAGGGCTGATTTCTTTTAGGATTGACTGGTTGGATCTGCTTGTTGTCCAAGGGCCTCTCAAGAGTCTTCTCCAGAGCCACAATTCAAAATCATCAATTCTTCGGTGCTCAGCCTTCTTTATGGTCCAACTCTCACATCTGTATATGACTACTGAATAAACCATAGCTTTGGCTATATGGACCTTCATCAGCAAAGTGATGTCCTTGATTTTTAATATGCTGTCTAGGTTTGCCATAACTTTCCTTCCAAGGAGCAAGCATCTTTTAATTTAGTGGCTGCAGTCTTTCTATCTTGGTTCATCTACATTAAATCAACATTAAAATCAATGCATACTTACTAAAAAATTAAGGAGAATACAAGTAAACATATTCCAACTAAAGCTTGCTGGTTACATGTGCAAAAGTTTCAAGAAAAGTTAGAATAGTAGAAGCAGTGTTTGCTAGGTGTGTATCATTCATTCATGCATTCAAGCATTTATTTTGCAAACCACTGAGTACACAGGAGTAAACAAAAGAGATCCCAGCTTCACACTAGAGGGAGGAAATGAAAAAAAATTTAAATGATTAATATAAGTATCATCTAATATCAAATCTATTCTATTCACAAGGATTTTATTTTTAGTGAGAGATATTATTTTACCTGAATATAATTGATTTCTACATTTTGAAGAGTAAAATGAGAAAGTTTAGATGCAAGGCGTGTATCTAAAAATTTATTCAAGTCTATTTGAATTCTAGGGGCTTCCCAGTTGGCACACTGGTAAAGAATTCATTTACTATTGCAGGAGATGTGGGACAGAGAAGCCTAGCAGTCTGTAGTCCATGGGGTCACAAAGAGTCGGACACAACTTAGCAACTAAACAGTAGTGGTAACTTGGCTATGGCCTCCTGGGTTTCCCAGGTGGCTCAGTGGTAAAGAATCTGCCTGTCCATGCAGGAGAAACAGGAGACACAGATTAGATACCTGGGTCAGGAAGACCCTCTAAAGTAGGAAATAGTAACCATTTCAGTATTCTTGTCTGGAAAATTTCATGGACAGAAGAGCTTGGTGGGCTACAGTCCATGGGGTGGCAAAGAGTCAGACACGACTGCATACACACACACTCATTTGGGCCCTGAGTCTTGGTATCAAAAGTCAGAATAGTGGGAGACTGGGTGGGTGCCACAAAATACCTGTGCTTGTGAATTGTGTAGCCACCATGTAGGAGAAAAACAGGGTGAGCTGGTAAATAACAAAATGGAAGACCTGATGTAGGGTGATCAGAGGACTTCTCACTAACACAGTGATGATTCAGAGGAGATCTTAAAAATGAGGTGGAGCTGGTTGAGAGAAACATGAGGGGGGTATTCTTCATTCTGACAGTCTTTGGTGTTCAAATCAATTAAAATACCAGGTGCAAAGGCTCTCAGGTAGAAAAGGGCTAGAAGAAAACAAGTGTGTTTAGAGTGGGGTGGGGCTGAGCTAATGGTGGAGATGCAGGGAGACACCTGTCCTTGCACCTGTAGGATTGGACCAGTTTCTGGATCCATAGCAGGGCTAGTAATTTCCCTTACAACTTGAAGATACAAGTGGTAGCATCACATCATTATAAATAGTAATAGATGCTCCAAAGAGAAGGACAAACTGCGGAAAATTCAATGAGGTGAAAGCAAAGCCTAAAAGGCTGCTTCAAACTGGAGATGAAGAAGAAAAAAAAAAGTGAAAACCAAAAAGAAAAAAAATATAGCTATTGTGATAAAACAATAGAGATCTAACATGCAGATAACTGATATTACTAAACAAGGGATAAGAAAAATTAAATCTTGTTAGGCATATTGTTAAAATCCACTATATTCTGTTATTTCAAGCTACATGATAATTAAAGACTAAATGGAGCACATTTAACACTTACACTGTGGTTGAGATTTCGGTCCTTCTTTGTTTGTATTTCTAACTTCTTTGGTTTTATACATTTTATTGCTGATATTTGGCATACTATCCTTTATACATAAAGAGCATCTATAAATCAACAAGAAAACAAGAATATGTTAATGGAAATATTGGCAAGGAAAGCAAACTGGTTCTACAAATATGAAGAAATAAAACATTTCATTAAATAGATAAAAATGAGAAACCTCATTCCTAATTAAACACAGGTCCATGAGGAGAAAAATTTAATCAATTAAGTTGGTTAGTTTTTAGAAATTATAATATCCTATTGAATCAAAGATGTGGGGAAATGGACACTTAAGACACAGCATGTGCAATCAGTGCAACATGTTAGAAGGAAATTTGGGGATATATTTAAAGAGTTACCAAATATTCATATAGAAAAACAAAAAATTATACACTGTTGTTAAGAATAAATATAGATTATTAAGCTATAAGTTTAGTAACACCTGGAGTAAGAGGCAAATTTGGCCTTGGAGTACAGAATGAAGCAGCAAAGGCTAAGAGAGTTTTGCCAAGAGAACGCACTGGTCAAAGCAAACAACCTTTTCCAACGACACAAGAGAAGACTCTACACATGGACATCACCAGATGGCCAACACCTAAACCATATTGATTATATTCTTTGCAGCCAAAGAATATAGAGAAGCTTTTATACAGTAAGCAAAAATAAGACTGGGAGCTGACTGTGGCTCAGATCATGAACTTCTTATTGCCAAATTCAGACTTAAATTGAAGAAAGTGGGGAAAACCACTAGAACATCCAGGTATTAGCTAAACCAAATCCCTTATGATTATACAGTGGAAGTGAGAAATAGATTTAAGGGACTAGATCTGATAGAGTGCCTGATGAACTATGGATGGAGGTTCGTGACATTGTACAGGAGACAGGGATCAAGACCATCTCCAAGAAAAAGAAAAGCAAAAATGCAAAATGACTGTCTGAGGAGGCCTTACAAATAGCTGTGAAAAGAAGAGAAGCACAAATCAAAGGAGAAAAGAGAAAATATATCCATTTGAATGCAGAGATCCAAAGAAAATTAAGGAGAGATAAGAAAGTCTTTCTTAGTGATCAGTGCAAAGAAATAGAGGAAAATAATAGGATGGGAGAGACTAGAGATCTCTTCAAGAAAATTAGAGATACCAAGGGGACATTTCATGCAAAGATGGGCTCGATAAAGGACAGAACTGGTATGGACCTAATGGAAGCAGAAGATTTTAAGAAGAGGTGGCAAGAATATACAGAAGAACTGTACAAATAAGATCTTCATGACCCAGATAATCACAATGGTGTGATCACTCACCTAGAGCCAGACATCCTGGAATGTGAAGTCAAGTGGGCCTTAGGAAGCATCACTATAAACAAAGCTAGTGGAGGTGATGGAATTCCAGTTGAGCTATTTCAAATCCTGAAAGATGATGCTGTGAAAGTGCTGCACTCAATATGCCAGCAAATTTGGAAAACTCAGCAGTGACCATAGGACTGGAAAAGGTCAGTTTTAATTCCAATTCCAAAGAAAGGCAATGCAAAAGAATGCTCAAACTACTGCACAATTGCACTCATCTCACACGCTAGTAAAGTAATGCTCAAAATTCTCCAAGCCAGGCTTCAGCAGTATGTAAAGCTCAAGCTGGTTGTAGAAAAGGCAGAGGAACCAGAGATCAAATTGCCAACATCTGCTGGATCATAGAAAAAGCAAGAGAGCTCCAGAAAAACATCTATTTCTGCTTTATTGACTATGCCAAAGCCTTTGACTGTGTGGATCACAATAAACTGCAGAAAATTCTGAAAGAGATGGGGATACCAGATCACCTAACCTGCCTCTTGAGAATTCTGGATGCAGGTCAAGTAGCAACAGTTAGAACTGGACATGGAACAACAGACTGGTTCCAAATAGGAAAAGGAGTATGTCAAGGCTGTATATTGTCACCCTGCTTATTTAACTTATATGCAGGGTACATCATGAGAAACGCTGGGCTGGAAGAAGCACAAGCTGGAATCAAGATTGCCGAGAGAAATATCAATAACCTCAGATATACAGATGACACCACCCTTATGGCAGAAAGTGAAGAAGAACTAAACAGCCTCTTGATGAAAGTGAAGGAGGAGAGTGAAAAAGTTGGCTTAAAGCTCAACATTCAGAAAACTAAGATCATGGCATCTGGCCCTATCACTTCTTGGCAAATAGATGGGGAAACAGTGGAATCAGTGGCTGACTTTATTTTTTTGAGCTCCAAAATCACTGAAGATGGTGATTGCAGCCATGAAATTAAAAGACGCTTATTCCTTGGAAGGAAAGTTATGACCAACCTAGAGAGCATATTAAAAAGCAGAGACATTACTTTGTCAACAAAGTTCTGTCTAGTCAAGGCTCTGGTTTTTCCAGTACTCATGTATGGATGTGAGAGCTGGACTATAAAGAAAGCTGAGAGCCAAAGAATTGATGCTTTTCAACTATGGTGTTGGAGAAGACTCTTGAGAGTCCCATGGACTGCAGGGAGATCTAACCAGCCCATCCTAATGGAGATCAGTCCTGGGTGTTCATTGGAATAACTGGTGTTGAAGCTGAAACTCCAATAGTTTGGTCACCTGATGTGAAGAACTGACTCATCTGAAAAGACCCTGATGCTGGGAAAGATTGAAGGCGGGAGGAGAAGGGGACGACAGAGGATGAGATAGTTGGATGGCATCACAGACTCGATGGACATGAGTTTGGGTAAAGTCTGGGAGTTGTTGATGGACAGGGAGGCCTGGCGTGCTGCAGTCCATGGGGTTGCAAAGAGTTGGGCACGACTGAGGGACTGAACTGAGCTGAACTGAAGCTATAAGTCTATCTATTGTATATTGACACATACATACAACTATACATTAATATGTAGATATTAGATGATGGAAAGGGGGAATATACAAATATCTGGATGGACAGCTTTTTTTGTATTCTATGTAATGTATATATTCTTTGTGTTCTCTAGCTTTCAATTTTTCCAAAGTGAACATTATTCTTGTAATATATGAAAATAAATGGGAAAATTGAAATAATGGAAACAAAATAATTCTCAAATACTAGTTCGTATAATTCAACTTTCAAAGATAAAGAAAACATAGAATATATGTATGATGTAAATTATAAAGCTACTTAAAAGAATCAACCTTTGGATTCTGTAGATAGAAAGAAAACGTCCATTAACAACAAGGTATATTGTATAGCACAAGGAACTATAGACAATATTTTGTGATACACCATAATGGAAAATAATATAGAGAAAGGATGTATAGACATATGTATAACTGAATTTCTTTGCTGTACATCAGAAATTAAAATGACATTGTAAGCCAACTATACTTCAGTAAAAAAAATAAATAGGCTTCCATCACACACAATTTTTTAAAATTTGAGTTGTTCATAAGGAGATTTTAGACCAGAAATAATAGTTCAAAACGGCTGAATTGCCAAATATTTATGCCACATACTGTCACCATAGTGTGACTCAATTGGAAATGTTATAAATGTAAATATATATGAATAAGAAAACTCTATGAATTATAAATTTTAAAAAAAGCTAAATAGTTGGCTGACTCTCATACATATGGCTCACAGATTTGAAGTCCATGGCCAAAGCTGAACTCAGAGGTAAATCATTTATTTATGCTTTCTTCTCTTTGAAAATCAATTATTCATCTTTCAAAATGTAAAAATAATATAAAACTAATAAAATTAAGAAATCAGTTTATATCATAAATTAATCAATATAAAGAAGTAGTGCAGTAACATGAGAACTAATATAGGCAAAAAATAACTTTATGCCTCTGCTAAATTGAATTGAAATGAAAGGGAAAATAACATGAACAAAATTAGACACACAATGTGAACTTTTATTTTTAATAAGACAATAACTCTCTGTTCTGGTACATCTTTCTCCAAAACAAGTCACTTGAATTTTTGATGTCTTCAAATGAGAAAATGTAACCATAATGACCCCAAAGGTCACATTTAACTTTTTTAGTTTGTGGATTCCCAGCTGTCTTCAACAGGTGCTGTAGCTTAGCTGGTCAAAGCACCTTCTAGTAAAGAGGAGATCCTGGGTTTGAATCTCAGCGATGCCTGGGACAGTAGACTGTAGTATATTACTGCTGTGAAGGGGGTACAGTTCCAGACTTTCAAGGGGAATGTGAAAAATTGTTAAAGCGATGGGAATACCAGACCACCTTACCTGCCTCCTGAGAAATCCGTATGCAGGTCAAGAAACAACAGTTAGAACCCAACATGGAACAACAGACAGGTTCCAAACTGAGGAAGGGGTTCGTCAAGGCTGTATATTGTCACCCTGCCTGTTTAACTTACATGCAGAGTACATCATGTGAAATGCCAGGTTGGATGAAGAACAAGCTGGGATCAAGATTGCCGGGAGAAATATTAATAACCACAGATATGCAGATGATACCACCCTTATAGCAGAAAGTGAAGAGGAACTAAAGAGCCTCTTGATGGAAGTGGAGAAGGAGAGTGAAAAGGCTGGCTTAAAACTCAGCATTCAAAAAATGAAGATCATGGCATGATGAAGTCCCATCACTTCATAGCAAATAGATGGGGAAACAATGGAAACAGTGAGAGACTTTATTTTCTTGGGCTCCAAAATCAGTGCAGATGTCGACTGCACCCATTAACTTAAAAGACACTTGCTCCTTAGAATAAAAGCTATGACCAACCCAGACAGCATTAAAAAGCAGAGACATTGCTTTGCCAACACAGGTCTGTCTAGTCAAAGCTATGGTTTTTCCAGTGGTCATGTATGTGAGGTGCTTAGTGGCTGGGTAATGTCCGACTCTTTGCAACCCCATTGACTGTAGCCCGCTAGGCTCCTCTGTCCATGGGATTCTCCAGGCAAGAATACTGGAGTGGGTTTCTATGTCCTCCTCCAGGATGGATGTGAGAGTTGGACCATAAAGAAAGCTGGTCACCAAAGAATTGATGTTTTGAACTGTGGTGTTGGACAACACTCTTGAGAGTCTCTTGGATAGCAAGGAGATCAAACCGGTCAATACTAAAGTAAATCAGTCCAGCATATTCATTGGAAGGATTGATGCTGAAGCCGAAGTTCCAATCCTTTGGCCACCTGACACAAAGAACTGACTCATTAGAAAAACCCTGATGCTGGAAAAGACTGAAGGCCAGAGGAGAAGGGAATGACAGAGAATGAGATGGTGTCAGATGGCATCACCGACTCGATGGACATGAGCTTGAGAAAGCTCCGGGAGTGGGTGATGAACAGGGAAGCCTGCATGCTGCAGTCCATGGGGTCGCAAAGAGTCGGACAGAACTGAGCGACTGAACTGAACTGAGCTGAGCTGTCTTCCAGGCAGAAATGACGGGTATGTAGTACCTGATTTGAAACACTAGAGGACAGAACAGTAAAGGAAACAGGAAGGTGAGCAGGCTCCAATAGTAGGTAATACCAATGCTGGGAGAAGCTGGGAGGGCAGGCATTATGTCTGGGTTATGGAGACAGGCTTACACTTTAGCCACAAACTCAGCCTTGGAAAGTTCAGTTAATAAAGCAAAAATAGTAGTCATGCCTGTTGAGCCACCTGTATTACCAGGCATTCATTCTGGGCAAAAGCAAGAATAAACAATCCACTTTAGACATTAACCTGTGCGCTGCTGGCTTTGTATGAATTTTGTGGAAACTACTGATCTGTCGCCCCTCCCTGCAGACTGGACAAGACTGTAGCATTTACCCTTGTTCTATTCTCCTTCTACCTTCTTTGACAAGAGTGACTTATTAAAAACAATGTTTTTGTTCTTTAGAAACCTGCTCTGGCCTTTGTTGAGGACTCTAGGGCCATGCCATGGAGTGGGTGTCATGCAGGAGGAAGAGGGTCACTTGGAAGATGTGTGTTTCGGGGGGCTGAGGAGGGCAGTGGCTCTGCTGAAACTGCCTGAGGGGCTGGTTCAGAATTTCTGCAGAAACGAAGACCCCCAGATGCGGACCAGCTCTGCCCCTTGAGGAGACAGGACCAGTGGAGAGAAAGTCACGATGGGCAGAACTAGGGGCCAGTCCAGTGACCTCTGAATGGGAGCCTAAGTAAAAGACCCACCCAGGTCCTTTTAGTGGAAGGGGCTCCTGGGAGGGTGTCCTCACCCCAGATCAGAGCGCTGGTGTCTGCTGGTATGGTAGAAAGATCATTCGACCCATTTTCCAAACCTAGAATGCCGCCGGGTTCTTGTCTAGAGAAAGCACTGGGCGGTGGGCAGGTGGGTGGGTGGGTAGGGGGTGTGCACTCTGACCTTCCACTTTAGCTGAACTTGCCCCAATTTCAAAGCTGGACTCCATTTTACCTAAATTCAAGCAGAGCACCAGAGGAAGGAAAGGAAACAGTCAAGAAAAAATGTACTTTTATCCCTAATGTCATACATTTACTATGGTTTATGAAGACAAGCTAAAAATAATACGTGTTTTCATTTAAAAAATTATGGTGAAATGAACTCTTTTAGCATCTATTTTTAGTATACTCTTTTAGTATCATGAAACACATCACACTTGATCAGAATCCATATCTCACATAATCTTTGGGACATGAAGGAATGATTCTTACCTGTATCCAACATGTAATGAAACTGGAGGCCCTGGGGTTTAAGTAAATTTCTCAAAGTCACGTAGTATACAGCACTGGGCTGTTAGTCTGCTAATGCACAGAGATTTCAAAACTTCTCAGGAAGCACAGATTCAAACACAGTTGCCTGCTGGGATTTCTTAACACACAAACTGAGAGACTTATTACAAGTTTGAATCTTAATGCCAGTCATTTATAATAAGGAGAGAGATACACCATCTTATGATATAAGGAGATTTAAGACTCCAAAGAGGATAGTCTGAGCTTCCCATGATATTTCAGGGCAGGTACCGCAATATTTCTGTTGAAAGGTGATGACTTTGAGGCTTTCCATAAAACCACTGCTTTTGAAACCTGCCTGGTAGGTGAGAATATCTGGAGTGCTGCTTAAGAATACAGAGTCTCAGGCCTCCTCCCAGGAGAATTGGACTCAGCATGTCTAAGGCAGAACCTTCAAATCTGTATTTTAAAAATGGGCAAAATCTGTGGTTACATCTGGGAAACACGGCATGACTTCCTGGGTAGCATGCCCCACGTTTAATCGTGCCAGGCTCGTTTCTTCAGAGAACCAGATGATTTGAGCACATGAAGAAGCTTCAGCGATCCCATGATCAAACCCTCCCTTTCTGCAGCTGGGAAAACTGTGGCCTAGATGATAAGGTAAGTGATTTAACCTTGACTGTAGTGGTTTAAATCTTTCATAGTTACTAGAACTACACATATAGATGTAGTTATATAAAATACTTGGGAGTCTTTGTTTTATTTTCATTGGCTTATTTGCTTAGCATTTGGGTTCTAAGGAATGAAGAAAAATAGGACCAAATGCTGAAAAATCAGGAAAAATTTAAAAGAGGGCAGCAATACTAGAGAAATTCTTGCCAGTGGTATACCATATCAGAAATTTTTAAACTTTTAATTTAGATTTGTAAATGTTCCTATGTCCACATAGGTCCTTAATACCTCGATGGGGGAAGAAGGCTCATTGTACCCATTTTCCAGATGAGGAAGGTGAGTGGTAGGAGGTTCACTGACCTGCTCACGGTTGGTCAGCAGAGAACAACAGAGGCACAACTGAATGGCTAAGGCAGAAACCCTGTCTTTCCATTCCTCTATGTTGGCAGAAGTGCCAGTTGAAGGTCAATATCCAAGATGAACAATAAGAAGCTGAAAAAAAATTACATGAAACGTAATGACTGTAATGAGAAAACCTAAAACCTTTTGTGCGGTGACATTTACCGGTCATTCCAGAGGTGAGTGCACGAACTAGACCTGGCATATCCATCACTCCTCTCGCAAAGAGTCCAACGTCCTGTGTGTCTGTAACTCCTTTGGCTGCTGCAAGCTTTTCTGTGGTGGCTCAGACCAGACACTCAAGACCTCCAAGCAGTTTGCAGGCACTTGTTTTCACCAGCCCGTGGTTGGATGATCAGGTTTCGCCTAGGAGGGGAGAGCTGCTGGAGGGATGGAAAGTTCAGAAACCAGTTTCGTTTATCACCAAACCAAACCAGCCCCGTCTTCTCGGGGCATCTGCTGATGGTTACTGGTAGGGACTGGAACAAGCTGGGGGTTGAACTGATCGGGTCTGCGAGGCTGTGGGCGAGGTGTGGGTCGGGCGAGAATTCCAGACCCCCAATATCCAGCTGCGCTGCTTGAAAATTGCCAAGCCTGCAGCTGTATTTGAGACCTTCTGCAAAGATGCAAGCAGTAGCAAAAACATCTCCTGGAACATTCCAACTTAAAAATGCTAACCAGGAACCCACACCCAGCCAGATTATCTGCCTCCTCTTGGATTCACCAAATGCTCCTTTCTGCTTCAGCTAAGTTCAGTTCCAGTTCACTGAGTCTCCCCTTGTGCTGGATGGGACTCTGGGCACAAGGAATTCAGAGGCAAAGGGGGCAGGGGCTAGGCCCTGAGGACCTGGCATCTGAAAATGTTTCTGTGGGATTCGGTCATTTTCTTGATGAAGTGTGCAAAAGAATGACAGTGCTTCTCCTCTACTTCCTGCTTGTGAAGCCACCCACAGCCTGAGTTCCCACAGGCCTTGAGTTCAGAACCAAAAGATGCTTTGACGATGCCTTAGCGCCCAAAGACAGAGAGATGCAGGGAAATAAAGGACCTTATTAAAAGCGAGCAAACAAAACAAATACTCTCCCCTCACAAATGCTCTCTTGTTATTGTTAGGACCTAAGTTGAAGCTCTGATACTTTTGCCACCTGTTGTGAAGAGCTGACTCATTAGAAATGACCCTGATGCTGGGAAAGATTGAAGGCAGGAGGAGAAGGGGACGACAGAGGATGAGATGGTTGCATGGCATCACCAACTCAATGGAGATGAGCTTGAGCAAGCTCCGGAAGATGGTGACGGACAGGCAAGCCTGGGGTACTGCATTCCATGGGGCTGCAACTAGTCAGACATGACTGAGCGTGTGAAGAACAGCAACAGTAACCACAGGAATTACTCTTTGCTGATGGCTTGGCCTTCTGAGAAATTTGTCTTGCATTCTCTCACAGATGTGATAGGTACCATGGTAAGAACAGCAGTGTGGGAGGTGGGTGACCCCAAAAAGGTTTTTACCATACCTGATTAGACAGCCCTGTACCAGCCACACAGGCCTCCAGGCTGTTCATAAGCCAACCATCAGCTCTCACTTTTGGAGATTTTTCCTTGTTTTCCTCTCCTTCTGGAATGTTCTTTCCCCAAATATCCTCATGGGTAGCTCTCAACAGAAAGAAGGAAGGAAAGAAAGGAGAGAGGGAGGAAAGGGATTCCCAAAACACCGGGGGCCACAGTCCTCTTTGGGTGAAGCCTGCTGGATGGAAAGATCAGGGACTGAGGCTGCAGCCCCGGGGCTCTGGACTTCTGTTAAACAAATGGACTTCATCGGCATCATCTCAAATGAGGACGCATACCCACACGTTTCCTCTTGGGTCTCTTGAACTGTGGCTGTGGTTTAGTCACTCAGTTGTGTCCGACTCTTTGCGACCCCTTGGACTGCAGCCCACCAGGCTCCGCTGTCCATGGGGGTTCTCCAGGCAAGAATCCTGGAGTGGGTTGCCATGCCCGCCTCCAGGGGGTCTTCCCAATCCAGGGATCGAAGTGGGGTCTCCCGCACTACATGCAGGTTCTTTACCGTCTGAGCCACCCGGGGAAGCCCACAAGAAGAGAGGGCTCTGTAAATATGCACGAGCTTCAATCTCTGCGTCTCCAGGGTCTTGGGAACAGAAGGGATGTTCCTAACTCAGCTGGGGAAGTAAAGGTTAGAGACCAGAGTGAGACTTTTGCCTTGATCCTAAATGCCTGAGAAGATACGGGACTGGGAGAGGGGAAGCCTGGAGGTTTTCCCAGCCCTGTGACGGTCCTGTGATTGTGTTCTGGCATCATTTCCGTTAGTCTAGAGGCCCCCCCACCCAGAGACTCTGATGCGAGGGAGGGGAGGCAGGGGGAGAGGGAAGGCAGGGGTGGAGCCTGAGTGGGTGTTGGCGGGTAAGAACAAAGGTTCTTTCCGCCAGCACATCCTCTTTGCTGCCACCAGAGGGCGACGTGAAAGTAGTTATCAGGTCCCTCCCTGCCTCCTGGCCACACTCTCCCCACGTCTGGGCTAACAGGTGATCTTCGTGGGGGCGGCTTCAGGATTATGACTACATTTGTGTCCGGTTACAAAACTGTCCAAAACCCCAACTTCTCTGAGTAATGGATTTGCATATATTCATAGCCCTAAAAGGACTCATTGCTATATACTTTGTTTGGGATATACCAAGCCCTGTGCTAAGCGTTCTCTGCCAGTGATCATTTACAATCTTCACAAATGCCCCCCACAACATGGAAACTCTGCTTATCCCCATTTGTCAGATGGAAAAAGTGAGGCACAAAGAAACAGGCATGTGGTCTATTCACCGAGCCTCCTTGTGTGGAGCTAACCGGCAAGGTAGCCATCCCAACCCCTTCACCCGCCTCCCTGCAGACAGGGTGGGAAGGAGCAGGAGTTGTCTGGGGGGAGCAGAAGAGCAAGATTCCCTTAGGAATGAAGGGAGGATGGGCTAGACAGTAGAGATCCTGTGATCAGAGGATCAGAGGAGGAAAGAGGCACAGTGTGTTCGCTGAACCATCACAAGTGTGATTTTGCTAAAGCTGAAAATGTCTAAGTCCTTTTCTAGGGCAGTGAGGCTGGCAGTGTAGCAGAGGCCTGATGGTGCCCGTCTGTGAGCCAGGGTGAAGAGTGCATCTCATTTCCAAGGAAAGGGGAGCTGGGATGTGTTTGGCTGAGTCATTTGTCAGCTGTACCCACTTAGGACCCTTTTGGGTCTAGATTTTGACTGCTTTGTATATCTGTTGGATCTGCTGCAGTCCTTTTAATAACGTGAAGTGATGCTTTCTAGAGTTAATTTCCAGCAGGCATTTGGGGTGCCAGCTGCTGGCTTCTAGAGCACGGGCTCAGTCGTTGTGGTACATGGACTCAGTTGGTCCTTGGCACGTGGGATCTTCCCAGACCAGGGATCAAACCAGTGTCTCCTGCTCTGTTAGGTAGATTCTTTACCACGAAGCCACCAGGGAAGCCCCAGGACTGCTTTTATAATAATATCATTCCCATCCAATCGTATACTTGATTTTTAAAAATTATTTGTTTTAATTTGGGATTTTTCTGAATGGGTCTTTTAAAAGCAGTAACTTCAGCAACATTTTCTCAGTTATTCTAATGAAAGGATTATTCAGATCATTCTTTGAATCTGAGTTGGAATTGACAATTTCACACATGCTTCAGCAGTAAAACAAAATTTCTAAAGGCCTCAAATAACTATAACAGATAGGTCTTTATGCTGAGAAATTGTGATGAAATGGATACAAAGTTTTGGGGTAAAAAAGTAAAAATTGTCTTTGGCAGTTCCTTTCCTTTGCTTTCAATGTAGAATCAGGTGTTTAGACCAAAGATAGTTCAACCTAGCTCTGTTTTTCCTATATAATTCCTAGGGTTTGTAGAGTGTTTTTCTTTCTCATAGTTAAAAAGTACAGCAACCATGACATATATCATTTGCCTGAATGAAAATATTAGTTATGTGACAGCAATGAGCTTCACTTTGGCTGAAGCATTGCCCTGGGTTTATGTCTCCAGGGTTTTCTTTTCCTCTCCAGGCAACGAACCTCACTTTGCGCACGTCATGTTATTTCAGGGGACCTTTAATTTTAGTCCATAAAAGAATTGAGCTTCTTTCATCTTGCTAATTATTTCCATGACTTCCTGACTCACTCTCCAATAAATTGGTGAGATAATTTTCTTAATGAATGAAGCCAAATTACCAAAAACTCCCTGGCTGTGAGTCACAGTTAAGTAAGTCTTGGGGTTTTAATCTGAATTTACCAACTAGTGATGAGGCCTTCAACAAATGCTTATTATACTATATTTTCCTTTCTAGGCTTAGGTGTTTTCATATGTAGAATCACACATTTAAAGAAAGTATTTGGAGGCTGTAGTCCATGGGGTTGCAAAGAGTTGGACACGACTTAGTGACTGAACAACATTTGAAGGTAACCCTCTACCTCCTTGATTTTATACCCTTTCATCAGAATATCTTTAAACTGTCATACTGATTTTATTAAACAGATATAACATAGCAAGTTCAATAAAATCATTATCATTTTCTCTTTTATTGTGATTTTTTAAACTAGCTTTATGATTCTTTTGTTGAGATAGATGAACAGTGTTGAATAATCATTGTGTATGTTAGTCACTCAGTCGTGTCCGACTCTTTGTGACCCCATGGACTGCAGCACACCAGGCCTCCCTGTCCATCACCAACTCCCAAAGTTTACTCAAGCTCATGTCCATTGAGTCGATGATGCCCTCCAAGCATCTCATCCTCTGTCGTCCCCTTCTCTTGCCTTCAATCTTTCCCAGCATCAGGGTCTTTTCAAATGAGTCAGTTCTTCGCATCAGGTGGCCGAAGTATTGGAGTCTCAGCTTCAGCATCAGTGCTTCCAGTGAATATTCAGGACTGATTTCCTTTAGGATGGACTAGTTGGATCTCCTTGCAGTCCAAGGGACTCTCAAGAGTGTTCAACGCCTCAGTTCTAGTGGCTGCTGCTAAGTCACTTCAGTCGTGTCCGACTCTGAGCCAGTGTACTATAATAAAACCAGCCACTGGGCGGCAGTATAATGCAGAGATCCGTAGGCGTAGCTGTCCCTTGATGAGATGCGCTTTGTCACGTCGTCTTTATTGTGAATTACTTAACCAATATAAATTACAGCAAACTCGTGAGCTGGGAGATATTAAAATAATTCTCTGACTGTTTTTAAAGACAACATTTTAGACTTTATGGTGAAATTCATCCCAAGGAATAATTCTGAAATATGGGGTGGGGATTTCTCAGCATTTCAAGAATTTCACCAAGATTATTGGGAAAGTATAGCAGTCAAGTACAATGCTTTTCTTTAAAAAAAAAAAAAAAGTGCTATGAATTATTATTGTGGGAAAAGGGTATGGCAGGAGAAAAAGGCTTATTAATTTTTAATTTATTTTTAAGGTCGGGCTGGTGAAGAATCTTCACATCATTAGCAAACATGGTGTGAGTGGTGTGAAATGTGCCCAGTGATCCGAAGGCTCAGGTGATGGAAAGATCACCTAAGATGGAAAGATTTCCTAAAGCAGAAAATGAAACATTCTTGAATCGGAGGCATCATCGCTGGGCTCTTCCACCTTTCCACAGGTTTCCTGAAAGGCTCCAGTTCAGACCCTATTACAACCACCTTTTCCATCACCAAATACCTTACAGGGGGACCGGGGCAAAGTGGAGAGTTTCCTGTTCATGGAAGGTTACCCCTCCTCTCCTAATGGGAACGTAGGGATGTCTCCCCCAGGAAAGGGAAGACCTCAAAGACTCACACGTGAAGACTGGGGACAGCTGACCCCAGCTGAGTAGAAATTCAGCTGCCTTTTGGATTCCCACAGAAGAGGGGGCAAAGATTGTGGAGGACTGCAGCCCAAGGAGGTTCGGTGGAGCTCAGCTGGGTAAATTATTGGGGAAACACATAGCATTTGACACAATTTTCCCAATGAGTTGAGATTTCTGAATGCTCCTTGCTTGCAGTGCTGTTTTATGTACAGTTAAATTTCAGCTGCATCTAATTTCCTGTAAAAGCAGCACATTGGTAGGTTTGGATTTTGTAGTAACTGTGCTGAAAAATGCACCTTGAAATTCTTCATTTGTACATCTCAGGTATCTTTTTATCTGGTATCTGGCAGAGAAACGGCCATCAGAACAATCCAGAACTAAAGCAGACCTAGTGTGTGTGCGTGTGTGTCTTTTTTTTCCTCTGGATCTTGCTGTTCACTTTGCCCCCTTTCTTGCTTGTTGTCTTGGGCACAGTTCTTGCTTGAGCAACCTCACATTGTAATCAGCCTCGCAATTATAAAAATGGCTGATGCCTAGAGCCTTTGTTCAGAGGCTTTGATCTAAGTGCTGTGAGTGTAGACTGGACCCTGGGACTATTTTAAAGTTTCAGGAGATTCTAAAATGTAGCCAAGACTGAGAGCTTCTATCTAGGTTAATAATCTTCCTTCCCAATTTTTCTTTAGTTGTATCTGAGCTATAATCCAATCTATTGGTTGAGAATTTAATTTAAGTGATTATGCCTTCTTTTCATTTCTAAGTGAAAGTGAAAATCACTCAGTCGTATCGATCTCTTTGTGACCCCACGGACTGTAGCCTTCCAGGCTCCTCTGTCCATGGAGATCCTCCAGGCAAGAATACTGGGGTGGGTAGCCATTCCCTTCTCCAGGGGATCTTCCCAACCCAGGGATTGAAATCCAGTCTCCTGCTTTGCAGGTGGATTCTTTACCTTCTGAGCCACCAGGGAAGCTCTTAATTTCTAAGACACACATTAAAAAAAAAAAAAATCTACTTTTTCATTGTGGTACCATTTTCTTGTGATCTCAATGTCTTCCTTTATGTTTTTAATTATTAAAATCTATTTATTTTGCAACTTCTATCAGACAATTATTTTATCAGAAAATCCTGGGATTCTACTCTTGCATTTTTGTGTTGCATGTGCCGTCTCTTGGTTGTGTGGCTTGTTCTCTTGCATGTTTTACAATTGTGGATTGTGAACCTAACTTAAGCAGAGCTCTATCTGGGAATCCTGGCGGCATGGGATCCAAGATAGTCTTTTCTGCTGCCAAATGCCAAGTAATATTTACACAGTTTGAGGAAAACTATTTTATGTCATTTCTAGTGTCCTGTGTCCTTGGATCACAGATATCTGCACTATGCTACTACAAACCACTGGAGTAGACAAGGGCTGGATTTTAGAATTCTCACGCATGGGTGGTCAGTCACGTCTGACCTTTTGCAACCTCGTGGACTATACCCCGCCAGGCTCCTCTGTCCTTGGGATTTCCCAGGCAAAAATACTGGAGTGGGTTGCCACACTTTCTTCCAGAGGATCTTCCTGACCCAGGGATGGAACCCAAGCCTCCTGTGTCTCCTGCATTATGGGCTTTCTTCATAGCTCAGTTGGTAAAGAATCTGCCTGCAATGCAGGAGACCCTGGTTTGATTCCTGCATCGGGAAGATCTGCTGAAGAAGGGATAGGCTATCCACTCCAGTATTCTTGGGCTTTCTGTGTGATTCAGCTGATAAAGAATCCGCCTGTAATGCGGAAGACGTGGGTTCGATCCCTGGGTTGGGAAGATCCCCTGGAGAAGGGAAAGGCTACCCACTCCAGTATTTTGTCCATGGGACTTCCTAGGCAAGAATGCTGGAGTGGGTTGCCACACCTTCCTCTAGAGGATCTTCCTGACCCAGGGATGGAACCCAAGTTCTCCTGTGTCTCCTGCATTGGCAGGAGGGTTTTTTTACCTTAGACCCTGGGAAACTCATTTTAGAATTCTCAGGGAAGCATTTTTCACCTTCCGGCCCCAAAGGGTAGACAAGGTTAGTTATTGCCTTCTCTTATGGGTGGATACATTTGTTAAGTGGATTATTTTTCTTAAAGATGCACTTTTTTTTTTTTTTTTGCCTTTGTTGCTGTATTGGAGTACAATTGCTTTACAATATTGTGTTAGTTTCTGTCTAACAACAAAGTGAATCAGCTTTATTTATACATATATTCCCTCTCTCTTAATCCTCCCTCCCACCCCCACCCCACCCGCTAGCTCATCACAGAGCACGGATCTGAGCTCCCTGCGCAATAGCGGCTTCTAACGAGCTATGATTTACACGGGTAGTGTATATATATACTCTCCCCATTCGTCCCACCCTCCCCTTCCCCACCGTGGCCTCATGTCAGTTCCCTACATCTGGGTCTCTGTTCCTTCCCTGGAAAAAGGGTTTATCTGCACCATTTCTCTAGATCCCACAGACAGGCATTAAGAAAGCCTCTATTCTTGGTTGTACAAAGAAATGACATCCCAATACCCCACTTCAGTCACCATCCTTCCCTGACACCCCCTACCCCCAGGAGAGCTATACCCCTGCTCACATTTCTTATCTGTGGTTTATCTCTGCCACACAGGGGTTTGCCTTCTTTCGTGGCACCTCAACTATGCAATGGCCATCATGCTTTCATCACTTTACCTGGCATTTTGTGAGCTGGGTCTCAAGAGGCTTTTCAGTCTAGTCTGCCTTCTTGCATAAACTAACTCCCATCTCATCCTCACCCTACTTCATTGTCATCCTACAGACACTCAAAAATATTTTCTGATTTCAGTGTCCACCAGCCTCACTTCTTCCATCAGTCCCGAATACTGGCTGGAGTCCTGTTACAGCGAGCAGCACCTGTCATCCTTCACCTCTCTTATGATTTATTAATTCAATTGCTTTCACATATATTCACAGCACTAAGAGTGTTCAAAATTTCAGGTTAATAAACTTGTTCTGTTTTATGGATGAAAGAGCTTCTTGAAGTTCCACCTGTCCCCAGATGCTTACAGAACATGGAGTGATCATTTTAAAATAGGCATGAATTTTTAAGTTCTGACTAATTTTGAAAGAAAGGAAAAAAAAAAAAAAAAAACACAAGCCTTTCACTTCCTCTACTCCCAAAGCAGTCCTGCATGGATGCATAGTCTTAAATATGTTCCACAAAATCAGTGAGATTGCTAGTATTTTTGATGCATTTTTAAGTAAGTAATGCCTCCCATACCATGTACTTTGCATTATAAACTAAAATAGAAGCCTGTGCCATTTATTTATATACTGAAACTTGTTGAATTTATGGATGATGATACTAGCAGATTATGCTGAAATTTTTTTCTTTATTGACTGCATGTATCTTAAAGAGTAGTTTATAGCAGCTGTCTTAAAGGACTTCTAGCAAGATAATAATAATAAGCAAAAAAAAAAAAAAAAGAGATGGTTTCTCCTACATAATATTGAACAAAAGCATAGTAATAAAAATACCTGTAGTATAATTGGAATTTAGCTTTTAAATTGCATAGATTTTCAAGGAACAAATGAAGCAAAACATAATGAAGGCAACATTCATCATCAGATTTCTCAGATGCATGAAAATGTCCTTGCCCTTAGTTTCAAAAAATAAAAAAAAAAGGCAGTGCCTCTCACATGTGATTAGCCAGACTTGGTTTTGATTGTCTCCATTATGATCTTCTTGTTAGAGTGTAATGAGATTCAGTCCTGCACATATGAATACCCACCGCCTGTCACAGAGCCATCTGTCCATGACTTAAAGGCAGGAGCACGCCGTCTGCAGTGAATAGAGAAAAATGGAAATTTATATTAGAACTGTTTCTCTTTGTCCTTTGTTCAGGATGTAAAGCCACTTGGCGTTGTTCACTGGGACTCAGACATTTAGCAGGCAAGCTATCCAGCAACTTTAAGATGTGTCCTAAAATAGGGGTATATTTTGGCATCTAGGTATTGGCCAACTTTCCTCCCGTACCAGGTAATTTTTTTTTTAAAGAAGTCTTTAAAAAATATCCCTAGGCTTTATATTCTAGTGCAGCTTTAGGTTTACATAAAAACTGACCAGAAGTACAGAGTTCACCTTCAATCCTCCCTATTATTAACATCTTGTGTTGGTGAGGTACATTTGTTACAGCTGGTGAATAATAGTAATAATATTATTTTTAGCTGAAGTCCATAGTTTGGTTTAGGGTTCCCTCTTTGCATTGTATAATCCTGTGGGTTTTGCCAAAGGCATAATGTCAGACATTCACCATGAGAGTATTGTACAGAATCGTCTCACTGCCTAAAAGCCCACATCCCACTGATTCATCATTTCTGCCCAACCCTAGCAATCACTGGTCATTTTTACCATCTCTATAGTTCTTCCTTTTCCAGAATGTCATGGAGTTGGAATCATATGCTATCTAGCCTTTCCAGAATGATTTCTTTCCTTTGGTGATATCTGTGTTCCAGGTTTTAATTACACTGAGTATATCCTTTATTTCAGCTCACCCTCTTTTCTTCTAATTCTTCCTCCTTCAATTTTGATATTTTCATTGCCACTAGTCCCATCACTATTGTCCATCATCAGTTAATAATAACCAATCAGGAAAGCATGTAAATAAAATGCCAGAGTGAGATTTTTAAATGTACTTAGTCATGCTACTTTTACAGATAGAGATAAAAAAAGAAAGGCAGATAAAACAGAAGGTGATGATGTGGAGAAAAGAGATATGTGTGTACCTGTTTGACTCTCTAAGCTTTCATCTCTTTATCATGAGAATGAGGATGCTATTACTGCATTCCAATTTCTCCTGAGGCTTAACCCTTCCATGTGGTGTATATAGAAGGCACTCAATGACGGAGAAGGAGACAGATAGGAAATAGAAGAGAAACAGGAAGAAAGGATGAGGAAAGATACAGGAGCCGGAGAATGGAGCAGATTTCATCATGACCCAAAGTAGAAGTTGTTTCTGAGAACAAGGTTCCATCATCAGAATATTAAAATCTATTAAATGGTATGAAATAGGAAAAAAAAATGTTTACCTCTCAGAAAGTCCCCATGGCTTTTGGAACCCATATGACATTTTGGATGGTCATTTCCCAAAGTCAATAGAACAGGCATGATATTTAAGACCTAGTTCTCTTCCCTAATAATTCTAAAAATAAATAAAAAGAACAAGAATTTGCCTATCTATTGTGGAATAAAAATTGTGATAAATAAAATTATAATATTTTAGCTATTTCATTGAAAACATCTCTTTTTTTTTTTAATTTTCCATCAGTCCCATCTTTAGAGATAACATTGTAAAGTCGAACAATTAGTCTTCTTTAATGTTATTATTTTAGATTAACGCAGAGGTCCTATTTTGAACTTGCATGTTTGTTTGCCCTGTTCAGTTTCTGTTCCTTTTCTCTCCAAGCTGTGCTCCTCAACGAGCCTCTTGCCCCCACAGCACACGTCTGCCTCTGGTTCCCTTCCTGTCTCAGGTATTACCGTCATTTCAGTTCAGCCGCTTAGTCATGTCCGAATCTTTGCGACCCCATGAACCACAGCATGCCAGGCCTCCCTGTCCATCACCAACTCCCGGAGTCCACCCAAACCCATGTCCATTGAGTGGTGATGCAATCCAACCATCTCATCCTCTCCTCCCCTTCTCCTCCTGCCTTCATCTTTCCCAGCCTCAGGGTCTTTTCCAGTGAGTCAACTCTTTGCATGAGGTGGCCAAAGTATTGGAATTTCAGCTTCAGCATCAGTCCTTCCAATGAACACCCAGGGCTGATCTCCTTTAGGATGGACTAGTTGGATCTTCTTGCAGTTCAGGGGACTCTCAAGAGTCTTCTCCAATACCACAGTTCAAAAGCATCAATTCTTTGGTGCTAAGCTTTCTTCACCGTCCAAATCTCACATCCGTACATACAAAAAAGTTCTTTATGACCCAGATAATCACGATGGTGTGATCACTCACCTAGAGCCAGACATCCTGGAATATGAGGTCAAGTGGGTCTTAGAAAGCATCACTACGAACAAAGTTAGTGGAGGTGATGGAATTCCAGTTGAGCTATTTCAAATCCTGAAAGATGATGCTGTGAAAGTGTGACACTCAATATGCCAGCAAATTTGGAAAACTCAGCAGTGGCCACAGGACTGGAAAGGGACAGTTTTCTTTCCAATTCCAAGGAAAGGCAATGCCAAAGAATGCTCAAACTACCACACAATTGCACTCATCTCACACGCTAGTAAAGTAATGCTCAAAATTCTCCAAGCCAGGCTTCAGCAATATGTGAACCGTGACCTTCCAGATGTTCAAGCTGGTTTTCAAAAGGCAGAGGAACCAGAGATCAAATTGCCAACATCTACTGGATCATGGAAAAAGCAAGAGAGTTCCAGAAAAACATCTATTTCTGCTTTATTGACTATGCCAAAGCCTTTGACTATGTGGATCACCATAAACTGTGAAAAATTCTTAAAGAGATGGGAATACAATTCCATCTGACCCATCTCTTGAGAAACCTGTATGCAGGTCAGGAAGCAACAGTTAGAACTGGACAGAGAACAACAGACTGGTTCCAAATAGGAAAAGGAGTACGTCAAGGCTGTATATTGTCACCCTGCTTATTTAACTTATATGCAGAGTACATCATGAGAAACACTGGGCTGGAAGAAGCACAAGCTGGAGTCAAGATTGCCGAGAGAAATATCAATAACCTCAGATATGCAGACGACACCACCCTTATGGCAGAAAGTGAAGAGGAACTAAAAAGCCTCTTGATGAAAGTGAAGGAGGAGAGTGAAAAAGTTGGCTTCAAGCTCAACATTCAGAAAACTAAGATCATGGCATCCAGTCCCATCACTTCATGGGAAATAGACGGGGAAACAGTGGAAACAGTGTCAGACTTTAATTTTTTGAGCTCCAAAATCATTGCAGATGGTGATTGCAGCCATGAAATTAAAAGACTTACTCCTTGGAAGGAAAGTTATGACCAACCTAGATAGCATATTTAAAAATAGAGACATTACTTTGCCAACAAATTTCTGTCTAATCAAGGCTATGGTTTTTCCAGTAGTCATGTATGGATATGAGAGTTGGATGGTATTAGCCATACATTTTATTAAACAGGTGTTTAACTGAAAAGGGTAAGACCAATGCTGGGGCCCCAGAATAATGATTGAATAAATGACTAGAAGGCGGGGCTGAGTCTTCCTTCAAACACACAGCGATTGTATATGGTCACTTTCCAATAAAGGCTTATTGAATGCAGTTTTCCAAGACCTCCTCTTTGGCTAAATTTTTGTTCTTTATTAACATATCCTTTTCCTTTCCCCACCCTCAAAGCATATACACATAAATGTATAGTTCAGCTTGGAGGTCTGTACATTAACTGTGTAGACACAATTGTGCTGGTTAAAAATCCCCAAGTATAGATACCAAGCGGCTTCCCTGGTGGCTCAGATGGTAAAGAATCTACCTGCTTGTGTGACCTGGTTTGATCCCCAGGCTGGGAAGATCCCCTGGAGGAGGGGGCATGGCAAAACCACTCCAGTATTCTTGCCTGGAGACTCCCCATGGACAGAGGAGCCTGGTGGGCTATGGTCCATGGGGTCACGGTGAGTCTAACAGGACTGAGCGACTAAGCACAGCATAGCACATAGATACCAAGGGGTAAAGGGGAGTAGGGTGGTGGGAGATTGGGGTTGACAAATACCTATTGATACTACGTATAAAATAGATAACTAATGAGACTCTGTCTAGTCAAGGCTATGGTTTTTCCAGTGGTCATGTATGGATGAGAGAGTTGGACTGTAAAGAAAGCTGAGCGCTGAAGAATTGATGCTTTTGAACTGTGGTGTTGGAGAAGACTCTTGAGAGTCTCTTGGACTGCAAGGAGATCCAACCAGTCCATCCTAAAGGAGATCAGTCCTGAATGTGCATTGGAAGGATTGATGTTGAAGCTGAAACTCCAATACTTTGCCCACCTGATACAAAGAGCTGACTCATTGGAAAAGACCCTGATGCTGGGAAAGATTGAAGGCAAGAGGAGAAGAGGATGACAGAGGATGAGATGGTTGGAAGGCATCACTGACTCAATGGGCATGAGTTTGAGTAAACTCCGGGAGCTGTTAATGGACAGGGAGGCCTGGCGTGCAGCAGTCCATGGGGTTGCAAAGAGTCGGACATGACTGAGAGACTAACACCCACATAGCTGATTCACTTTGCTGGACAGCAGAAACCAACACAATATTGTCAAGTAACTATACTCCAATAACAATGAAAAGATTCCCATGTAAATTCAAGTTAATTGCTTGACTGCTGAAGCCCTCCTGCCTCATACAGGATGCAAAAGACAGCCCCTCTGCTCCTTAGCTTCCCCTGCTTGGCGAGTCTGGGCATCTCCGCAGCTCTTTTGGCAGACTCTGCTGAGATGTCATTTTCCAAGAAAAGGAATCACTACTAGTGTAGCTGACTGCTGCCTTTCTGCGTTGAAATGTGTTTTGGCAGCTACGGCAAACAGATATTAGGCATAGGCTTCTCTCCCTTTGAAGGCAACTTGCTGAGACCGTGAGGGACCCGTCTCCCCTCTTTCAGGACACGTGCGGTCTAATGAGTCACACGTGAGGCCTGTGATTTTCATTCACAAAATGATTGCTTTGGGTGGACTCCACACCATCCAGTGCCCTTGGTGCAAACTTTATAAATAGGACACATTTTCATGATGTTTTTGTTTAGTCTCTCAGTCGTGTCTGACTCTTTTGTGACCCCACGGACCATAGCCCACCAGGCTCCTCTGTCCGTAGGATTCTCCAGGCAAGAATAGTGGAGCGGGTTGTCATTTCCTCCTCCAGGGGCTCTTCGATGACGGGGGTTATTTTCCTTGTGAAAGCTGCCTCCCCTCCCTGTTCCTTAGGAGGCTGTTGGGTGATAGAATGGGGGATCTGGGAGGTTTGCCTAGCCTTCCACTTTTTAAGACAAAATTTCTAGGTAATCAAAACATCTGCCCCCCACCACATGTCCTGTCTATTCACAGTGGTCTGACTGTATGTCCCCCTGCCAAAATTCATGTGCTGAAATTCTAATCCCCAAAAGTGATGGTACTAGTAGGTGGGCCTCTGGGAGGTGCTTAAGTCCTAAGGTTAGATCCCTCAGGGATAGCATTAGTGCCTGATAAAAATAGGCTCCAGAGAGACTCCTAGCCCCTTCCACCACATGAGGACATAATAAGAAGGCAAAGGTATGACCCCAGAAGAGGACCCTTACTTGACCTTGCTGGCACCTTGATCTTGGACTTCCTGTCTCCAGAACTGTGAGAATTAAATTTCCATTGTATATAGGTTTCCCAGTCTGGGATATATCACCATCGCAGCCCAAAGGGACTAAGATTCAGTGGTGAGTGTATTAGTCTATAGTCATGTCTGACTCTTTGAGACCCTGCGGACTGTAGCCCACCAGGCTCTGTCAACAGAGAGAGAATTCTCCAGGCAAGAATATTGGAGTGAGGGGTAGCCATTTCCTTCTCTAGTGGATTTTCCCTACCCAGGGATCGAACCTGGGTCTCCTGCATTGCAGGAAGATTCTTCAGCATCTGAGCCACCTACTCGGCATCTTTCTTAACTCTCTTGTATCTGGAACAGACTGAAAGCAACCAGTGACAGTTTACTTACAAAAACTAGCACTGTTTTATTCTGCTTATTTTCTAGGAATCTTTCTTAATACTTATTCTAACTCCCTCCCATGTTTCCTAGTTTGATATCCTGCTGTTTCATTCTCCTTTCTCTTGAATCCCTTCACACTTTCTACTACCTATTGGCAAGCATCTCCTGGGGCTTCCTTTGGGGGTCGTTATTCTGTAATCAGGAATTTACTTTCATGGGATTATTATTCTGTTGGAATTTACTCTCATGGCTTCACAATCCATGTAGCATGCACTGACTCTCCAAATTTAATTTCTATTTTGAGTAAATGCCTATTTAACTTTATTCAAGATGTCCTTCTACCTGTTCAAAATTCACTATTCATTTGGGATAGACACAAGCCACTCAGAAATGCAACATGAAGTCAAGAACTAAAGCTCTGGTTTCCTTAAGAAGTAAGTTCCCCTCAGTACGCTGAAGCCTTCAGGGTCTTTGTGGAAACCTGGTCCTCTCCCCTGCCATTTCCACTGATACTGAGGAAGATAATTTTGAGTGATTTCCTGGCCTCTCTTCACCCTCTCACCGTACTCTCACCACAGGAGGAGGACTATTTGAACTTAAGTTAACAAACAGTGAACATGAAACTCAATCTACCTCCCCATTTTATTTAGGAGATCTCTGGCTGTTTCCCAGCCACACTGTAAACTGCCCAGGCAGACGCCCCTGGAGGTCCTGAGAACATAGATTGCTTGACCAAGTGTCTAAATCTAGTTTTACAGTTTGGTGAACACACTAAAGTCCCGTTGTCCAACATCTGCATCAGCTGATTTATTATTCTTTTTTTTAATTGAGATAATTATCATCTAACATTATATTAGTTTCAGCTGTGCAGTATAATGATTCAATATTTGTACACATTGGGCAATGATTATAATTCTTTTATGGAGTATAGTTGGTTTAAAATATTATGTTAGTTTCAGGAGCACAGCAAAGTGATTCATATAAATATTTGTATACATACAAAATGTATACTCTTTTTAAAATTATTTTCCACTGCAAGTTATTATAGCTGCTGAATATAGTTCCCTGTGCTATAGAATAGTTTCTTGTCTTTAATCAGCTTTATAGATAGATAGTAATTTGCATCTGCTAATTCCAACCTCTTAATTGACCCCTCTTCCACCTCCATCCCTCCTGATTACCATGTTTCTTTTCCATGTCTGTGAATCTCTTTTAGTCTTGTAAATAAGTCCTGTCTTCTAGATTCCACATATAAGTGATATTATGTAATATTTGTCTTTCTCTGTCTGACTTAACTTTGTTTAGTATGATAATTTCTAGGTCAATCCATGTTGCTGCAAATAGCATGGTTTCATTGTTTTTAATGGTTGAATAAAATGCTCCATTATTTATATATATTTATATATATAATACTTATATAGAATATATTATATGCACATATATATATATGCATCTTATTTATCTATTCATCTGTTGATTTACACTTAGGTGGCTTTCATGTTTTGGCTGTTGTGAACAGTGCTGCTATGAACACTGGGGTGTATATTTCTGAATCAGAGTTTTCATCATTCCCAGATATATGCCCAGGAGTGGGATTGCTGGATCATATGGCAATTTTATTTTTAGTTTTATATGTAGCCTCCATTCTGTTTTCATAATTATGATTCCTAATTTTATATTTTACATATCTAATTTTATTTTTATTCTATTTCCTTGTTTAGCATTTTATTATGAAAAATTGCAAACATAGCAAAGTTAAAAAATATTTTCTAGCAAATACCTATACATTAATACCATCAGCATTTTACTAAACATGTTTTAACACACAATTGTCCATTTTGCCATCTTTCTATCCATTGATTCCATTCTGTGCTCAGTCATGTCCAATTCTTTGTGACCCATGGACTTAGCCTGCCCATCTCCTCTGCTTATCTAATTTTCCAGGCAAGAATACTGGAGTGGGGTGCGATTTCCTATTCCAGAGGGTCTTCCCAACCCAGAGATGGAACCCATGTCTCTTGCATCTCCTGTATTGGCAGGCAGATTTTTACCACTAGCACCATATGGGAATCCCATTTATTGATTAATCCATCATGTATTGAGGCACAGAAAAGTAATGCCTCAAAATAACATAACAGTAAACTTTCTAAGTTCTTTCCAAAGTATTGGAGTTTCAGCTTCAGCATCAGTCCGTCCAATGAATATTCAGGGTTGATTTCCTTTAGGATTGACTGGCTGAAGTCCTTGCAGTCCAAATTCTCATATCCCTACCTGACTGTTGGAAAAACCATAGCTTTGACTAGATGGACATTTGTTGGCAAAGTAATGTCTCTGCTTTTTAATATGCTGTCTAGGTTTGTCATACCTTTCTTCCAAGAGGCAAGTGTCTTTTTTTTTTTTTTTTTTTAGTTGGAGGCTAATTACTTCACAACATTTCAGTGGGTTTTGTCATACATTGATATGAATCAGCCATAGAGTTACACGTATTCCCCATCCCGATCCCCCCTCCCACCTCCCTCTCCACCCGATTCCTCTGGGACTTCCCAGTGCACCAGGCCCGAGCACTTGTCTCATGCATCCCACCTGGGCTGGTGATCTGTTTCACTATAGATAATATACATGCTGTTCTTTCGAAGCATCCCACCCTCGCCTTCTCCCACAGAGTTCAAAAGTCTGTTCTGTACTTCTGTGTCTCTTTTTCTATTTTGCATATAGGGTTATCATTACCATCTTTCTAAATTCCATATATATGTGTTAGTATGCTGTAATGTTCTTTATCTTTCTGGCTTACTTCACTCTGTATAAGGGGCTCCAGTTTCATCCATCTCATTAAAACTGATTCAAATGAATTCTTTTTAACGGCTGAGTAATATTCCATGGTGTATATGTACCACAGCTTCCTTATCCATTCATCTGCTGATGGGCATCTAGGTTGCTTCCATGTCCTGGCTATTATAAACAGTGCTGCGATGAACATTGGGGTGCACGTGTCTCTTTCAGATCTGGTTTCCTCAGTGTGTATGCCCAGAAGTGGGATTGCTGGGTCCTATGGCAGTTCTATTTCCAGTTTTTAAAGAAATCTCCACACTGTTCTCCATAGCAACTGTACTAATTTGCATTCCCACCAACAGTGTAAGAGGGTTCCCTTTTCTCCACAGCCTCTCCAGCATTTATTGCTTGTAGACTTTTGGATAGTAGCCATCCTGACTGGCGTGTAGTGGTACCTCGTTGTGGTACTGATTTGCATTTCTCTGATAATGAGTGATGTTGAGCATCTTTTCATGTGTTTGTTAGCCATCTGTATGTCTTCTTTGGAGAAATGTCTGTTTAGTTCTTTGGCCCATTTTTTGATTGGGTCATTTATTTTTCTGGAATTGAGCTGCAGGAGTTGCTTGTATATTTTTGAGATTAATCCTTTGTCTGTTTCTTCATTTGCTATTATTTTCTCCCAATCTGAGGGCTGTCTTTTCACCTTACTTATAGTTTCCTTTGTTGTGCAAAAGCTTTTAAGTTTCATTAGGTCCCATTTGTTTAGTTTTGCTTTTATTTCCAATATTCTGGGAGGTGGGTCATAGAGGATCTTGCTGTGATTTATGTCGGAGAGTGTTTTGCCTATGTTCTCCTCTAGGAGTTTTATAGTTTCTGGTCTTACATTTAGATCTTTAATCCATTTTGAGTTTATTTTTGTGTATGGTGTTAGAAAGTGTTCTAGTTTCATTCTTTTACAAGTGGTTGACCAGTTTTCCCAGCACCACTTGTTAAAGAGGTTGTCTTTTTTCCATTGTATATCCTTGCCTCCTTTGTCAAAGATAAGGTGTCCATAGGTTCGTGGATTTATCTCTGGGCTTTCTATTCTGTTCCATTGATCTATATTTCTGTCTTTGTGCCAGTACCATACTGTCTTGATGACTGTGGCTTTGTAGTATAGTCTGAAGTCAGGCAGGTTGATTCCTCCAGTTCCATTCTTCTTTCTCAAGATTACTTTGGCTAACTTCACGGCTGCAGTCACCATCTGCAGTGATTTTGGAGACCAAGAAAATAAAATCTGCCAGTTTCCATCTTTTCCCTCATCTTTTTCACATGAAGTGATGGGACCAGATGCCATGATCTTCGTTTTTTGAATGTTGAGTTTTAAGCCAACTTTTTCATTCTCCTCTTTCACTTTCATCAAGAGCCTCTTTAGTTCCTCTTTGCTATGTGCCTTTAGAGTGTTATCATCTGCATATTTGAAGTTGTTGATATTTTCCCCAGCAATCTTGATTCCAGCTTGTGCTTCCTCCAGCCCAGCATTTCACATGATGTACTCTGCATTTAAGTTGAATAAGCAAGGTGACAATATATAGCCTTGATTTACTCCTTTCCCAATTTGGAACCAGTCCGTTGTTCCATGTCTGGTTCTAACTGTTGCTTCCTGACCTGCATACAGGTTTCTCAGCACATAGCATTACAGTTTCTTTTCATTTTTATATAAACTAAACAATCCATGAATGCACACATTTTAAGTATATCTATGTTGAATACTGACAGATAAACAGTGAGGTAACTAAAACCTCTGTCAAGGTTTAGGATGTTACTATCAGCCCAAGAAAGTTATCTTATACCATTCTCCAGTAAATTCTTATTCCCTCACTTCCAGAGCAACTTCTGAATTTTTCCCACCGTAGATTAAAGTTACTTGTTCTGGAACTTTATATAAATGGAATCACACACACTGTATGGATTCTTGTGTAAAGGTTTTTTTTTTTTTCATTTAACAAAGTATTTTTGAGACTCGTCTATTAGTTCCATATATTAGCAGCTCACTATTTTAGGAGTATCTCATTGTATAAATACATCACAGTTTAGCCATTTTCCTAATGATAAATACCTAGACTGTTTCCAATTCAGGGCTATTAGAATAAATATGTTTTGACCAATCTTGCAAAAATCTTTTGGTGAACACTTCTTTCTTTCTTTCTTTTTTTTTCTTTCTCTGACTTATTTCTTTCTTTTTTTTTTTCACTTATTTTTATTAGTTGGACGCTAATTACATTACAATATTGTAGCAGTTTTTGCCATACATTGACATGAATCAGCCATGGATTTACATGTGTTCCCCATCCTGATCCCCGCTCCCACCTCCCTCCCATTTATTTCTTTTGAGTAACTACACAGGATTAACTACATTAAAAAAATTTATGAGTAGGCATATACTTATGTCCATAAGAAAATGCCAGATCTTTATCCAAAGTAGTTGTGGCATTTAACTTTTCCACCAAAAATACATGGAAGTCCCAGTTACTTCACATCCTCAGCCACAATTAATATTATTTGTCTTTGTATTTCTAGCCATTCTGTTGACTATGAAGTAGTATTTCACTATGGTTTAAATTTGAATGTATCTAATGACTCATTGTGTTGAACACTTTTTTACAGGCTTCTGGGCCCATTTGTATGTCTTCTTTTGTGAATGTCTGCTTGAACTTTGCCCCAAATTTATGGGGTTGCTTGTATTTTTGTTACTAAGTTGTAAAAAGTTTATAGCCTGGATCCCACATATGTCAGATGTGTTCTGTGAATATTCTCTTCAAGCATATGGTCTATTAATTTTCTTAATGGTGAATTTGCTAAGATTTTTTTTCTAAGATTTTTTGTAATGAAACATAACTTATCAATGTTTCTCTTATTGCATTTTTGTAATCCAAAGGCTGTTTTTTTTTTTTTTTTACCATGAAGTCATGAAGATTTTCAACTACATTTTCCTTTAAAACCTTTATAATGTTAGCTTTTACATTTAGGTCAATATTCCATCTCTAATTACTTTTGTGTGTGGAAGAAAGCAAGAGGCCAAAGTTCATTGTTTTCCACATGAATATCCAATGATTCTTGGATCATTGCTTGTTTAAAAGTCTTTTCTTTCTTCTTTGGATTCCCTTGGCACCCTTATTGAAAATCAAAGTTCTCTTTAAGTATGAGCCTGTTCCGAGCCTCTTTATGCTATTCTATCGATAATTTTGTCAATACTTACATTTGTATTATACTCTCTTGATTACTATAACTTGAAGTATTAAAGCCAAGCACTGTAAACATTTAAATCTATTTTTTAAATACTTTGGGATATCTATGTCCTCTGCCTTTCCATATAAATTTTAAAATTTGCATGTCTATTTCTACCAAAAATATTACCTACTGAAAAAATGTTTGAAACTGCGTTGATTCTATAGGTGAGTTTAGGAAGAAAATGACAACAATGTTAAATCTTCCAATCTGTGGACATGATTTCTCTCTCCATTTAGTAGGTGAATTTCTCCTAAAAATTTATCTTAGTTTTCAGCATTGAAGTCTTGTGTGTCTTTGGTTAAATGTAACATTAAGAACATATTTTGATGCTATTGTACAATAATTGGTTGTTTTATTTTCTATTCATTTATTGCTGGCACGCATTTTTGTGCTAAATCACTTTAGTTGTGTCTGACTCTGTGCCACCCTGACAGGCTCCTCTGTCCATGGGATTCTCCAGGCAAGAATACTGGAGTGGGTTGCCATGCCCTCCTCCGGGGGATCTTCCCAACCCAGGGATTGAACCTGTGTCTCTTATGTCTACTGCATTGGCAAACGGGTTCTTTACCACCAGTGCCACCTGGCTCAGAGTTGATTTTTTTATATTAACTCTGGGCTTCTCAGGGGGCACTAGTGGTAAAGAGTGTTAGTCGCTCAGTCATGTCCAACTCTTTGTGACCCCATAGACTGTAGCCTGCCGGGTTCTTCTGTCCACGGGATTCTACAGGCAAGAATGCTGGAGTGGGTTGCCATTCCCTTCTCCAGGGAATCTTCCCAAACCAGGTATAGAACCTGGGTTTCCTGCATTGTAGACAGATTCTTTACTGTCTGAGCCACCAGAGAAGCCGCCAAGTGGTAAAGAATCTACCTGCTGTTACAGGAGGCACAAGAGACTCGGGTTCGATCTCTGGGTCATGAAGATACCCTGGAGTAGGAAGTGAGTCGGACATGACTGTACATACACACATATTAACTCTGTATCATACATGATAAATTTCTTTATTAATGTCCGGAGTTACCTTATAGATGCCTGAAGTTTTTACGCATAGACAATTAAGTTATCTGCTAGTGGAGACAATTTTATTTATCACTATATGATGCTTACGTTTTTTTCTTCCTTCCTTCCCTTATTTTTATGGGCTAGATTTCCATTGAAATTTTAAATAAAGACAATGGGAGTGTGCAACTTTGCCTTGTTCCCCAAATTCAGGAGAAAACAATCAATATTTCATTATTAGACATGATGTTAACTGTTAAGTTTTCATAGTTGTTTCCTCAGATAAAGAAAGTTCCTTTGCATTCCTTGTTTGTTGAGGGTATTTATTATATTTGAGTGTTGAATTTTGTCATATAATTTTCTACATCTTGTTCTACCATATTACTGTTTTCTCTTTCTCTATTTCTTGATCCTTTGTTTTTTCACTGGTTTTTCTTTTCATTATTTGAATATTTAGAGTTATACATTAAGCCATGTATCCCATGTATACTCCTCTGCAGTAGTTTTTGGTGTTTCATTCTTTGTTTTACAGAATCTAGTTAAACTTAATATATACCATTTCATGGGCTTCCCCTGTGACTCAACTGGTAAAGAATCTGCCTGCCATGTGGGAGACCTGGGTTTGATCCCTGGGTTGGGAAGATCCCTTGGAGAAGGGAAAGGCTACCCAGTCCAGTATTCTGGCCTGGAGAATTCCATGGACTGTATAGTCCATGGGGTAGCAAAGAATCGTACACAACTGAGCAACTTTCACTTCACTTCACAACATTTCATGTTAAATATACGGATCTTGTCACAGAATACAGTAATGTATCCCCATATTCTTTGTGCATATTTGCCATGTGTATTAAAAAATATATATATATATTATTTCCACATGGCAATGTTGTAATTTTTGTTTTTAAGGAGCTATGTGCTTTAAAGAGGTTAAAAGGAAAACCTAGTCTTCTGTATCTCCGCATAACTTTACCATTTCAACGGGTATTCAATTTTTCCTGAATATCTAAGTATCTATTTGGTATCATTTCCTTTCAGCCCATAAAATTTCCTTTGATGTATTTTGTCATGTATATCTGCTGGGGAAATTTTCACTTATTTTTGTTTTATAAAAGCTGCTTTTATTTCAACTTCATTAGTAAACTGTATATTTACCTATTATAGAGCTTTGAGCTGACAGATTTGTTCTTTAGCAGTTAATATTATGCTCTACACTGTATCAGTACTGTAGTTTTTGTGCAACCTTAAAGTTCATCTAGAAAGCTGTCCTATGTGTACTATATTGCTCTTCTCTGGCTTCTTTCTATATATTTATAATTGGCTTTTAGCAATTTGAATTGATGTGACTAGATGTAATTTGATTTATCTTTCTTGATGTTTACTATACTCTGAATCTGAAGATTTCTTACTTTCCTAAAATTTTGGAGCATTTTGGCTTTTGTATTTCAAAATAGTTTCTGCATCATTCTCTCTCTTCTCTCCTTCTGGAACTCAGATTATACACATAAGTGAAATCTTGATATTACTGTATCATAGGTCTGTGAGGCTCTCAGTTTTTTTCAATATTTTTCTCTACAACCAGATTTGATTACTTCTATTAACTCAACTTCTGGCTCACTTTACCTTTTCTCTTTTGATTCTATTCTGCTAATAACCCTATCCTATGTGGTTGCTATGACTGATACATTATTTTTAAGTTCTAGAATTTTCATTTCTTTCTTTTTATAATTTCTCTATTGATTTTTTTCCTCATTATTATTCATTGTAATCCAATTTTTCTTTTAGCTCAGTGAGCATTATTTGATAGCTGTTGTGGCATTTGAATACCCATTCCAGTATCTGGATTATTTTGGAGTTGTTTCTGTATGTTGTCTTTTCCCTTCAGAATGGTTCCCATTTTCCTGATTCTTAGTATGTCAGATAGTTTTAAATCATATCTAAGCATTGAGTTAGTTCTGTTAGGAACCTCAATAGTGTTGATGTTTGTTTTGTTTTAGCAATAAATTTGCTTTGTTGAAATCAAATGCAAATATGTGGCATTCATTAGGTAGTAACTAAAATCTGACTTCTGTTTTTTTATCCTGAGTTGCGCGGCTTTGAATCTGCATGTATGCGTGATTAAGAGTTTACCCACAAATTTTACTAGTTTATAAAGCAAATTTGAGATGCCCTGTCTTTGGCTTGCTTTGCACTGACATCCTTACCTCATCCTACCTTACCAGTAGCTGTTGTTGCCCTGAATTCTATTCTCTGTTTTTTTTTCAGAACAGAACTATTGACCCTTATTTAGGAAAGCTTTTCACCCCATGTATCACTGATTGTAGCCTGCTCTATACTAACAGTGAAAGTGAAAGTTGCTCGGTCTTGTCCGACTCTTTGTGACTCCATGGACTGTAGTGTGCCAGGCTCCTCTGTCCATGGAGTTCTCCAGGCAAGAATACTGGAGTGGGTAACTGTTCCCTTCTCCAGGGGATCTTCCCAACCCAGGGATCAAATCCAGGACTCCCGCATTGCAGGCAGATTCTTTACTGTCTAGGCCACCAGGGAAACCCATGCTAACAGTAAAACTATGAAATAGAAAATGTCTCATCCCATGCTGTTTTCTCCTTTCAAGCACTGCTTGAAATTTTCCTGGAATTTTCCTACTCCTCCTAGTGCCTTTGGGTACTTTTTTCATATTTTCTCCAGAGTTTGTAGTTGCTATCTCTGGTAGGGTCAGTCTGATAAGAATTTACTTAGCCGTATTAAAAACAAACTCTTTGTAGCAACTGATATTTTAATCTGTGTCTTCTTGACTCTTTGATCTCTCTGCATTTTTGAGTAGCACAAAATTGGAACCAGATATTAAGATGTGGCAATAATCACAGTAAGTCAGACAGAAGGGGTTGAACTGGAGCAATTCCAAAGGAATACAGAGAAGGAATAGCTTTGCAATGGTATAAAAATACACAGGACACGAAGTGATATATTAAATTAGTAATAATTTAGTTCTTAAACTGAGTGGTAACTTCATGGGCATTCATCTTATTATTATTCTTTAAAAATAGTTCTTTAAAATGAACATGAATATTTTAGGATAAAGAGGAATACTTAAAATTAAATACTTTAAATAGAACATCCAACTACATGTGATTTGATCTACAATATATCCTAAGTGAAAACTAGAGAGTGAAGGGTTAGTCTCTCAGTCATGTCTGACTGTTTTGTGACCCTATGGACTGTAATCCACCAGGCTTTTTCTATGGAATTCTCCAGGCAAGAATACTGGAATGGGTAGCCATTCCCTTCTCCAGGGGATCTTCCTGATCCAGGAATCGAACCCTAGTCTCTTGCTTTGCAGGCAGATTCTTTCCCTTCTCAGCATCCAGGGAAGCCAATATATATCCCATATTCCACAAAAATCCCTTAACATTACCATAATTTGTGTTGTAAATAGTATCTTAAATCTAATGAAAAACTGTCTCCGTACTAAAAAAAAAAAAAAACTGAAAGTACAAAGAGAAAGAAAAAGTTCAAAAAGCTCTATAATGTAGCATGTCTAATTTCTCATAGTGGAGGAAATTATAACAGATACTTCATTTCTGGATAAAAATACATTAGCTAGGAACAGAACAAAGGAATCTCACTAGGGGAGACTTCTCCGGCACAGTGAAACAGCTGGTGCCGCAAAAATTTTCCTGTTTCTCCTCTAGGGAATTCAGATGCTGACCATATATGTTTTTCCAGACTAAAAATAAATATTAGGCTTATGCTTCTACTGAGTATTAGTCCAGCTTGTCCTGAGGGAAATTCAACTGTGGAGCTAAGAGTCAGAGAGCCTTAGAGAAATGTTTCATTCATTTCTTCAGCTTCCTTGTGAATTTGCTTTTAGTAGGGAGTGTATTTGTGATATTTAAGGAATCATAAGTAAGTAGGAAAAGTAAAAACTGGCTGAATGGGACAGAGACACATTAAATTCAGAACAGAGGATCACATGGATGGGTACAGGATACAGAGAAAGTTTGATCAGTAATTTTTTTTCCTAAGCAGGATAGTGTGTTGAAGGGCATGCATATCATTGTTTGTCTTTTGCATGTCTAAAATATTTTATAAAAGATTTAAAATTTCAAACTATTAAGTCAAGAAACAAAAACCCCATTGAGAAGTGACCTACTCTGCCAAGATTTATTATGAACATGTGGTGCTCAAGGCTCTGCAAGAAACGTTTCTTTTCTGTGGGAAAGGAAGACACACAAGATCTGAACACAGACACCTAAAGAGGAATGGCCTTTGGTGCTCAGATGGCTCTGACATGTGTCCTGTGTCTTACGTGCCTGGAAAGTAATGTAAACACAGAGCCATAGATATTCAACAGGATACGACTCTTCCGGCAAGAAAGGGCTGAGTGGGGTAGTTATCCATTCACTGGGGACTTGGTTAGGAGAACATTCTGCATGGAAATGGTTGAGTGTGGGAATGACTCCAAAAGAGGTTCAAGATAGCATTTGCTATTACTAGGGAGGATGTTTGTCAGAATATTTGTAAGGACATACTGAAGGCTGTAGGTTAGCAAACCTCTGAAAAACATCATTTTATATTGTAAAAGTGGAATATTCAAGGGACTTCCTGGCTGTCCAGTGGCTAAGACATCTCCTTCCAATGCAGGTATGGGTTCAACCCCTGTGAGGGAGGTAAGATCCCTCATGCCTCGTGGTCCCCCCCAAAAAAAAAACAAACCCACAAAAGCAAACCATAAAACAGAAGCAATATTGTAACAAATTCAATAACAACTTTAAAAATGGTCCACATGGAAAAAGAAATCTTTTAAACAAATTGAAAGGTAGGATATTTGGCATAAGATGACCTGGACCCTCCTCCTAGTCACACCACTTATTAGAGTTGTGACATTGAGCAAGCTACATAATCTTTGCAACACACATTTGATACTTGGGAATAATGGAAGCATTGCCCTCCACTCTCCCCCTTAAAAATAAATAAATAATGTATGAACTCTGACATTATGAGATAAATGTTAGATTTTATCTGTAAGCAGTAGAAAGGAAGGTTTCTCTAGTGGCTCAGTTGGTAAAGAATCTGCCTACAATGCAGGAGATGTGGGTTTGACCCCTGAGTCAGGAAGATCCCCTGGAGAGGGGAATGGCACCCATTCCAGTATTCTTGCCTGGAGAATCCCATGGACAGAGGAGCCTGGTGGGCTACGGTTCATAAGGTCACAAAGAATTAGACACAGCTAAAGTGACTTAGCTGCCAAAGTGACTTAGCATGCAGGCACAGAAAAGAAGGCTGCAAAAGTATATTTTGTCATTTGATGAATGGGCTTGTGGAGATAGATTTCATAAATTTTTATGACTGATTGAATGTGGAAAGAAAAATTACAGATGAATGAGAGGTATTAAGCCAGATTGAGAGGTTAATAGACTGTGGCAATAATGATATGAAGAGAAGGGAAAGATTGATTGAAGTTCATGTTGAGTTGGAGATGTCCACAGGACACAGAAGCAGAGATGTGCAGGGAGCATTGGGATGTGTAAGGAAAAGATCAGAACTAGAGAAAATATCTCTTTCCTCATGTCAACCTCTCTTTCAACATCTGTGGCTGAGAGATAATAAGTCTAAAACCGAAATGGCCACGGTTGTTGAAAACACAAAATTGATGTCAAGGGTGGAATAAAGAGAGATAGGAAGAGAAAATCACAGTCACAACATGAGGAATGTTCCAGAAGGAGAGATGAAACTAGTTAAAAAAAGTAAAGGTGAAAGACTAAAGAATAAAATTGGAACAGTGTTGGGGATGGAAGATAAAAGTGGGGAGGGAAGACTATGAGGGGACAAAGTAGGGGTCAGAAATTGTGCAAAACATGAAAGATTAGTACTGAAGATGAATTTTATGAAAGGACATTAAATTGGGTGATTTCCACAGATTGACTTCAGTTTGGTAATGTTAATAGAATAAATCAGATTGCAAGATCCTACAATGCAAGCAAACATCTGAGGAAAGGTGTTTTGATCATTATTTCAGGAACGTTGATAGAAAGTGGAGGTCATGGTTGCAGTGTTAGTGGAAGAAGAAAGAAGCACATCAGGAAAATATCAAATAATCTAGAGTTTACTGCATTCTCTTATACTAGCAGCACAGAGTACAGCATAGAAAATGGTTATACGAGACAAAAAGATGGCAGATTTGGTGCTCAAAGGCTGGTGTTAGTGGGCCTGTGAGTAATTTTATCAATCATCTCTTATCAAACCCATGAATCTCTGGACCTGCATGTTTCTCACATGTACACATTTTATGTCGTCTTGAACAAAGTCAAAACAAGCAGTACGGATGCAGCCTCCTGATGATACACTATTGTTCTTCCACCTCATGTCTGGTCAGGCTGTGTTGGCATTTGTCAGAAGGTGCAAGAAGCCTTGTAAGCCCTCTTATCCCGAGCAGAGAAACCAGCATCCCAGGAGAACTGCTCTGTGGAAAACAACAGAAGGTTAAGGAAGAAAAGACATTGTTTTGAAAAACATTGGGTCCAGTTATTTTTGCTTTTGGTGCCCAGATGAAAAGCTTTCAAGATGATGTCAGCATGATTAAGATGTCCCGGGTAGTGAATGTCACACAAGAAGATCAACAAAGTTTGACTTAAAGGAAATGTGAGCACGAGTGTTGTTGCTGTCCATCCACCAAGTCGCGTCCAACTCTCTGTGACCCCATGGACTGCTCCCCTGTTCTTCACTATCTCCTAGAATTTGCTCAAACTCATGTCCATTGAGTCAGTGATGCTATCCAACAGTCACATCTTCTGTTTTCCCTTTCTCCTGCCCTCAGTCTTTCTCAGCATCAGGGTCTTTTCCAATGAGTCAGCTCTTCACATGAAGTGACCAAAGTACTGGAGCTTCAGCTTCAGCATCAGTCCTTGCAATGAATATTCGGGGATGGTTTCCTTTAGGATTGACTGGTTTGATCTTTGGGCTGTCTAAGGGACTCTCGGGAGTCTTCCCCAGCATCACAGCTGGAAAGCTTCAATTCAGTGACCAACTGGCATATCCAGCTCAGATTTTTGAGCATACTGGGAATTATCCAGATGGGCCCTATATGCAGTCGTGTGTGTTCTTGTAGGAGCAAGGCAGTGTGAGATTTAACCACGTGCAGAGGTGGAGAAGGACCAGAGGGAGACTTGAAGATGAGGACCCTGAAGTGATGCACCCACAAGTCCAGCAGTGCTGGTGCCCACCGGAAGCTGGAATAACCGGGAGCAGATTCTCCTCTAGTGCTGCTGGAGGGAGCACAGCCCCGCTGTGACCTGGGCTTTGAACTGCTGACCTCTGGAAAAGAGAGAAATAAATTTTGTTGTTTTAAATAGTTTGTAATCACTTGTTACTTACACCAGCCCTGGGAAACATACACTGAGTAACTTGTTGAGAGTTCCATATAACATCCAGAGCCAAGTCCCAGAACTTTCTGATTCCAATGTTTAGGCCCTGCTTGAGCAAAGTTTAGTATTTCCAAGATTAGTGAAGAAGAGGGATAGGATAGATGGACCATTGAAGGACAAAAGATAACTGGTTCATCCTTCACTCACTCAATCACTATAAAGCATCTCTTTCCAGAATTCTTTCCTTTAGAAAATGATGTGTTAAATGGATCCCCCTACTTCCTGTCCTCCAACCCATTTCTTTTGACTTTGGAGTGATCTTCAAGGAAATTTAAGGAAAGTTTCACAGGTAAACTTAACTCTTCTGCCCACTTTCTCACCTAGTACAGTTGTTAAAAAAAAAAGTAGGTGATGAATTTGACTTTATCCCCCCTTTGCAAACACCTGGCAGATGCAATATGGGTAGAAAATGAATTCAGCTGGAGTGTGGGTGGTCTTTAACATTTTTGCTGAGAACACATCACAAAAGGATCTCTGATCAAATTAGGCTAACTCCTAAATTTTAAAGCAAGTTTTAAGTAATTCCTTATCTTTCAGAGCTAACCATTTCCCAAATTATGTTTATGGTGATCAGTCAAATAGTCATAGATTATAGTCATTAGAAATCTGTTTCAAGTATAGTAAAATGTGATAGGCCTGAGGATTGGGGAGTTTGAAATTAGAATAAACCATCTTTTTACTAAGATACACAGGGTGACATGCACAGCAAACTGAAGCATGCTCATCATATTTATTATGTTGGAATTTGTAGTTGTTTGGGACTTCCAAGGTGGCCCTAGTGGTAAAGAATCCCCCAGCCAATGCAGGAGATACAAGAGACTCAGGTTCGATCTCTGGGTCAAGGAGATGCCCTGGAGTAGGAAATGGCACCCTCCAGAAGTAATCTTGGCAGGAGAATCCCATCAACAGGAGAGGCTGGTGGAATACAATCCATGGGGTTGCAAAAGAGTCAGACATGACTGAGCATCTGAGTACCATGGTTGTTTGAAAAGAGTCTGAACCCCTGTTATTCTATCAATTGTTCATTCATTCAATAAACAGCTATTACAAACTTGTCAGATGCTTGGTCTTTGTGGTATGATTAAATGGCATGTCATGACACCCCACAGGTACCCTCATTTAGTTTACTCACCAGTAGAGCATGAAGATCATTAAAATACATCCTTATTTCCTGTTCTAAAAATCAGTCATCACACTGAAGCACGGAGTCATCAGTTCAGAATCCATGAGGTTTCCCAGAATCTACACTCACTCTCATGAGTCTACCATCAGTTTCCCAACCTCAGAACATAAATTCTGACTCAGTTTTCTACCCAGCAAAGTGAGGAGAAAAATCAGCGGTAGTGTAAGACAGATGTGGGGATCAAATGAACATAAGTATTTCAATAAAGTTTGAAAATATTTTTATGAAAGACTTGGCAGATCCCAACTATACTTTACAAGAGCAAGACAAATGATATCAGAAATCATTCCAATTTCCATGAAAATTGAACCATATTTTATTTTTTCCCCAACTTTTTTGAAGTATAATTAACTAATACAATTTTATCTATTTAAGGTGTACAATAGGGCTTCCCTGGTGGCTCAGCGGTAATGAATCCACCTGCAATGCAGGAGACTTACAGGAGATGTGGGTTCGATCTCTGGGCCAGGAAGATCCCCTGGAGAAGGAAACAGCAACCCACTCCAGTATTCTTACCTGGAGAATTCCATAGAGAGAGGAGCCTGGAGAGCAACCAAACAACAACAACAAAGGTATACCATGTGCTTATTTTATATACATATACATTTTGAAATGGCTACCATAGTCAAGCTAATTATATCCATTGCCTCACATAATTCTTTGTGTGCGTGTGTGTGTGTGTGTGTGTGTGTGTATGATGAAAACACCTAAGATCTACTCTTTTAGCAAATGTCAAGCATATAAAATAGTATAATTATAATCACCACTGTATACTGGATCCTCAGAATGTTTACATCTTATAACTGAAAGCTTTGTACCCTTTGGCTAACATCTCCCCATTTCTCTCACCCCTACATGCCCTTTATTCTTTGACATATTTAGGCTGAACTATAGGGCTACACATTGTTGACCTGAAAAAAATAGATTGTCAGTTACTTCTCTAGCAAAGATGGGTTTATTTGAAATCAGCAGAAAATTACAATTGAGGGTTTGCAACCATGGGAAGCCACATGCTGGCAAGAAAAAGAGAGAGCTTTCCTAGAGGAAAAGGAAAGTTGGAAGGGCCATAGTAGATAAAGAGTTCATGGTCTTTCATTAGCTGAGTCCTTGCCAGGAAGGAAGAGTCTTTCTTCTTCCTGTTGGGCTCTGCTCTTGTTGGGTTCTGCTCACAGGATGTGAGGGCACCCACTTTGGGTCACCCAACTCTTTTTAAATAAAGATCATTGATTGTTGTTTTTCAATGGCTAAGTCATGTCTGACTTTTGATGACCCCATGGACTGCAGCACACCAAGCTTCCCTGTCTCCACTATCTCCTAGACTTTGCTCAAATTCGTGTCCATTAAGTCAATGATGCTATCTAACCATCTTCTGCTGCCTCTTTCTCCTTCTGTGCTCAATCTTTCCCAGCATCAAGGTCTTTTCCAGTGAGTCAGATCTTCACATCAGGTGGCCCAAGTATTGGAGCTTCATATTTCACCAAGTGTAGAGAAGTATTCTCTTGTATGTAAACTGGAAGAATTAATAAGGTATCCTTATAGCTACCAACTCCTCTCCTGAGCCATACTGACTATGTCCCCCCATGTCTTCATCACCAACACCCACCATGATGCTGGAGTCATCTTGACTGTGGTATTACATTTGGATGCAATGAGTTAAACTCATGTCGTGTTTCCGCATAGTATAAGACTACTTCTTTCTCTAAGAGCTGCATATTTGCCACAGAATTGTTATTCTGGCAGCCAATTGGATTTTGGATGGACAGCTGACTCAAATTATGCCAATTAATGCTATTAATGGGGTTTCTCTGTTGGCTCAGATCGTAAAGAATCTTCCTGCAGTGCAGAAGACCCAGGTTCAGTTCCTAGGGAAGATCCCCTGGAGAAGAAAATGGCTACCCACTCCAGTATTCTTGTCTAGGAAATTCCGTGGGCACAGGAGCTTGGAGAGCTATTTGGAACTAGAGCTGAACTAGTTAGTTCTAGTCCAATCAGTTTGACATGGACTCTTCAAAGGGAGCAGATGAGCCTAAGAAGCTCTTGGTGATCACACCCTGCCTGCCATATACAGAAAGGGCAATGCAGCCTGTCCGCTCAGTCCAGGAGGCAGAGATAAGACACAAGCGTAGCAATGACAGTTTTACAGATCATTCCTGGCCCTGGTTCCCATACTGCCAGACATTCCTGAGTTCTGAAAGATAACCTTGCTTCTTTTTAACGAGTTCCCATCTCACAGTCAGCCAGCTAGCTGGTTTCTGTTACTTGCACATCTTGACTGAGATTCCCAGGATATATTTTCCCAAATGCTAAAATATGTAATGTTTATAGCACAGCACTATTCCTTCTGTGAACCTTCTCTTCACACAATTTCACATTCCTTCTGTGAGAAAAACTGTTTCAAGTTTCAAATAGTGACTCATATATATTTTGAAGAACTTGTCTTTAAAGTACAAGGACTACCTGTTCCGCTTTTACTATTATTTGCGCTTCCCTTTTAAACAAGTACAAATACTTGTTTTTTTAACTTTATAAAAATGACATGAGATAGAGTTAATAATGTTTCTACCTAAGCTGACAGGACAACTTGGATTGAAATCAGACTCGTTCTGACTGAACAGAGGTTTTCTAAAAGCCACTAAAAACAGTAGTAAAAATGTTTTATAAAGAAAAACGAAGAAGTAAAGTCAAGTTCATTATGTTTCTAGAAGGATCACACCACCTTTGTCTCTAGTTTCATGACTAAAAAACTTTCAAAATAATAAGTGTTCAACCTGGAGATTTTTTTTTTTTTAACTGATAATTTCTTCGCAAATTGACCCAGAGTTCTCAACAGGCTGGTGCCCCTGGGTGAGTAATTTCCCGGTTAGGTAATTTAGCTCAAGGACTGCATTCTTTGCATGCTTCCCAGGTTCTCTGGGTCTCCATCTGCAAAGGCTCTTGTTTTCAACTCCATGAAGTCTTTCATTCCAGCAAAGCTTCATGCCTTGTAGCCAGGAGGCTGGCAGAATCTTGTCACTTCTCCTGGCATGAGCTGCCAGGGTTCCACATGGCCACAAGCTGAGCAGAGATGTGAACTCATTTGAAATGTTTATTATGTTTTATGATTTTAATTCATTTCCTGCTCCTGTAAAGTTACCAAGCTATTTACTGGAATATGAAAGCGTACAGGAGACTTCCAGTGATGAAGTAATTAATGTTTTTGGTAAAAGTTTTCAAAGTTTTCCAGTTACTCCCTCATCAAAAAGAAACATTCACATTGGATGCAGAGAACGTTAGCTCTGCCTGACAGTACTTGAGAAAAATGCAGGGTTTCTGAAAGAACTTTCAAAGGACTCAGGGGTAAAAGACTCTTTGAATAAAATTCCTTTTATGAAACCTAAAAAAAAAAAGCAAAAAGCTATAGATTTCTTCCACTTAGTGAGATACATAGAGAGGTGTGCATGCTTGCATGCTCAATTGCTTCAATCCAACTCTTTGAGACCCCATGGACTATAGCCCTCCAGGCTCCTCTGTCCATGGGATTGTCCAGGCAAGAATACTGGAGTGAGTTGCCAGGTCCTCCTCCAGGGCATATTCCCGACCTAGGAATTGAACCTGCGTATTAACACCTTATGAATGCAGCCCTAGCACTGTTCAATCAGTGACACAATTTAAAGTTTATTCCTGATCAGCCCTTCAACCTCCTTCCTTTTATTATAAAATATGTTCATTTTTTTATATCTATGTATAGAGAAGCAAATACAATAATATTTTATAACTTCACTTCACAAGCAACTTTATTCATAGCAATAGTAAAAGGAAAATATACACTGTATTAGAAAAATGCAAACATTTAAGTACAAAGTAAAAAAAATAAAAACCCCTTATCCATTTCGTTTCTTGCATCCCCAAAGTAGTACTAGAAGTAGTTTTTTATCATTAAAAAAAAAAAAAAAAAACCAGTTAACACAAGTTGAGTGTTATGCTGTGCTTAGTCTCAGTCGTGTCAGACTCTTTGTGACCCCAAGGACTGTAGCCCGCCAGGCTCCTCTGTCCATGGGATTCTCCAGGGAGGAATACTGGAGTGGGTTGCCATTCCCTTCTCCAAGGGATCTTCCCTACCCAGGGATTGAACCCAGGTCTCCTGCATTGCATGTGGTTTCTTTACCAATTGAGTCATTGAGGAAGATAAAAAGCAAATAACTGACATCTTTCCATTTTACAAATTATGACCTGTTTTCATTATTATTCCTTAAAAACATGTATTTATATCAGTTTGACCTAGTCATTGCTAATACTTTCTCCTCTTCCTCACCCCTATCCTGAAGACTCCTGCCAGCTTCCATAATTTTTTGAGCAGCTTCAACTTGGTTGCAAACTCAAGGCGAGAGTTTAGTGTTTGCACATTGAGTGTGATGTTTTTGGTAGATATGTTTCATTTGACTGAGGAAGTTTCCTTCTATTCCTAATTTTCTGGGCTTTAATATGAGGCTATTGAGACTCATATGGTGTTTTCCTTTATCTTGCTAAGACAGTGACCTACTTTTATCGAGTTTTGAATGCTAGTCTCATCCTGCAAGATTTTCTGATATAATTATTAATGATAATCATATATTATTCCTTAAAAATATTATTGGATTTGATTTATTATAATTCTCTTTAGGATTTTTGCCTATAGTCATGAGAAATAATAGCCTGCAATTTTTCTTGCAATATTCTTGTCAGTTTTATTATCCAGGTCATGCAAACCTGAAAAATGAATTGGGAAGTTTTATATCTTATTCTATTTACTGTAAGAATTTATGCAACATTTGAGTTATTTCCTCTTAGACTGTTTGAAAGTGTTCACCAGTGAAGCTATGTATACCATAAATTATGTTTGTGAAAAAAATATTAATTTTGTATTCAACTTATTTAATAGTACAGGAATATTCATATTTATTATTCCTTCTCATTCAGTTGCTTTGTTTGTCAAGTGATTTGTCCATTTCTTCTACATCATAGAATTTATTGGTATAAAGTTGTACATAGTTGTGGTTGGTTGAATTGTGGCTCCAATGATTCTTCTGCCTCTCTCTGCATTCACTTGTTATGTTCTCCTGGCTGGGCACAGCCCTATCAGCTGAAATCCTGCAGACCCACAGACATATAGAAACAATAAATGATTACAGTTTTAAGCCACCGAGATTTAGGATGAATTATTTTACCCTAGTCAACCAATAAGACAACTTCCTATAATTAGTTTTGCAAATGTATGTGAAATGGATAATTTATCTTCTTCTTAATCACTCTTGCTAGAGATTTAACAAGTTTATTGATTTTAAAAAAAAACTTTTTTTTTTTCTATTGTGCACCTGGTGTTTTAAATCTTCTCTAGTTGCGATGAGCAGGGGCTACTCTTCATTGCGGACTTTTCATTGTGGTGGCTTCTCTTGTTGCCTGGAGCACAGGTTCTAGTGAGTGGGCTTCAGTAGTTGGAGCACATAAGCTCAGTAGTTGCTGCATATGGTCTCTAGACCACAGGCTCAGTAGTTGCACTGTGCAGGCTTAGTTGTCCCACAGTATGTGGAATCTTCCCGGACCAGGGATCAAATCCATGTCCCCAGCACTGGCAGGCAAATTCTTAACTACTGGACCACCAGGGAAGCCCTTGATGTTTCTCTTAATTCAATATTTGCTTTGATTTATTCTCCCAGTTTACAACCTTATTACATGCATGTCACACATTTTTGTTGTGTCCTAAATTCCATTTATATTCTTTTTCCTTCATGCATAAATATGCATGCTTTCTGAAGACATGCCTTCCAGTTCACTAGACCTTTGCTCTGCTGATATTTCATTACAGCCATCTACTCAATTGTTAGTTTCAGTCTTGTATTTAACTGTTCTCAAATTTCCATTTGACAGTTTTGATGGATTCTGAGTCTCTCTTGGAATTCTCCAAATTTTCTTCTATTTTCTTGACATATTGACTCTTATTATTTTAAATATTCTGCCTAAAAACTCCAGCATCTGAATTATCTATGGATATGTTTCTATTTATTTATATTTTTCTTCGTCTCCAGTTTGTCTTTCTGTATTTTGACAAGTTTCCTATTTTTGATTAGACATGTGAGTAAAAATTAAAGTGTTTCCCTTCAAAAATGTTTTGCTTTCTGATAAAGGTAGATAGATGTCCAATGGACCACCTTGGTCTTATTGAAGGTTATTTGGTGTTTTGGTAGGTATGGGCTATTTCAATATTGACTTTTTTTCCTTAGGGCATAGTCCTTCTGAGGTCTCAGGAGAAAGCTTGAGTTGTTTACCAAACCCAATGTCTCTAGTAGAATAATGACCCCCCCTCAAATATCCATTTTCTAATTTCCAGAAAGTGTGAATATATTAGGTTATATTGCAAGCTCTAATTAAGTTTGCAGATCAAATTACATTTGGCAATCAGTTGACCTTGATATGGAGGGAATATCCTGAATTACCTGGATGAACCCAGTAAAATGACAGGCATTCTCATTAGTGGAAAGAAAGGTGGACGAGAGATATGGAAGCAGGAGAAAGATTTGAGAAGCAATGGTGACTCTGAAGGGGGTCATGGGCCAAAGAATATGCGTAACCTCTTGAAGCTGGAAAAGATAAGAAGATGGATCTCCCATGAAATATCTGGGAAGAAATGCTGCCCTTCTGACTGTTTGGTTTTAGCTCACTGAGATCATTTTAGACTTTTGATTTCTGGAACAGTAAGATACTAAATTTGTATTGTTTTCAGACTTTAGGTTTGTGGACAATTATTACAGCAGCAATAGGAAACTAATACCCATCACTAAGGACTAAACTGCTACCTCCCAAAACACTGAAGCCCTAAGCCCCAGTGTGATGGTCAGAACTTTTAAAAGTAATTAGATTTAGATGATGGAGAAGGAAATGGCAACCCACTCCAGTATTCTTGCCTGGAGAATCCCTGGGCTGCCGTCTATGAGGTTCCACAGAGTTGGACATGACTGAAGCAACTTAGCAGCAGCAGCAGCAGATTTAGATGAATTCATGAAATCGGAGCCCTTATAAGAAGAGACACCAGAGACCTTTCTTCCTTTCTCTCTGCTGTGTGAGAACACAGCAAGAGGGCAGCCATCTATAGACCTGAAGGAGAAGCCTCACCATGAGCTGATCATGCTAGCACCCTGAATGTGGACTTCCATCCTCCAGAACTGTGAGAAAATTCCTTGTTTAAGCCACCCAGTCAACTGCATTTTGTTATGGCAGCCTGAGCAGACTAGGAAATGCATTAAGTTCTTGCTGTTGCTCAGTTGCTAAGTCATGTTTGACTCTCCGACCCCAAGGTATAGCACGCCAGGCTCCTTTACCCTCCACCATCTCCTGGAGTTTGCTCAAATTGTTGTCCATTGAGTCAGTGATGCTAGCTAACCATCTCATCCTCTGCCGGCCCCTTTTTCTTTTGCCTTCAATCTTTCCCAGCATCAAGGTCTTCTTTTCAAATCAGTCAATTCTTTTCAGGTGGCCAAAGTATTAGAACTTCAGCTTCAGCCTCTATCCTTCCAAAGAATATTCAGGGTTGATTTCCTTTAGGATAGACTGGTTTGATCTCCTTAAAGTCCAAGGGACTCCAAAGAGTCTTCTCCAGCACCTCAAATCAAAAGCATCTATTCTTAGATGGATGCAGTTTCTCATTCCTCAGCATCAGGAAGTTATTGAAATATCTACTTATCTCTTTTGCCTTCCAAATTCTGTGTCCTGAGGGGTTTCTTAGAATCTTACCCTGAATGTACATACGTCTTAGGAGTCCGCTCCTAGCTTATTAACATCTCCCACTAGAGTGGTCCTTTTGTTACAAATGATGAACCTACACTGACACATCATCATTATCCAAAGTCCATAGTTTTCAATTGGATTTACTTTTAGTATTGTACATTCTGTGGGTTTAGACAAAATACATAATGACATATATCCACCATTACAGTATTATACAGAGTTTGATAGAGTTCACTACCCTAAAAATCCTGTGTTCCACTTACCCATCCCCTCCCTTACAATCCCTGTTAACCACTGATCTTTCTCCTGTCTCCACAGTTTGCCTGTTCTAGAATATCATATAAATGGAGTCATACAGTATTTAGTCTTTTCAAATTGGTTTTCTTCCATTTAATAATATGAATTTAAGGTTCCTACATAAGTTTTCGTTTGAGAGTTTATTTCTCTTTAGTACTGAATAACATTCTGTTGTCTGGATGTACCCTCCCTCGGTTCAATAGAATGGATAGGACATTTGCTACAATGGCTCACAGAACTCAAGGAAGCTCTTAATTACATCATACTTGCTCATTATATAACAGAGGATGATACACAGGATGAGGACTGGAAGGATTCCAAGCACAGGAGCTTCTGTCCCCGTGAAGTTGCTGTCTGCCACCCTCCTGGCACATGGATGTTTTCATTTAGCCACAAGTTCACCAAATCCTGTAGTTAAGAGACCTTTGTGGAGGCTTCATTATATAGGCATAATCAATTTATCAGTTCAATATCCAGCTCCTCTCCTTTCCATGAGGATTGGGCTCAAAGTTTCGAGTATCTAACCATGACTTCTTGGTGAACAGCCTTCTATTCTGAAGCTATCAGGAGGCTACCAAGATATATTCCTATCGCATGAGACATTTCAAGGAGTTTAGGAGACCAAATAACAGTATAATAGATGCTGTTACTACCTCTGTGATTTAAGAAGTTACAAAGGCTTTAGGAATTCTGGTCAGGAGCCAGGGACAAAGACCAATATATATACATATACATATATATATATATGTATATATTGTCTGTTGTTTAGTCGTCAAGTTGTGTCTGACTCTTTGCAACCCCATACATAGTACATAGCCCACCAAGCTCCTCTGTTGAGGGGATTTCCTAAGCAAGAATACTGGAATGTGTTGCCTTTTCCTTCTCCAGGGGATCTCCCCAACCCATAGACCAAACCCACGTCTCTCTCTTCTCCTGCTTCACAGGCAGATCCTTTACCCCTGAGGCACCTGGGAAGCCCCGTATTTCTTATTACATCACAATAACACAATCACAGTTTGGAGATAAGAAATTCTTGCTCTGTTAGTTACAGAACTGGAGAATCTCACCCCAGCACAAATCTCTTTTTATACTATTAGAACTTGGAAACTTATCCTATAATGCACCTCCTGCCAGGTTTCATTTTGACTGAGCACATACATTTTTTGATACATACATTTCCTTATGCTTCCTTAGTAGCTCAGACGGTAAAGCATCTGCCTGCAATGCAGGAGACCTGGGTTCAATCACCGAGTTGGGAAGATCCCCTGGAGAAGGAAATGGCAACCCATTAAAGTATTCTTGCCTGGAGAATTCCATGGACAGGGGAGCCTGGCGGGCTACAGTCCATGGGGTCACAAAGAGCGGGACACGACTGAGCGACTAAGCATGCACATACAGTTCCTAATGGACTTTTAAAGCATTCTGAATAAAGCATTCTGATTGTGATTTCAGGTACCTTTATGGGATGCTGCAGTAATTTTCATTCTCAAATCACATTCCTGGTTATGAATGGGTTATTTCTTTTAAAGATCCAGCTTGTTTTATTTCAGTGGCCCTTTAGATTTTAAGATTTTAGAATAATCTTCTCTGTTATATAAGACCCTAAGCTAGCTGCTAAATAGCAATGACATTGTTAGACCCTAGAAGCTTGTGTCTTCCAAAAGCAGGGATGTACTTTCACCATTCTAGGTGTTTGTGAGAAGGAATGCTTTTCTAAACAAATGAGGGAGGTGGGTAGAAGATTGTTTTTTTTTTTTTTTAACTAAAAGCCATTCTGTTATAGTGGGAAAAGGTGAAAAAGATGGTGGCATATGGTAGCAAAAAAACACAAGATCCAAAATGTTAAAGAAAAGACCTGTAGTAGTTTTTAACTAAGGTTTTTTTCTAACATATTCAAAAATGAAATTCCATAAAGGGAAATAAATAAAATGTTACTGTTGTGAATATAAATATGAATCATAAAAGAACACCAAAAGGGAGAAATAGCATGTAAGATACTTGAGATTCATAAAACATACTTTGATAAAAATGAATTGTTGTGTACTGAAACATATTGATATATCTTGTGTTGTGTATCCCTTATATCTAGTGAAAATTTTGAAATAAAAGCCCTAGTGATACATAACTTAATTTTCAATATTAAAGCATGTCTTAGTCTTTCTATCATTTCAATATTATTTTTACTCTAAAATAAAATATATTTTATATCAAGAAAAAAACAAACCCTCTTTATATCCATTTTGAAACACTAGAGAGGATAATTTCTAAATTATATTCGGATAATATCAGGTCTTTTTCTGTCAGCAGATCTTTTTTATTTAGTTTCATGGCATAGACAAGAAAAATTCTCTGCAGTTTCTGGAAACATCAGGGCTTATTCTCCATTAGGGTTTAATACCATCATTATAAAGGATGCCTTTTATTTTGAGAAATCCATTTTTCCTTAGTAAAACAACTGCATAACTATATTTAGTTTGAATTAAACTACTCTAAATCTCCATATATCTTCTCACACTCTACATTACAACTCATTTCCATTTCATTCCATATTCTTGTGTCTCTATGTTTTTAAAATCTTAATTCTTCAAACAGTCACTTTCATGTGTAGCTCAGATCACTCTTCCTTCATTTCAGATTCCTACTGAAATAAATGTGTATTTTTATTTTGTCTTTCTAGCTTGCCACAAGTAGTGATAAAAGCATTTGATCGAGGTTTCACTACCTTCCTTTGCAGCAATTATTATGTGCTGTAATAAGAACCCAATGGTTAATGTACTTAATCCGTACACAATCTGTTAAAGACATACTATATATCAAGCACCTGACTTGGTGCTTCATATACTTTGTTTCTAAAGGCATGAAGACTACAAGCTATTTAGAAACACAGGAAAATAATTTCATAAGGTATTTAATAAATTCATTTATATTTATATTTCTGCTTTATTGACTATGCCAAAGCCTTTGACTGTGTGGATCACAATAAACTGTGGAAAATTCTGAGAGAGATGGGAATACCAGACCACCTGACCTGCCTCTTGAGAAACCTGTATGCAGGTCAGGAAGCAACAGTTAGAACTGGACATGGAACAACAGACTGGTTCCAAATAGGAAAAGGAGTACGTCAAGGCTGTATATTGTCACCTGCTTATTTAACTTATATGCAGAGTACATCATGAGAAATGCTGGGCTAGAAGCACAAGCTGGAATCAAGATTGCCAGGAGAAATATCAATAATCTCAGATATGCAGATGACATCACCTTTATGGCAGTAAGTGAAGAAGAACTAAAGAGTCTCTTAATGAAAGTGAAAGAGGAGAGTGAAAAAGTTGGCTTAAAGCTCAACATTCAGAAAACTAAGATCATGGCATCTGGTCCCATCACTTCATGGCAGATAGATGGGGAAACAGTGAAAACAGTGGCTGACTTTATTTTTGGGGCTCCAAAATCACTGCAGATGGTGACTGCAACCATGAAATTAAAAGATTCTTACTCCTTGGGAGGAAAGTTATGACCAACCTAGACAGCATATTAAAAAGCAGAGATATTACTTTGCCAACAAAGGTCCGTCAGGTCAAGGCTATGGTTTTTCCAGTGGTCTTGTATGGATGTGAGAGTTGGACTATAAAGAAAGCTGAGCACCGAAGAATTAATGCTTTTGAACTGTGGTGTTGGAGAAGACTCTTGAGAGTCCCTTGGACTGCAAGGAGATCCAACCAGTCCATCCTAAAGGAGATCAGTCCTGGCTGTTCATTGGAAGGACTGATGTTGAAGCTGAAACTCCAATACTTTGTTTGGCCACCTGATGTGAAGAGCTGACTCATTGGAAAAGCCCCTGATGCTGGGAAAGATTGAGGGCAGGAGGAAAAGGGGACGACAGAGGTTGAGATGGTTAGATGGCATCACCGACTTGATGGACATGGGTTTGGGTAGACTCCGGGAGTTGATGATGGACAGGGAGGCCTGGCATGCTGCAGTTCATGGGGTTGCAAAAACTCGGACACGACTGAGCGACTGAAATGAACTATATTGGTGTAAAGTAGTAAAGTATCTGTAAAGTAAAGTAGTGAAGTAAAGTATTTAGTAGTAAAGTACTAAAGTACAGTACTTTAGTATCTGTATCAGTGAAGGATCAGTAGTAAAGAATCTTCCTGCAATGCAGGAGAGGCAGCAGGAGCTGCAGGTTCTATCTCTGGGTCGGGAAGATCCCACGGAGTAGGAAATGGCAACTCCCTCCAGTATTCTTGCCTGGAAAATCCCCTAGACAGAGGAGCCTGGTGACTGGCAGTTTAAGATCCATGACTTAGCGACTAAACAACAACTTTACCCTTTGGATGATATAAGATACAGAGGAACCAAAAATTCTAATATCATAATATTATTCTTCATCTATGAAAAGCTTCCTGGTGGCTCAGACGGTAAAGCGTCTATCTGCAGTGCTGGAGACCCGGGTTCGATCCCTGCGTTGGGAAGATCCCCTGGAGAAGGAAATGGCAACCCATGCCAGTACCCAGTACTCTTGCCTGGAAAATCCCAAGGACAGAGGAGCCTGGTAGGCCATAGTCCATGGGGTCGCAAAGAGTCGGACACGACTGAGCGACTTTACTTACTTACTTATGAAAAGCTTTAAAATGGGAAAGGGAGGTCTGCCCTCTGATGTAGCCCACATCTTGTGGCTATGAAGTATTTATAGAGTTTAATAACATGCCAATAAATTTTATTTTTAAATGAACACAAATCCTTGCCTAACATTTATGAGTAGTATTTAAATTGTCAATTAAAATATTATAAAATTTTATTTCATGTTAAATATTCAACAAAGCATCAACAATTCTAAGTATATGTCAGAAATAACATTAAAAAAAAAAACATAATGTTGAGACAAGCTGCCTGGAATCAGACACTCTGAGTATGTGTTTTCCTTCACTACTTAGAAGCTTCTTAATTTAGTTACTTCACATCTTGGTGACTCCATAACCATATTTCTTAAATGTCATATACAATAATATGCATATCAGTAGATTGATATGAAGATTAAATGAATTAATACATATGGTAATAAATCACAGTGCCTGTGAGTTGAGTGAACCCTAAATAAATGTCATGCTTCATATTAACACTAGTGATCTGAGAATTGATAGGTCATTATCTTTAACTATCACTTTCTCATGTCTAATTTTGTTGAAATATTGCTCTTGGGTCAGCTTTTTATCCCCCTAAGGCTTTTTCTGGGAAAGATTGAGGGCAGGAGGAGAAGGGGGTGACAGAGGATGAAATGGTTGGATTGTATCATTGACTCAATGGACATGAGTTTGAGCAAACTCAGGGAGTTGGTGAAGGACAGGGAAGTCTGGCGTGCTGCAGTCCATGGGGTCCAAAGAGTTGGACATGACTTAGTGATTGGACAACACCAACAAAGGCTCTTAAAAACTTTCTAAATTTATTAACCCTGAATATTCATTGAAAGGACAGATAACTGAAGCTGAAGCTCCAATACTTTGACTACCTGATGTGAAGAATTGACTCACTGGAGAAGACCCTGATGGTGGGGAATACTGAGGGCAGGAGAGGAAGGGGGCTACAGAGGGTAAGATGGTTGAATGGCATCACCTGCTCAATGAACATGAGTTTGAGCAAACTGTGGGAGATAGTGAAGGACAGGGGAGCCTGGCGTGCTGCAGGTCATGGGGTCTCAAAGAGTCTGACATGACTTAGCAACTGAAAAACAATAATAGTGCAGAAGAATCAACACACTTCAGCCTCTCCAGCACTTACAGGGCAATAGACTTTAAAGTTATGCTGCCATAACTACATGAAAACCTTAATTTTTTCTACTCAGGCAGAGGTATCTATGGATAAGGAATTTATTTTAGGATATCTAGTAAACAGACATCCATCCAGCATTCTGCAAAGGAGTTTTACACACACATTCTCCATGTGCATTCTCCTAAGTATCTGTAGATGAGCGTTCTCTTCCTTCCACATTCCTTCCCTTCTATAAATGGGGAACTTTAGCAAGTTACCGGTGAAGTGAAGTGAAACTTGCTCAATCATGTTCAACTCTTTGTGAATTCATGGACTATACAGTCCATGGAATTCTCCAGGCCAGAATACTGGAGTGGATAGTTATTCCCTTCTCCAGTGGATCTTCCAAACCCATGGATTGAACCCAGGTCTCCCACATTGCAGGTGGATTCTTTACCACCTCAGCCACCAGAGAAACCATGAGTTACCAGTACCAAGGTCAACCTAGGATTTTCACCGTGTCATCGAACCCATACCTCTCACAGCTACCAACACACTTTTAAGGATCAGAGTAACCTTCTGGGCTCCACTTCCACCAACACAGGACTCAGGGAAGCCCCTGCTCACACAGGGTAAGATGAGGAGAAATGTGTGCCTAGACTTTGAAATGATTTCTCATAAGAAATAGCCAACATGAGGTTTTG